>NC_028645.1:60705437-60727922 GCF_001406875.1 Solanum pennellii | reverse complement strand
TATATATATGAAAGAAAAAATGATTAGTTTACTTTTTTGGTGTCCTCGCCCTTGAATAAATCACTTTTGTAAAAGAAAAAAATCAAGTACAAACTATACTACAAGAAAAGATCAAGTACCCATAAATTGTCCAAATCCCACTATGAATCACATGGTTAATAGTAGTTCTCTTTTCAATAAAAATCGTGCTCTTTATTTCCTATTGAAAGTGAATTACTTTAGAAACAAATAAATATAAAACTTGGAATTTATTAGAAAAACGATAGGCATCAACTAGTGACACAACTATGAACACAGCTATAACTTTAACGATATGATCCGAAATATGATATAGAAAAAACAAAAAGTTACAATTATAATTAAAATTATTAAAAACACATAGTTGTAACTAAAACTTTCACAATCAAAAAATATTTTTAAAAATTAGACATATTTTATGATTATCATAGTCACAAGTTAACTAGGGAAAAAGTCATAGTTGCAATTACAACTTTCATAATTACAATTATGAAAAAAATAATAGTCGCGATTGTTATTTTCATATAACTATATGAAAAAATTCATAATCATCTTTAGTTGTGGATTTAAAAATTTAAATTTAACGAGTATTAATCTCAATAGCGTAAATCCAATATCAGTCCCAACATTATAATAGTTATGTTATAAATTAATTTTGTCCAATTAATTAAAACTTTAATTTCTATGATTATCGTGTCTAAATGAGTTGATTCAATATACGCATATCTCCACTCCATCTTTTCTTCGTTCATTCAACTTTCTTAAATCTCTTATTACTTTTTTCTCCCTATCATTTCACTATTTTAATCTTTTTAATATAATCTTCTATTCTATCAAAATATCTCTCTTTTATTTGCTTATATGTATTTTTTTTGATTGAATATGATAATATACACCAATTTCAATTCAAAATATGTGATATACATTATATATATACTAATGTGTTGTATTTAAAATAAATGAATATTGTACATACTAATATATAATAATATGTATATGTACAATTTCACGTATATATACACACATACACACACACTTGGGAAATATGGTATGTGCCAGCACAGGCCCAACATTATCAAAATTGATATTACTACCTTTTATTTAACTGTTGAGTATTTCATTACATATAAATTGGAAAGAATATATTTATAGTGATATGTTTTTATATCTATGGTAGTATAATTACACTGTAACATCATCTTATCATATTAAAAGTGAGAAACCTAAACATGAAAAGTTGAATTACCAAATTAGCTATTAACTATTGAAAAACTATTTATCCTTTTAAAACATAAAAAGTTAAGTTGTCAACTCTAATTTGCATCCCATTTCATTTTTCATTTTTCCACTATAACTTCAATTCAATTTACGTCATAAATCTAATGGTCGTTATTAAAAATATAATTGTTTGTTAAATTCGTGCATTACAAACCAAAGAGATACATATGGAAATGTAATGACAATGACAATGTCAATTATGCATGTGTCGGTGAGGGTTAAGTACAAGGATCTAAAATAACAGTGTTTTCTAATCGAAAAGTTTTAATTTGTATGAGACATATATATGATGTGACAGACAAAACTTGTATGAGACTCTATTTATAGTTTGTCAGGAAGATAATTCGGTTCCATTTCAGAAAATGATCCAAACTATCCTTTCTCTGTCTTCCCTTATAAAGTCTTTCCCCTCTTTCTTACTTTTTACTTGTTTTTTCTTTGATTTCTTTCCAATCATTTTTCTAATTGAACTTCTATTATTTAATAGTTTTTTATCCTGTTTCTAACATCGTGATATTATTTTTTTATACTTATATTGATTATTTAAATTGCTAAAAATAATTTGAATGGAATTTTTATATTTGCTCCTCTTTAAATAAGCAATACAAGATATGTCTGATGTCGTTTGTCTTAGAGTTATATCATATTGTAGTATCTATTTTTTAAGAATAATAATAATAACACATAATAACTAAGAAGAGTTCTAATGGATCATTTTTTCCTCGATATACAACTTTTATTAGTTTGATAAAATGTAACGTGCAATAATTTTTATATACATATACTTGAATGGAGAGTGACTTTTCCATTTTTTATTTTGCAATTCTTTAAGTTTCTACTAATTTAATGTGGTACAATTGTTTTGTATTCTAATAAAAGTGAAATCACAAGCTTAAGGAACACAAATACAAGGAAATACACTTGAAATCTAACTAAAAGCTTAGAATTGGGTTGAGAAGACGGAAGAAGAGTGTGAGAATATTAAGAATCATAATTGACTATCTCCCATTTATCTACCACATTCTCACACTTTTATACAACTTACATAACAACCTAAAGTCTTGCTCACATGACTCTTTTCCTGCCCAAAAAGTAATTGTCCAACCTTTTAGGTGGAATTATACTTCTAGTACTCCTACGTGGCTTGTCAATTCTTAAATCTCTAGTCACATTGTCCTTATCATACACTAGTCGCATTGTCCTTGTATGAATTAAATAGACTCCTAGATAGTGGAACTTGAAGCTTAAAGGAACCTTACTTGATATGGAGTTTGTCCAATGTCATTATGACTACTCTTTGTTCAACTACTCCCCATCCCATTTCATATGAGGTAGTTTAAAATTTTTTTATCATGCATGAGGTACGCCAAGTCATACTTGAATGAGATATCATTTGATTGACAAGTGGACATGGCTGAAATTATCATTAAGTCCCTTCCACCTCTGATTTGGTTTTTACGCCTGTTAGTATTTTTTGTTTCTACTTTTTAAAACATATTTTTTTTTTTGCATTTTTAGCTAGTATAACTCGTTTATGTTCTTTCTTTTATACATAGTGAATAAATTTCTATGATGATTATATATATTTTTAGATTATTTTGTTGATATAGTTTTAAATTATTTTGTTAATATTGTTTCTATTATATTTTATTTATTTATATTGTAATAAATAGCTGTTATTTAATTTTTTAGTTTATAAATTAAGATGTATGAAATTATTTTATCCAAAAAAATTTTAAAAAAATAAAGTATATATAAAATTTATACAGTCAAACTTATAGTGTTTTTTTTATAACTTCTTAAGAACATGTAAGAAAAGTAGATAAACAATATATTTATTAAATTTCACCTAGCTTGAATTTTAAAGATAAAAATATCATACAAATTGACAAAAAGAATATGTATTTATATAAGTATTTATGGATGCTTTTTTATTTCTGAATTTCAGGAAAATAGTGTCAAATCGTATGTAATTATTTGTTAAGATCATTGATGATCGTTCCGTTATACTTACTGAAGAGTATTTAATGGATTCAAGTGCTTTTTGAAAACATGAAATTGTTGAGAGAAGAATAAAAAAACAAATAAATTTTATACCTATTTCTTTTCACAGTAATAGTCTATATTTATTTTTACAAAATTCTTAACAAATCATAAATAAAATATTAGTTTTACTAATTTGAACCTTTATTTTTTTGAACTTTATAAATTTTATTTACACTTCCAAAAAGAAATTTATTATCATTACAAAATAGAAAATTATGATTAATTATATCTTAATTCATAAATTAAGCAATTATTCTACATAACTATTTTTAGCAATTTAAATAATCAATATCAAAACATGAAAATAACATCACAATGTTGAAGCAGAATGAAAACCTATTAAAAAATAGAAGTGCAAAATTTAGAACAATAGTTGGAAAAGAAAGCAAAGCCAAAAAAAAAAGTAAAGATTAAAAAAGAGGAAAAAAACTTCATAAGGGAAGAGAGAGAAAGGATGGTTTGGACTATTTTCTGAAATGGAACCCAATTATGCACTTGGCAAAGTATAAGTGGAGTACGATACAAGTTTTGTCTACCACGTCATATATATGCCTCATACATAATAAATATTTTTGAGGTAGTTTAATTGGACACGAAGTTTAAGAAAGAACAAAAGATTTTTAAAACTTGTGGTTCAAGCAAATGGTAAAAATTTGTGTGGCTGTAACTAATTTTATTAAAGGTAAAATAAGCATTGTATAGTTAACCTGTTACTTAATACAAAAATGTGTAATTCTTTTTAGTCTTAACTAAAAAGGAAATGTAATCAGATATATTGGAGCAGAGGAATAAAAAATTGATGGAGATTTCATTGTCATCTTAGTATAGGTAGTTTAAGCTTAAAGAAGATTCTTGAAGGATTGGAAAAAACTCAACACATAGGCACTACGAAAAATAAGTTGATCTATTCATGAAGGGTCTATGCAAGACTCAACATATCCATCGGCTGTTTTACCACTAGAGAGACAAAGAACAATAAAAAAAATACATTTATGAGTTTCTTCTAACTTGACCCCTCCATAGAAGCAATCTCGCGGCCATACTGAGAAAGTTCTTACTATGGAGGGATACCATTAACCAGAGTCTAATTTTTTAATATTTTGGGTTTTATATGTCATCCCAATTTTACATTGGCACACCATTTTAAAGAAATATTCGGATTCCGCACGAGATGTCCTTTGAATAACGATGGATTATATTGTTACAAGAACACTTCCAATATATTGTTATGGGGTTGGGGAAAATCTTCTTACATAAATCTATAAATTGGCAAATGCATCCATGAGCAACTTGTTTTCCAATATAAAAGGAAATATATAAATCTTTGCCAAAGAGGCATGGAAATAGAAATATAAATAAATACTTGGAGATGCAGTTTCATAGATCATGAATAACTGAGTTTAATTTATTTACCAGCCTCCACGTGTGAGGATGGTGTGTGCTTCACGTTTTCCCATAAAGTTATTAGGTGTCACCGATTTGGATATAACACTCTCACCGATTTGGATATAACACTCTCTATCATTTTGGAAGTTCAAGTTTTTTCCGACCATAGAGTAATCGATGCTCCATAGATGATACTCTGAAGGTCAACTAGATTGATCGGATTTCAGTGATTTATTCAATTCTCTTATGACATGATGCTAGTTGATGGAATTACTTTCAAGGACTAGGGTTTATACCTCGTAAAACATATACACAAAGAATAGAATAAAGTTGACGAATAAAGATAGATGACTTCGTCTTTTTGCACCCTCACGTCAACGGCATAATCATCAAACGTGTGTTTGATGTTGTGTTATGGTGCAACTAATACTTCATTGGAAGTTTGGAGCTGAAAGAGTTCTTTGAGTTTGAAATCTAATATGTTTAAGGCAATGGTGTATATCTTGTAGAGTTTTCAATTAGGAAGTCAACAATTTTATTTTGTAAAACTAGTGAAATTTGTCGACATCCATTCCCCCTCCCTTCCCTAAGATTCCTATTAAGTCTCCCTACTATCCCTTATATCCCTTCATCCCTCTACCCCTATGCATACAAAATCAAGTTAAATTCGTGTAGTAAAATACAATATATATTCTAATGTAAGAATTAAGAAAGAGGAAAAAAACTTTATAAGCAAAGAGAGAGAAATGATAGTTTGGTCCCTTTTCTGAAATGGAACCCAACTATGCACGTGACAAAGTATAAGTGGAGTATTATACAAGTTTTTCTACCACTTCATATATATGCCTTATACATAGTAAATTTTTTTGAGATAGTTTGATTCATCACGAAGTTTAAGAAAGAAATGAAGATTTTTAAAACTTGTGGTCCAAACAAATGATAGAAATTTATGTAACTGTAATTATTTTAATTAAAGGTAAAATAAACATTTTATAGTTAAGTTGTAACTTAATATAGAAAAATTTCATTCTTTTTAGGATTAACTAAAAAGCAAAGTAGATCAGATAAATTGGAACAAAGGGAGTAAAAAATTGATGAAGATTTCATTGTCATCCTAGTATATGTAGTTTAAGCTTAAAGAAGATTCTTGAAGGATTGGTTCAAACTCAACACATAGGCACTATGAACAACAAGTTGATCTATTTAAGAAGGCTCTATGCAAGACTCAACATATTTTTTTCGGGTGATAAGCTAGAATAAAAAGTTCATATCAATCTTTAATATGAAGAAAAAGAAACTGTCCATATGACTTAGAATAATTGTAATAATTAGGTTGCTATGGTTTTTGACACATCTTTTACAAGGATAAATTTTAGCATTTTGCCTTTCTTTTAAGGATTTAGAAATTTATTACAACCAAATAAACTAATTCCGTAATGATTCTTGAAAAGGAAAAGGTAGTATCACTCAAAATTGCTTTTGATATATATAGCCGCAGAAAAAGAGTACTAGATTTTTTATTCTATGATTTTAAAGAATCAATTTTTAATGAGTAGTTTGAATTCTCGAACCAAGAGGGTGGGTGGATTGGCTTAAAACTCCTTGACTCATGGGGTCCAAGTGAAATTATGGGCATGCCCGACTCAACTCAAGGACCTCCATGTATGTTATATGGTAATCCATAATTATGAAATAAATATAGTTGCAAAAAGGGCTAGGAACTCAATACTCAAGAACTTAGAACTCAGAGATACTACTCCTCTCTAAGAAGTTGAATTTATGGAGTTCATGCGGAGTTATGGATATGAGCAACTCGACTCAAGAGTATCAATGAAAATGTAGAACTCATGGGTACAACTCTTCTCCATCCCATACTTACTTCCTCAAACTTATCTCATACCGATAGTTGATCTCACAGGAGTCAGAATTTAACTAAAGGACTTTCTTGAACTCTACTCTTGACTCTTTCTTGAATTTGAATTATGAATTCAAGACTTATGACTTTGATAGGCATGATCTCTCAATGATAAAATGAATATTTTAATTGTGAATATCAAGTAGAAAACATGGGTACTATTCGAGGGAACTCTTGCGAAAAGAAGGAAAGAGGGGTAGGGACCTAGAAACTCTAGCGCACTGAGTGGTGCAGGGTGCTAGACCCTATCCTACACACTACTCGTTAAGGCGCAGTGAGTGACGGGGTGCCCCCATTCCCTACCAGAAAACCGATGAAATTTTTTTTCTCAAATTCATGCAACTCTTTGGATCATTACACACAAAAAAAATTACATCAAATGCTACACCGAAACCCACCAAGAACAACACTCATTCACAACTCTCACCTCAAGAACTCGACAAGAATTTCATTATCAAAAAGTGAAGTAGAAAACCTCAAGAACTCAACAAGATTATCAATATACTCAATCTCATGGATGAAATTCGTAAAAGAACTCATGATTGACTTGTGAGAAAACAAGTCCAACACTATGGAAGCTTAAATACCTCAAAGAACTAGGTTCTTGGTGAAATCCTAAATTTGTTGAATCTACTTGGGAATCTTAGAAGGACATGAAAGACAAGTATCTTTAATTATTTGTCGATTCAGGTACTACTCATTTCCTTCCTTGGCCTGTTTTTCCTAAGACTGTCGCTCGGGGACGAGTGATGGGTAAATTGGTATCAATTGTAACAACTAGATTTCATCTTTATAGAAAAAACGACGAGGAAAATTTTAGGGTCGAAAAACTTTTTGTAGTGACTTGAAATTTTGCAACCTAGTCAAATTTTAGACGAAATCTGAATCATTAAAGACTAAGGAAATATGGTTATAATTGGTAAATCTAATTATGAATTTGATCACATAAGTAGATAGATAATTTGTTAAGAAACCCGTACGACTTTACAGAATTGAATTCGGGCAAGTAGAACTTCCGGAATCGATCTTGGCATGAATGGGTAGTTTCTAAGTGTCGTTGGTTGAAGGTGTGACGTGAAATGAGGGTCTCGGAATAATTAAAATAGCTCAATATTTCCGTGAAAACCTCTGAGGTGAGATTTCTGCAGCCAGGACTCGGCCACTGTAGCGGGGTGGGTTCTGCCGTGGCGGGGCAGACGCGATTTGAAGTCGAAATAAACCCCAAAAAATGTTTTATTTGAAATTTTAAAACTTGAGAGATAATGAACAAACCCAGGGGTTTTCTTCATATATTATCACCATTCTTGAGGCTACATGTAAGATTTTAACTTCCAGATCAATTTTTTTAATCATTAGAACATAATCTAATGGGTTATTATCGATAAGGAAGAGTTTTTATCTTGAATTAATTATGATGAAGAGTCTCCTAATCGGGGCATGGGGATCATGGATATTATCTAGGGTTGGTACAATTTTTAATAATTTGTATTATTAGTTATTAGTTATTGATTTCCGTATTATATTGATCGTTTGTAGACCAAGAACAAGTGGAACAAAACCAGAAAGGAAAAATCAAGTTTCTTAGGGGATTAAAGCTTTGTTCGAGGTAAGTAATGTTTGTGATTCTATGATTGTGTGATGCATGTTTGTTCTTGTTTCATTATGATACATCATATGTATGAGATTGTTGCATTATCGACCATACTTGCTATAAATGAGATAGATGAATGATGAAAGCCATGAATCATGACTTTATTTTATGATCTTGAAAATATACTAGTGATTGTGATTGTGTCTTGTTGAACGGACCGGGTGTTGCATTATGACACATTAACATGGATTTGTTGCCACATTCCGACATAATAATGGGATCAATTGTCAGTTCTAGAATAAACATTTGATTGGGTATCACGTTCCGGTATGCTAATAGTTTATGTTTGGGTTCCATGTGAGGAACAATGACTTAAAAATTCTGGTATATGAGAATAGTGAAATGCTTCATTGTTCGTAAATGATGAGGATATTATATATGTTCGATTGTATTAACTCTGAAAGTCTAAGATGTGTTCTAATGCCTAATATAGGTGTCAAAAGGTTTAGAAACTATTTTATGGTAAATTATAATGTATTTGAATCATTTAGGAAGTCTAGAAATCAAAACGTCAAGGAACGTCCATGACGTCCGGAAACTAGTTTAATGAGGTGCTAGAGTGCCTTAGCCTATTTGACTAGGTTTTAGGAGTTGGAAAATGATTAAATTTGGTGGAAGGGTATATGATACATATTAAAGTTAATTTATAGTCAAAACGTCCGAGAACGACTCCCCAAGGACCAACAAAGGTCCTTTGAGGAGGACCCTTGCATTTGTGTCGATGGCTGCATAAGGTAGTCTCCACAAACGACTTGCCATCAACAGATCGTGGTCCAATAGATGGGGTGTCGATTGAATCTGTCGAAGGACACTTAGAATATTTTCAAGGAATGGATTTTAACCAGTCTCTGACCAAAACGATGGACCAACAGGACGGAGGGTCCTGTGGTCGTCGATTAAGAAATGTGGCGTCGACGTGGTTTTGTCTTTGAGACCACTGGTTTGCTGCTCATTTTTAGATTGATTAAATTAATTAATTAAGTGGTTAGTTAATTAGTTAGGGGTTAAGGGAGTTCTAATTTTAAGTTAATTAACAACCTATATAAAGACTCTAATCTAATTAAGCTAACCTAACACTCATAAATCCCAAAACACAAATACTCTTTCTTCTCTCTTCTTTCTCTCTCCCAAGAAGAAGAACACCATAGAAGGTCAAATTAAAGGAGGTTCTAGGGCTGAAAATCTCAAAGTTTCTCCATCAATCTTCATCAAATATAAAGGTATGAGATTCTTTTCACCTTTGGGATCTCTTTCCCCAAAGGGTTCTTCCAAATTAATTTCAAAAAGTTGAGTTCTAAGTGGGTTTTCTTCCAATACGAAATTGATCTTGTGAATTGATTTGTTTATGATTCCTTTTGGATATTCTTAGTAGATTAACATGTATTCTAACATAATTATGTTACTTCTTGATATATTGGTCTCAATTGTAGAAGATGACCTATTCCACTTAACCCTAGGTTGTGATCTTGAATTGAATTGTATAGTATTGACTTAATTGGTTTGGTTAGTGTGTGAATTACTATTCTATGTTGTGATTATGCTAATTATGAGTATATTTTGATACATTGTAATCCAATTATGCTATTTCTTGAGTAATTGACCTAGATGGTGAAGTAGACTATCAACTTGATCTAAGTCTCTAATTCTAGGCTATGACTAGTGATGAATTGTTGTATAATGATTCAATTGGACTTGTTATTGTGTTGATTATTATGGTGTGATGATATTACACCCATTGTTGGGTTGACTTTAGGGTTGATGACAAGACCTCGATGATGGCATGGTGAAGGAAATCGAGTAAGTCTTGTGATATCTATTCTTTACTACAATTGTGGTTACTTGTGATTAAGTGATGATGTTGTATTGAAGTATACCTTATATTAAGATTGATGCGGTCTATATGATGTTGAATTTAAATGTATTGACTATGGTTTGTGAGTGTTGGCTAAGATGTAAATGTTATAAGGATGGTGATAACTTATCAATATGCCTTATTACGAAGTGATATGTAAATGTGCTAACCTCACTTGTGTGAATTCTAATGAAAGGATAATACTAATGCAATTCTTATTGAACTATGATGATGATTAATAAAGGTATTAAATACATTTGAAAAGGGACTCTAGCTTAGCACCGAGTCAACTAGAGTGAGGAGTGTCCCTTCCCACATAGGGAAGGTAGGATCACCGATGTACTCTTGAGATTGGAGACTATAATGCATGTAGCATAAAGAGGATCCCAACTATATCTCCTAGTTCTCAAACTATGTCGCCCCCATAGGAATACTAGCTAGTGGATCCATGTAGTTGTTATGTTCATGTTTTGGTACTACCTTAGCAAGTAGTCCGCCTTCCTTCGGTGTAGGGTTTTATGACACCGGATTTCACATTGTCTCATGTCGTCTATGTCTGTTAAGGCAAGATTTTCCCGAAAGTAAAAAGTAATAAAATGGACTCTAACTATGATAACTTTATAGGTGTGACTTAGTCTAGGTAGGGGTATGGGACTCTACCTATACATTGCACTAGTTAGCTTTGAGGAAATTCTTACAAGGATGTTCTTATATTTGTATATGATTATAAATGTAAATGATATGCATATGATGATTCGTACATGTTGAAGATACTATATGATATTGGTTTCACTTGCAAATATGTGTTTGGTCTCTATTTCTAAAAGTATGATGGTGATGTTTATTCTTAATCATATGCTATGTGAAGTTAGACATTGGTTATGGTTCTTGTTAGGTTTACTTGATTGAGTAAGGTTATGAGGCTTTGCTTAGTTACTACATAGTGAACTTAATGATGGTTCATGAGTAAATTTTCTTGCTTTGGTAATGTTGAAATGAAATCTTATCCATGCTTGTTGACATTATAACTTGATAATAGAGTTGTCTTGATTGTATGTTCAAGTATGTTTATATTCTTATCGACTTGACTAGACTTAGTATTGTTGGTCTTGTGGTGTATATGATCTTTACTTAATGAATACGCCTTATTGAATTGATATGGTCTTCTTGTATGTGCATAAAGGTTTTTCAAAGGAAATTACATACTTTAATGAAATGTCCGTTTTTAGCATGATCTTATGTTGTGTGTGCATATGTCTCATACTTAGTACAAGTGGTGTACTAACCCCATTTTCTCGTTTTCCCCAACATTTTAGATTCCGGTCGTTGAAGGGCTTTTGAGACAACTTTGAAGAAAGACTTGGAATTCTCACTCATCCAATTTGGGTAGGTCCTC
Source organism: Solanum pennellii (assembly GCF_001406875.1). NCBI lineage: Eukaryota > Viridiplantae > Streptophyta > Magnoliopsida > Solanales > Solanaceae > Solanum > Solanum pennellii. The sequence goes on along the minus strand of NC_028645.1, from coordinate 60,716,380 downwards.
ACTTTTTAAGGGCAATGCCACTATTAAGCTACTGATGTTGTTCTAGTTATAAGACTTCTAGTTCTTTCCTTTTCATTTGAGTACTAAATATTGTAGAGCCTATATGTGGCCTTATTACTTTGATATATTGGATATTCCCAATTAATATAATCTTGATTTAGATGGTTATGAGATGAGACATCCGGTTTTAAGACTATTTTATATTTTATATGTGTACGCGCAATAAAAGTAAAAGACTAAGTAATCTTCTTATACGAACGGTGTATGTATACTCGATATGAATATGTTATATGTATGCGAGAGGTCTATGTAAACCTTAAGATAGATGTAAAAAAGTTTTTAAATTTTCCGCGATTTAACCTATGAATGTAATGATGTAGGATAAGAGGCTAGTCTTAATCCTCGATGACGAAGACGACGTCAGTTTCTTCTAAAAGGTTCTCCCCAAATGTGACATCGGTGTATGCATGTTATTATTTTGTTGTATTGACTTATATATGTTGCATTTAGTGGGTTAATCGTGTGATCCTACCAATACACTGTGGTTGTGTACTAATACTACATTCTCTCTTTCTTTGTTGAGTATAGAGCGTCTTTAGGAAATTATTGATAGGTATCGCTTAGAAGATCACTGATCGCGAATCCAATTCAAGGGTGAGCTAGTTCTTACGAGCTGCCATCAATTCTCTTTCGTCTGTATCCATCATTGCATACCTGGACTTTTCAGTTAATTATTTGTGCATTACTTTAGGGTTGTGACCCTTCTTGTTTAGACTTATGGGTCTTGTTAGAGTTTTGGTACATTGACTTTCAGGTTTTAGGCATATTTTTTCCAATTGTTTAGTTATTAGATCTTTTAGAAGTTTATGGAACTTTAACTTTTAGTTATTTAACTTGCTTCCGTAACTTAATTGCTTTAGTATTTTATTAGATTTGGTTAACTAATTGGTATTAATGGTTCTCCTACTAGAGGGTTAGTGTGGGTGTCAATCACGATGGTCTGAGTCATGACAAAGTTGGTATCAGAGCCTAGGATTGCTGATCTCGATGTACCGAAATGAGTCTAGTAGAGTCTTGAGGAAGTGTACGGAAACGTCTGTACTTTTCTTCAAGAGGATATAGTACTTTAGGAAATCACTTTGTTTTATCTTATCTTCTTCATGCTATAACTTGATTCCAGTTGGTAACTGTCAATTCTAATTGGTCTCTAATCTCCTTCACTCTTCTGTCTATAGATGGTTAACAATAGATTTGACGGTGTTAGGCCCATAGCTTCTGGTCAATGCTTTAGCCGAAATATCTGCAGCGAGAGGTCGCAGTCGAGATAGTGGTAGAGGGAGAGCTATGGGTAGAGGTCGAGGAAGAGAGACAACTACTAGAATGGGGTATCAGTCGAAAATACTCCCCAAAAAAATGCCTCTCCCATACATCATAAAGCGATAGAGGAGAATGGTGAGGTTGAAATTTTTGATGAGGTTGGAAAAGAGGAAGAGATGCAGGCCGAGAATACATGTCTTCTCTTATAGACCCAATGCTAGGTCAACAAATTATGTCATTCTTGAAAGGGTTGGTTGGTCCAGGAGTGCTTCCTTCTTCTCTTATTGCTATCATTGTCCCCAAGATGGGAGGGAATATAGGTAATGATGTATTTTTCCATCCTTTGTTGGGTCCTGTTATGACTGGTAATGAGCATGAAATGTTGACTACGTTTTTGAAGCTAAGTCCTCCTTTTTATTTTGTCTGAGAGTGAGGATGCTTATGAGTTTATTTTAGATTTATATGAGACGCTTCATAATTTGGGAATTTTCCATCAGCATGGGATTGAGTTCGTGACTTTAAAGCTTCAACGTGAGGCTAAGAAGTGGTGGAGAACTTATATGGAATGCAAATCTTCAATTTCACCTCCATTTAGTTGGACCCAGTTTCATGCCATGTTCTTCGAGAAATATGTGCCAAGGACTTTGAGAGATCGCAGGAAGGATGAATTCATGTCTTTGGAGATAGGTGGTATGTATGTGGCTGCTTATGAGGCCAAGTTTCATGCCTTGTCTAGATATGCTACACAGTCGGTGACTACAGAGTAAGAGATGATTTATTTATTTATAAGGAACTAAATTTTGATTTGTAGGTATTATCTGTTCATATGACCTCTGGACGGACGAGTTGTAATGCGGTAACATACTTTATTTGTTCATATGACCTCTGCATAGGACAAAATTCATAGTTGTATGTATATCTGTAGGACTACCTTTCCTTTACAAACTCCACATAATTAAAAAGGGAACAATTAAACAAACGGCTATATAGAAATATATCATTTTCTAACAGTGGTTTAGAGTTCAACCATCTCTCTAGGTTGAGTTTGTGAAGGCTCAGTACTATTCAATGTCCACTGTGTGTCTAAATCATTGATTTGTGTTAATTCGCAAGCTTTGGAATTTTTTTAGTTAAAGCTACAGATGGTGCAAAGCACTACATTCCTTGGAAGATAAATTGTGGTTGTTGTAATATGTGGTGGCGTAATTTGTGTGATAAACTCTCCCTTTCAAAAGTATATCTTAATTGTATGAACAGTGCTAAGCATTCTATCAAGATATGGATATGCTTATATTGTCCTATATGAATATTGAATGTAGATAGTTTTTACTCTAAAATATGTGCTTGACAAAGCAAAGAGAGGTTACATAGCAATTATTCTGCAACTACAATAACAACACAAATATTACACATGAAAGCTGATCTATGACTTGAATTTTCTTATTAAGTTCTTTGCAACTGCAATGACAACACATATATTAATGATAATGTTTGTCGTCTGACGAGGATGCTTACAAAAATTTTCTCAAAATGACCCCACCGGATGACATAGATAAATCAGAGATGGAGTGGTAGTCAATGATGCTAAGTGTGTTTTAAGATTGAAGGATGTTTTCCCTTTGGAGTTGGCGACAAGGTTATCACATGCTACAGAATTGACTGTGCAATTAGTTGAGTTTATATAGTTATCAGATAGTGGTGTGGGTGATCTTATCAAGTTTATGCATCCGATAAAAGTGTGGAATACAACATCAAGAAACATTTTGTAATTCGATCAGTTTCTCTTCTTTGATACAAAAAGAACCAGGAAATGAAAGATCTGAGATTGAAGGATGCATCATGTTTTTTCTAACTTTCTAGAAAATTGGAGTTATGACTGAAGGAACCGAAAGACAAATAGGCTTGGTAAACAAAGAAAGTGGTAAGTTTATTCTAAGATGTTGGTTCCAGTATTATAATTCTAAAGGAGTTAGAAAGCATTTTAGTGTACTATCTTTGAAATACAGAGCTTTTATACTTATAATGAGAGTAATTAAAAATAGAAACTATCTTTGAAACCGTAACAACATCCTTCTATTTAATATCTAAATGTCTATTGTTTGAAACTATACTCAAAGACTCCAGAAACTCTACCTGCAGCAAAAAAAATTCATCAATTTCTCTTCAAGCTCAAGTTTCTTGCATCCTTTCACCATTAAGGGCTTTAGCTTTTAAAATCCCATTTGGCAATTCTCAAATTTTCCCTTTGCCCCAAATTTCTAATAGTTTCCTGCTTCCATTACATAATCACCAAACTGCATAACTTTAAATAATTATTAATTACTTCACAAATAATTAACAATAGCTAATAAAATAAGAACATTTAAAAGTTTAAAATTAATATACTTACAGCGATAAAGAGTCTTTCAATTTTCAGACAGTTCTATACAATATTGAAAGATTTTTTATGGATGTAAGTATATTAATTTGAATCTTTTAAATATTTTTTTTAAAATGCTATTGTTAATTATTTCTGAAGTAATTAATAATAATGTAAATTATACAGTTTAGTGATTATGCAATGGAAGCAGAAAGATATTACAAAATTGTGGCAAAGGAAAAATTTGAGAATTGTCAAATAAAATTTTCAAAGTAAAGCTCTTAAAGGTGAAAGGATACAAGAACTTGAGCTTGAAGAGAAATTGTGAAAATTGTTTTTCCGAGGACAATTTTTATGGAGACTTTGATATAGTTTAAAAGGATAGACATTTATAAATTAAATCAAAGGATGTTTTTACGATTTCAAAGGTAGTAACTATTTCTACCTACTATCATTAATTGTAAAAAGAAAAGCATTTCAGTCTATTCTCTATTCAACTTTGAAATGCTTTCTAACTCGTTTATAATTTCAAGATACCAGGCCAACAGTGTACAATCGACACACCTCTTTCGTTTTTCATCGAACCCGGCTGACTTTTCAGTCTTTTTAGACATAACTCCAATTTTTTCCAGCAAGTCAAAAAACCATGAAGAACGCCCTCAATCTCACATTTTTCATTTTCCTGCTCCATCTTGCATCAAGTAAGAAAAACTGATCGGTCTGACAAATGCTTCTTGATTTTGTATTGCACACATTACCGGATGCATAAACTTAATAAACTCACGCACTTCGCTATCTGATAATTGTATAAACTCAGTATTGCTCACTCAATACTAAATCATGTGATAACCTTGTTACTAAATCACGACTATAAGGAAAAATATCCTGCAATTTTAACAAACATTTAACATGATGGATCTAGCACTTCATAATTTCTGCTAAATTACTCCGGCAAAATATATACAAAGTATCATCAACATCCACAACCCCTCATAGAATCTTATAAAACTCAAACAATAGAGGAGAAAACTTCCTATGTACGACTATAGGGTTGGTAAAAAGTGTCTCACAAAAAAAATAATGACCATAAAAGTACAATGGCTTCACCCCTTCATTTTTATCAAATTCACCTCTCTTTGCTGTTTCACAACTCAAATTTGTCCGATTACATAGTACATGATGCATACCTTCAATCTATTTTGGTAATTGTGTGTCTCAAAATTCCTTCGTGGTTCACTCTTACCTTGCTTCCTTGAAGGGAAACTAATCATACACCCTAATTCTTCTTGAGGGTACATTGCACACTTCACAGGAAGTATAAACTCGATAAACTCATGCACATCACAACCTCTTAACCTTATAAACTGAACTGATTGCACACTCAATTAAGCTTGTTTCCAACTCATGAACAAATGGAAATATCGTCTTATATTAACACATTCCTAACATCGTACCACTCCATTGTAGCTTCTAAATTACTTCTAGAAAATATATACAAAGATTATGAAAACCAGCAACCCCTCGACTCTAATATCTACATCTTACGTGGAATTTAGTATGCAATGTAGAAGTAAAAATTATAAACTAATCACTTTATCGTAAATAAAAAATGACTCCCAAACATGATTGAATAAAGTATTTTTTGTAAAGAATACACTTAACTCTCTCAAGGGACTGATCTAAACAAGTATTTGAACTTCTAAGAGAGTAAAATACTATGAAAGAGACACAAAACATCTCCAACCACCTGACTCATCACATCTTCCAAGTAACTCATACCACCAAGAATCTCTAAAACATCATCAACAATGTTTAACATTTAATTTCGATCAAAACAGGATTTGTCCCAACATTTAAGCACAAATATCATGAAAACACCCTGGACCTTGATCAATTCAATACACCTACTACAAGACTCTTACTAGACCACATTAATTCAGTACTTCTTATTTATTATGTCCCAATCAAAAAAGGCTGACAATACAGTACTATCTTTGTTAATAAGTTAAAGTCATAGTCACCACACAGACTTAAATTCACAAATAACATGATCAATGATGCTACAACAAGAAATATTTTATTCATCACATCTCTCAAGTAACCCATACCATCAAGAATATTTAAGAAATCATCTATAGTGTTTAACATGTAATTCCGGTCTAAACAGGAACCATCCGAGTATTTAAACACAAATCATGGTCACTCATGGAAAAACATGTAACAAGCTCATTATGAAGTAGTAAACCTAGTTCTCTCATGAAACCACACACATAAAAGGTTCATAAAAATGTACAAGGCGTGCTACCTAAGACAACCATTAGTTATTTTGACCCACATGGTACCGAGCCAACTGTTACTACAAATCACGCAAGTTCCCGAGCCTACCATATGAATATTTTGTACCAAGAGTTGTACTCAAGACAACCATTATTCTCACAAAAAAAACCACAATCACAATGAAATACAAACACAATTGTAAAACTTGAGTAAACAAAGCACCTTCATCGCATAAGTTAGTCAATAATTCATCATTTGTAATTAAGCCCCTACAATTCCCTGGGCATGAAATTATACAAGTTACACTATAGATATAGATAGAATGCATATATAAATAAAAATGGAAAACAATAACCATTATTTACACTCGGACACTCTTTCTAGAAAATTTTCCTCTTGGAACCTGATTACACACCACTCATTTTCCGTGAACATCCCGCCCAAATATCACAAGGTCAACATTGGGTAATCAAACTCGTTATTTTCTTAAACCATAACTAGCTCCAAATTAAGTCATTTAAACTCAATGATCAAAGGCCTATACATGTAATCTCCAACAATTTAAAAGGTACAAAGTAAGTGCAGAGAGATATAACTACTCACTCAAAACCCAGCCTGTGTGGACGCCAAGAAACCGTAGAAGAACTCTGAACATGAGTTTCTAGCTCCGTTGGGGATAATCCTCAAGGTCGTAGATAAAATATTTGTTGGTATGACCCACCTTACGCTTGCATCCTGTCTCTCCCCTATCCTCAAGCATTGAGCAATATTTGGGAGGTTCTTTGCAGTAACCATCGGCTATTTTACCACTAGAGAGACGGCGAACAATTTGAAAAAACACATTTATGAGTTTCTTCCTCTCGTTGTCCCCTCCATAGAGGCTACCACGCTGTCATACTGAAAAGGCTCTTACAATGGAGGGATAACATCAGCCGGAGTTTAATTTTCTGATTCTTAGGATTTTTTTCATGTCATCCCAATTTTTAATTGGCACATCATTTTAAAGAAATATTGGGACTCCGCACGCGATGTCCTTTGAATAACGATAGATCAGGTTGTTACAAGCACACTCCCAATATATTGTTATGGGGTTGTGGAAAATTTTCTTACATAAATCTATAAATTGGCAAATGCATCCATGAGCAACTTGTTTTCTAATATAAAGGAAATAAATAAATCTTTGTCAGAGGCATGGAAATAGAAGTATAAATGAATACTAGGAGTTGCAGTTTCATATATCATGAATAAGTGAGTTTAATTTATTTACCCGCCTTATGTGTGAGGATGGTTTGTGCTTCACATTTTTCCGAGAAGTTGTTGGGTGTAACTTATTAAATTGTAACACTCTCACTGATTTGGATATAATGCTCTGCTATCATTTTGTGAAATTGATGTTTTTTCCGATCATAGAGTAATTGATGCCCCATAGATGATACTCCAAAGGTCAATTGGACTGATCGGATATTGGTGATTTGTTTGATTCTCTGATGACATGAAGCAACTAGTTGATGCGATTACTTTGAAGGACTAGGGTCTTTCCACCGTAAAACACATACACGGAGAATTGAATAAATTTGACAAATAAAGAAAGTTGATTTCTTCTTTTGCACCCTCATATCAACGGCATAATCATCAAACTTGTGTTTGATGTTGTATTATGGTATAACTGATACTCCATTGGATGTGGGGGCAGAAAGAATTGTTTGAGTTTGAGATCTGATATGTTTAAGGCAATGATATATATGTAGCAAAATACAATAAATATATTCTAATGTAATTAACACGTAATAATTGTTTGAAGATCATATGAAATGACACTTGTGCCTATACCTAAACTTTATAAGAGGCCTTACTTTTTTATTTTTTTTTTTGAAAAAAAAAAAGAAATTTCTCAAGTATTTTAATTTTTTTTTACCTTTTGACCTAAAAAATAGTAATCGTCCTTTTCCTTGATATAGTTATTTCTCTAATAATTCTTTTAATATTCAAAGTATAGCTATGAAATCTCTTAAGACATTGTCTAGGATCCTCTTGTATTCAAATTCATTTCTCTTTTTCATTTTAGTTTTGTGTAATGCTATTCATATTTTCTAGTTAATAAATTTGAATTCTAAAATATAATTAAAAGTATATGCTAGTATATACTTATGCTAGGTAATTTACCCACGCTTTGCGCGGGCAAAAATAATCTTTCTTAAGTTTAGAATAACCTTTCCAATAATCGACAATTATTAGAAAGAAGAAAGAAGTAAACTTTAGAAGGTTTTAAGAAAATTTCAATAGAAATATAATAATTTGACATTATCACATATCTGAAGAATTGTAAATATATAATGAATGATTAAAATATCTTGGTATCTAATTATTTTTATCTTTTACATAATTTATCATAATATATGTTTACTAATATAATTGTCTTGTTAAAATTGAGTGACATTTTTATGTAGCAATGAAGCATCACTTTTTTTTATATGAAAAATACAGAATCTGGTAATTCTATGATAAGAAGACCGTTAAAAATATACATCACAACAACATAAATTTTTTTGTTATAGAGGAAATCTATTTGTTAGAGTTCAAACGTTGAACTCTTTTCGTTATTGTTACTCTACTACTTTGAAGACCCTTCTAAATGGTTCATCAGTGCAATTTTACGACCTTTTCAGAAATATGTACACATAATTGTTGCATTATGAAAGTACAAGTAGATCGAAATTTTGGATTGTAGACTCATGTAAAAGAAATATTCTTGAACATGAAAAAATTAAAAATGGGTCTAACCTATTTAACTCAAATGTTCAACAATAACTTGGGACATGAAGGCCAACAAATCTATGTTAATAGATATATATTTTGTATCATCAGGTATTACATTTATTTATAGTATGTTTGCTTTCATATTTTTCAAATTAAGCTTGCCGAACAAAAAATATTTAGAAGAGTTGAATGAGAGAAAAAAGAAAAACATTAAAAGGATGAACTTTGTCAAAGTGAGATCATATTAAATACTTCAATCAACTTTTAATCCTTAAAGTACACATAATACTCACTGATAAAATTTAGTAAAAATAGATACTTTACAATACGAAAGCCAAAAAATATGGTCATGCAGGCTATTAACTCTCAAATGATTTTTTATTTACTAAAAAATCTCATCCTTGTATGTGAAGAAATGACGTTTTTGATTTAAAAAAATTAGAGATTTGTGGAGACGCTTTTACCGTACCTTCCACAATTCCAGTAGAAAAAACTTACCCGGATAGTCAATTAACACTTGTTATTTAATATGTACTAAAAATACTTATAACAATAAATTTACATTAACAGAAACAACAAAGTTTAAAACATGTACTCAAAGATAACAATTAATAGATAAGCATAAATGAATGACTATAAAAAGCATATTAGGATATGTATCAATAGAATGAAACAAAATTGAAAAAATCAAGCCAACCGAATGCACATTGTCCTCTAAGGGAATTATTCTCCTTTAGTACCCGAGGTTTAAGGGAATAGATCATCTCATGAAAGAACGATTTTATTCTCCAGTTTATTAATACAAAACAATGGTTTTAATGAGTCACAAAACAGGAGGAAATTTCATAAATATATAACTATCTAGAAGAAGAAGAACAAGTTCAGCTTTTTTGTTGTTTTATAATCAGACAAAATAACTGTAATGACCTGTTTAGTCTATTCGAGCAGCAAGATTTTTTTGATAGAAACTGGCTGAGTCGACGGAACAGTCGACGGACCGTCATGGTCACGACGGACCGTCGGGGGTCATCGTTCCAAAACACTTAAACTCTGAAAATTTGGGTATTGGGATCAACTCTCTGAACTTCACGACGGAACTGCAGTATGAACAGTCGTAGCCACGACGGACCGTCACAGACCTTTTACTGAAATTGAGTCTCTGAACTTTGTGACGGACGTGCAGGACGGACCGTCGCAGGTACGACGGGCCGTCACGAGTGGCGTAATTCCACCTGGGTTGGATTTCTGCTAAAGTTTTAAAGGGGTGTTTTGGACTATTCCTGATTATAATTATAAAATTAGTGGGTTAATGTTAATAATTTATTTAGTCGGGGATTAAAGGAGATAACCTTGAAATAAATAGTGGGTTACTTTTATCATCTTTTATACTTAATCACATGATAATTAGGGTAAAAGAAAAAGGGTTTGAAGAAGAGAAAATTTAAAAAAGAAAAGAAGAGAGAACGAGCGAGAGAGAGAGAAGAACGAGGAGACAGCAAGGACATTGGAGAAGTAGATTTCTTGATCACGATTCTTCGGTGGAAGTAGGTTATGGTTTATGCTATGTGATAGTAAACTCTAAATAGCGAATGATATGTATTGGGTGATATTGTAAAGTCTTCTATATGCTTAATTGTAAGGTTGCATGATGCGATTTTGTAATTGTAATGGATTGGAAAGATGAGGCAGTGAATCTTAAACCTTAAAATCTCGCTATTTATGGTGATGCCTTGACATAAAGGAAGGCTTGATGAACTAAAGTAATGATATTAGGGGATCGGGTGTCACGAACCGACACGTAGTATTAGGGGATCGGGTGTCACGAACCGACACGTAGTAGTATGGGATCGGGTGTCACGTACCGACACATAGTAGTAGGGGATCGGAGTGTCACGTTCCGACACCAGGAGAATAAAGTGGATGAATCTTGAATTTTGTTAATATACTCAAATTTAAAGAACCATTTCCCAAATGAGTATGGTGTGGAGGCTTGAGCCCTCATAGATGTGCTTGGTGTTGTTGTCAAAGGGTTTTGTACTTGTTGTTGTCACCTGTTGAGTGTTGTAGTTGATTTTATATTATTACTTGATATATATTGCTTTCTATTTTGAGTTGGCCGATGATACCTAATCAGTACTTGTACTGACCCCTACTTTCATTTCCCTTCTTGTTGTTTGTGGAAGTGCAGCAAGTGCACCAGTGACTTCGTCTCGTCCGCAACTCTAGCCAGTCT
>NC_028645.1:60700599-60700937 GCF_001406875.1 Solanum pennellii | reverse complement strand
AGCTTTGTTGGTTTAGCTAGCTACTACCGTCGATTTGTCAAGGGATTTTCTTCTATTGCTTCGCAGCTAACAAATTTGACTAAGCAGAATGTTCCCTTTGTATGGTCGGATGAATGTGAAGAAAGTTTTCAGAAACTCAAGACTTTGTTGACTACTGCCCCAATTCTTACTTTGCCAGTGGAAGGTAAGAATTTCATTGCCTATTGTAATGCATCTTATTCTGGTCTGGGTGCAGTGCTAATGCAGGAAAGAAGTGTAATTGCTTATGCTTCGAGACAATTAAAAGTGCATGAACGTAACTATCCGACCCATGATTTGGAGTTGGCTGCAGTAGTATT
>NC_028645.1:60645556-60697059 GCF_001406875.1 Solanum pennellii | reverse complement strand
TATAAAGTTACCAACGCCAAAATTTAAATATATAATAATAAGTTAAAACCATAAACGTATTGCTACTAGTTGATAATAATAAGTTAAAACCATAAACGTATTCCTACTAGTTGATAATTTTATTTTAAAATAAAATCTTACTGCTTGAATTTGCTTACTGCTATGTATGAAACAAAAGAATGATTAATTTAAGTCTTTAATGTCCTCACCCTTGTATTTTTTTTTGGAATAAATCACTTTTGTAAAAAAAAATTAATCGAAACTATACTACAAGAAAAAAAAGAAGATAATTATCACGATAGATTTATATTGTACCCTTAAATTGTCCAACTCCCACCATTAATCACATTGTTAAAAGTAGTTCTCTTTCCGATAAAATTTTTGCTCTTTATTTCCTATTGAAAGTGAATTACTTTAAAAACTAATAACTATAAAACTTACAATTTATTTAAAAAAAGGATAGGCCTCAACTACTGACACAACTATACTTTTAAAGATATAATCCGAAATATGGAAGAGAAAACAAAAAGTGATAAATCGTTAAAAACACATAGTTGTAACTAAAACTTTCACAAACAAAAAATATTTTAAAAAATTAGTCATATTTATGATTATCACAGTCATAAGTTATAAGTAGGAAAAAGTCATAGTCACAATTACAACTTTCATAATTACAATTATGAAAAAAAGATAATAATCGCAATTGTGATTTTCATGTAACTATTATGAAAAATATCATAATCATCATTAGTTGTGGAGTTAAAAATTCAAATTTAACGAGTACTAATCTCAATTTAGCATAAATCCAAATCAGCCCCAACATTATAAGAGTTATATTATGAATTAATTTTGTCTAATTAATTAAAATTTTAATTTCTATGATCATCGTGTCTAAATGAGTTGATTCAATATATGCATATCTCCTCCACTCTATTTTTCTCCGTTCATTCCACTTTCTTAAATCTCTTATTATTTTTTTCTCCCTTTCATTTCATTATTTTAATCTTTTTAATTTAATCTTCTATTCTATCAAAATATCTCTATTTTATTTGTTTATGAATTTTTTTTTGATTGAATATGATAATATATACCAATTTCAGTTCAAAATATGTGATATACATTATATGTATACTAACATAATTTATTTAGAATAAATGAATATTGTACGTATTAATATATAATAATATGTATATGTACAATTTCACGTACTATATATATATATGCACACACTTGGGAGTATGGTATCTGCCAGCATAGTCCCAATATTGTCAAAATTGATACTAGTACCTTATAATTATACTATATAATCATCATATCATATTAAACGCGGAAAATCCAAACATGGAAAGTTGAATTACCAAATAACCTATTAACTATTGAAAAACTATTTATCTTTTCAAAACTTAAAAAGTTAAGGTGTCAACTCTAATATTCGCATTCCTTTTCAATTTTCATTTTTCCACTATAACTTCCATTTAATTTATGTCATAAATCCAATGGTCTTCATAAAAAAAATAATTGATTGTTGAAGTCGTGTATTACAAACCAAAGAGATATATATGGAAATGTAATGACAATGGCAATGTCAATTATTCATGTGTGAGCGCAAGGTTAAGTTACAAGGATCTAAAATTTGAGTGTTCTCTAATCGAAAAGTTTTATTATGTATGAGGCATATATAAGACGTGACAGACAAAGCTTGTATGAGACTCTACTTATAGTTTGTCAAGCAGATAATTTGGTTCCATTTCAGAAAAATGGCTCAAACTATCCTTTTTCTCTCTTCCCTTATAATGTTTTTTCCCACTTTCTTACTTTTGACTTGTTTTTTCTTTGCTTTGTTTTCCAACCATTTTTCTAATTGCACTTCTATTATTTGATACTTCTTTATTCTGTTTCCAACATTGTGATATTATTTTTCTATTTTTATATTGATTATTTATTTTGCTAAAAATAATTTGAATGGAATTTAGATATTTTTTCCTCTTTAAATAAGCAATACAAAATATGTCTGACGTTGTTTATCTTAGAGTTATATGATATTGTAATATTTATTTAAGAATCATAATGATAATACATGTTAAGTAAAACGAGTTCTAATGAATCTTTTTCTTTCTCGATAGACAACTTTTATTAGTTTGATAAAATGTAATATGCAGTAATTTTTATGTATATATAATTGAATGGAGAGTGAGTTTTCCATTTTTTATTTTGCAATTCTTTAAAGTTTATATTCTTTAATGTGGTATAATTGTTTTGTATTCTAATAAAAGTGAAAGCACAACCCTAAGGAACACAAATACAATTACATACAGTTGAAATCTGGAACTAAAAGCGTAGAATTGGTTGAGAAGACAGAAGAAGAGGGTGAGAATATAAGAATCATAATTAACTTTCTCCCCTTTATCTACCCACATTCTCACACTTTTATACAACTTACATAACAATCTATAGCCTTGATCACGTGACTTTTTTCCTGCCCAAAAAGTAATTGTCCAACCTTTTAGGTGGAATTATACTTCTGGTACTCCTATGTGTCTTGTCAATGCGAAAATGTCTAGTCGCATTGTCCTTATCATTCACTAGTCGTATTGTCCTTGTATGGATTTAAATAGACTACTAGGGATTGGAACTTGAAGCTTAAAGCGACCTTACTTGATATGGAGTTTGTTCAATGTCATTGTAACTACTCTTTGTTCAACTACTCTCCGTCCCATTTCATGTGAGATAGTTTGAAAATTTCTGTCTTGCATAAGGTACGCTAAGTTATAGTTGTATGAGATATCATTTGATTGACAAGTGGACATGACTGAAATTATCTTTAAGTCCCCTCCACCTTTGGTTTGTTTTTAACGCCAGATGTATTTTTTCTTTCTAATTTAATTTTTTTTTTTTGCATTATTAGCTAATATAACTAGTTTATGTTGTTTCTTTTTTACGTAGTGAATAAATTTTTATAATGATTATATATATTTTTAGTTTATTTTGTTAGATTTTTTTCTATTCAATTTTATTTATTTGTATTGTAATAAATAGTTGTTATTTAATTTTTAGTTTTTCAAATTAAGATGTAAGTAATTATTTAATCCAAACAATTATTTTTAATAAAAATATATAAATAAAATTTGTACAGTCAAAATTATAATTTTTTTTAATAATTTCTTAAAAACCGTGTAAGGAAAGTAGATAAATAAAATTTTTATTATATTTCACCTAGCTTGAATTTTAAGTCTAAAAATATCATATAAATTGACAGAAAGAATATGTATTTCTGTAGATGTTTATGGATGCTTTTTATTTTTGAATTTCAGGAAAACAATATCAAAACTTATGAAATTATTTGTTAAGATCATTGATGTTCTTGCCGTTATATTTTCTGAAGACTATTTGATGGATTTAGGTTCTTTTGGAAACATGATATTGTTGAGAGAAGAACAAAAGAACGAATAAATTTTATACTTTTTTCTTTTTATAAATAAAGTATTAGTTTTACTAATTTGTACCTTTTTTTATTAATTTTATAAATTTCAATTATACTTCCAAAAAGAGTTGATTATTTTAATAAAATAAAAAATTGTAATTAATTATATCTTAATTCATAAACTAAGAAATAATTTTATATAAGTACTTTTAGCAAGTCAATAATCAATATCAAAAAACAAAAATAATATCACAATGTTAGAAGCTGAATTAAAAACTATTAAAGAATAGAAGTGCAAAATTTAGAACAATAGTTGGAAATGAAAGAAAATAAAAAATAAAGTAAAAAGTTAGAAAGAGGAGAAAAAACTTTATAAGAGAAGGGAGAGAAATGATAGTTTGGGTCATTTTCTGAAATGGAACACAATTATACACTTGAAAAAGTATAAATGGAGTACGATACAAGTTTTGTCTACCACGTTATATATATGTCCCATACATAATGAATTTTTTTTTGAGGTAGTTTGATTCGACACGAAGTTTAGGAAAGAAAGGAAGATTTTTAAAACTTAAGGCCCAAAAAATGAAAGAAATTTATGTGATTGTAACTAATTTCATTAAAGGTAAAATAAATATTTTTAGTTAACTTGTTACTTAATATAGAAATGTGTAATTCTTTTAAGGATTAACTAAAAAGGAAAGTAAGTCAAATAAACTGGACCAGAGGGATAAAAAATTGATGGAGATTTCATTGTCATCCTAGTATATGTAGTTTAAGCTTAAAGAAGATTCTTGAAGGATTGATTCAAACTCAACACATACGCACTACGAACAACAAGTTGATCTATTCACAAAGGGTCTATGTAAGACTCAACATATATATCAGTTGTTTTACCGCAAAAGAGACAAACAACAACTTTAAAAAATACATTTATGAGTTTCCTCCTCGATGAACCCTCCATAGAGCTATCACGCTGCCATACATAGAAAGTTATTACTATAGAGGGATAACATCAGCTGGAATCTAATTTTCTAATTGTTTGGATTTTTTTACATGTCATCCTAATTTTAAATTGGCACATCATCTTAAAGAAATATTGCGACTCTGCACGAGATGTCCTTTGAATAACGATGGATCATGTTGTTACAAGAACACTCCCAATATATTGTAATGGGGTTAAGCAAAAGTTTCTTACATAAATGTATTAATTGACAAATGCATCCATGAGCAACTTGTTTTCAAATATAAAAGGAAATATATAAATCTTTGCCAGAGACATAGAAATAGAAGTATAAATAAATACTAGGAGATGAAGTTTCATAGATCATGAATAAGTGAGTTTAATTTATTTACCAGCCTCCACATGACTATAGTAAAGTTGACAAATAAAGAAAGATAATTTTGTCTTTTTTGCACCCTCACGTCAACAACATAATCATCAAACTTGTTATTGATGTTGTAGTTATGGTGTATCTAATACTCTATTGGAAGTTGGGAGTAGAAAGAGTTGTTTGAGTTTGAGATCTGAGATGTTTAAGGCAATGATATATATATTTTGTAGAGTCGCCAATTAGGGAGTCAAATACTTTATTTTGTAAAACTAGTGAAATTTGTGGACATCCTTTCCCCCACCCCTCCCTGAGTTTCCTATTAAGTCTCTCGTACTATCCCTTGTATCTCTTCCTTCCTCTACCTCTATGCATGCAAAATCAAGTGAAAAATCCTCCCCGTCATGTTTTATATAGAAAAATAAAATAAATATATTCTAATGTAAAAAGTAAGAAAGAGGGAAAAAAACTTTATAAGGGAAGAGAGAGAAAGGATAGTATGGGCCATTTTCTGAAATGGGCCTAATTATGCACTTGGAAAAGTATAAGTGGAGTATGATACAAGTTTTATCAACCACGTCATATATAAGAATCATACATGCTAAAAGTTTTTGAGGTAGTTTGATTCGACACGAAGTTTAAGAAAAAAAGGAAGATTTTAAACTTGTGGACCAAACAAATGATAGAAATTTGTGTGACTACAACTTATTTCATTAAAGTAATATAAACATTTTATAGTTAACTTGTTACTTATAATAGAACTGTGTCATTCTTTTTAGGATTAACTAAAAATAAAAGTATGTCAGATAAATTGGAATAAAGGGAGTAAAAAATTGATGGATATTTTATTATCCTCCTAGTATATGTAGGTTAAGCTTAAAGAAGATTCTTGAAGGATTGGTTCAAACTCAACACATAGGCACTACGAACAACAAGTTGATATATTCATGAAGGGTCTATGCAAGATTGAACATATACATCAGTTGTTTTACCACTAGAGAGGCAGAGAACAATTTTAAGAAATACATTTTTGAGTAATTCCTTGTTGACCCCTCCATAGAAGCTATTACGCTACCATAGTGAGGAAGTTCTTACTATGGAGGGATAACATCATCCGAAGTCTAATTTTCTAATCCTTAGGGTTTTTTCTTTCATGTCATCCCAATTTTGAATTGAAACATCATTTTAAAGAAATATTGGGACTCCGCACGAGATGTCCTTTGAATAAGGATGGATCAGATTGTTGCAAGCACACTTCCAATATATTTTTATGGGGTTGGGGAAAAGTTTCTTACATAAATCAATAAATTGAAAAATGCATCCATGAGAAACTTGTTTTCAAATATAAAAAGAAATATATAAATATTTGTTAAAGGCATGGAGATAGAAGTATAAATAAATACTAGGAGATGCAGTTTCATAAATCATGAATAAGTGAGTTTAATTTATTTACCAGCCTCCGTGTGTGAGGATGGTGTGTGCTTCACATATTTCCAAAAAGTTGTTAGGTGTCACTTATCTGTATATAACACTTTCATCAATTTGGATATAACGCTTTGCTATCATTTTGGGAAATTGATGTTTTTCCGACCATAGAGTAATTGATGCTCCAAAGATGATACTCTGAAGGTTAATTTTATTGATCGGATTTTGGTGATTTATTCAATTCTCCGATGATGCAACTAGTTGATGGAATTACCTTGAAGGACTAGGTTTCTCCACTGTAAAACATACATACAGAGAATAAAATAAAGTTGACAACTAAATAAAGGAGATTTCGTCTTTTTGTACCCTCACGTCAACAACATAATCATCAAACTTGTGTTTAATGGTGTAAGTGATACTCCATTGAAAGTTGGGAGCAGAGAATTGTTTAAATTTTTGATCTGGTATGTTTAAGGAAATTATATATGTGTTGTAGAGTCTCCAATTAGGGAGTCAAATACTTTATTTGTAAAACTAGTGAAATTTGTCAACATCCCATTCCCCACCCTCTCCGAGTTTGCTATTTAGTCTCTTCCTCCCTCTACTTCTATGCATGCAAAATAAAGTGAAAAATCCTCCCCGTCATGATTAGTGTAGCAAAATACAATAAATATATTCTAATGTAAGAAGTAAGAATCAGGAAAAAAACTTTATACAGGAAGAGAGAGAGGATAGTTTGGTTTAGGCCATTTCCCGAAATTGAACCCAATTATGCACTTGGCGAAGTGTTAGTGGAGTATGATACAGGTTTTGTCTATCACGTCATATATATGTCAGATACATAGTAAAAAATTTTGAGATAGTTTGATTTGACACGAAGTTCAAAAAAGAAAAAAAGATTTTTAAAACTTGTATTCCAAATAAATGATAAAATTTGTGTAACTGTAACTAATTTCATTACAGGTAAAATAAACATTTTATAGTTAAATTGTTGATTAATATAGAAATGTTTCATTCTTTTGAGGATCAACTAAAAAAGAAAGTAAGTCAGATAAATTGGAACAAAGGGAGTTAAAAATTGATGGAGATTTCATTTTCATCCTAGTATATGTAGTTTAAGCTTAAAGAAGATTCTTGAAGGATTGGTTCAAACTCAACACATAGGCACTACGAACAACAAGTTGATCTATGCACGAAGGGTCTATGCAAGAATCAACAAATTTTTCGGTTGATAAGCATAAATAAAAAGCTCATTTCAATCTTTACTATGAAGACAAAGACACCATTCATATCACTTAGAATAATTGTAATAATTAGTTTCCTATGGTTTTTGAGAATTTATTTAGAAGGATAAAGTTTAGCATTTTGCATTTCTTTTAAGGGTTTAGAAATTTATTACAACTAAACAAGCTGATTCCGGATAGATTCTTGAGAAGGAAGAGGTAGTATCACCGAAAATATCTTTTGATATATACAGACGCAGAGAAAGACTTCTAGATTTATTATTCAATGTTTTTAAAGAACAGAGTTTTAATTAGTAGATTTAATTCTCAAACCAAGAGGGTATTTGGATAGGCTTAAAACTCCTCAACTCATAGGGTCAAAGTGAAATTATGGGCATGCCCGACTCAACATAAGGATTTCCATACATGATATATGGTAATTTATAATTATGAAATAAATATAGTTGCAAAAAGGGTTAGGAACTCAATACCCAAGAACTTAAAACTAAGAGATACTACTCCTCTCTAAGATGCTCAGTTTATGGAGTTCATGCGGAGTTATGGACATGTGAAACTCAACTAAAGGGCATGAATGAAAATATAAAACTCATGGGTACAACTCTTCTCCATTCCATACTTACTTCCTCAAACATGGCTCATATCGATAGTTAATCACAAAGGAGTCAAAATGTAATTCAAAGACTTTCTTGAACTCTACTCTTCACTCTTTTTTGAATTTGAATTATGAATTCAAGAGTTATAACTTTGATAGCCATGATCTCTCAAGGATAAAATTAATATTTTAATTGTGAATATCAAGGATAAAGCATAGGTACGATTCGAAGGAACTCTTGCGAATAGAAGGGCAGAGGTTTAGGGACTTAGAAACTCTAGTGCATTGAGTGGTGCAGGGCGCTAGACCCTATCCTACACACCACTGGTTAGGGCGTTGTGAGTGGCGGGGTGCCCCCATACCCTACCTAGAAAACTGATGAACTTTCTTGCTCAGATTCATCCAACTCTTTTGGATCCTTAAGCCTAACATAATTACAACAAATGCTACACCAAAACCCACCAAGAATAAAACTCATTCACAACTCTCACCTCAAGAACTCGACAAGAATTTTATTATCGAAAAGTGAAGCACAAAACATCAAGAACTCAACAATATTATCAATATACTTAATCTCATGGATGAAATTCGTAAAAGGAACTCATGATTGGTTTGTGAGAAAACAAGTCAGACACTATGGAAGCTTACATACCACAAAGAACTAGGTTCTTGGTAAAATCCTGAATTTCTTGAAGCTACTTGAGAAACTTAGAAGGACATGCGAGACATGTATCCCTAATTATTTGTCGATTCAGGTAGTACTCATTTGCTTCCTTGGCTTATTTTTCCCAAGTTTATCACTCGGAGACGATTTATAGGTAAAATAATATCTATTGTAACGACTGGATTCTTGTTAAACAAAAAGACGACGGGGAAAAAATTGGGTCAAAAAACTTTTTCATAGTGACTTGGAATTTTGCAACCTAGTCAAGATTTGAACGAAATCTAAATTATTAAAGTCTAGGGAAATCTGGTGATACTTAGGCAATCTAATTATGAATTTTACCACATAAGTAGATAGATAATTTTTTAAGAAATCCACACGATTTTACATAATCGAATTCTGACGAGTAGAACTCCCGGAATTTATCTTGGCGTGAACGGGTAGTTTCTGAGTGTCATTGGTTGAAGGTGTGTTGTGAAATGTGTCTCTAGGGTGGCGCTGCTGTAGCGGGGTGTGTGCCGACGTTGCGAGGCAGACGCGACTTTAAATTTGAAAATAAACACCCAAAAATGTTTTATTTTGCAATTTTCAAACTTGAGAGAGAAGGAACTAACCCAGGGGTTTTCTTGATAGATTGTCACCATTCTTGAGGCTAAATGTAAGATTTTAACTCCTCATATCCATTTTTTGGTCCTTAGAACGTAATCTAAATGGGTAATTATCAATAAGGAATAGTTTTTATATAGAATCAATTATGGTAAAAAAGTCCAAATCTGGGCATGTGGATCATGGGTATGATCTAGAGATAATAGAATTTTAATAATTTGGATTGCTAGTTATTGTTTATTGATTTTTGTATTATATTGATTGTTTGTTGACCAAGAACAAGCTGAATGAATCCATAAAGGAAAAAATCAAGTTTCTTAGGGGATTAAAGCTTTGTTCAAGATAGGTAATGGTTGTGATTATATGATTGTGTGATGTATATTTGTTTTTGATTCATTATGATACATCATATGTATGAGAATGTTTCATTATTGATCATACTTGTTGTAAATGAGATAGATGAATGATGAAAGCCGTGAATCATGACTTGATTGTATGATCTTGAGAATATACTTGTGATTGTGATTGTGGCTTGTTTAATGTATCAGGTGTTGCATTCTGACACATTAACTTGGATTTGTTGCCATGTTCCGACAAAGTTATGGGATCAGTTGTCCGTTCTAGCATAAACATTTAATTGGGTATCACGTTCCGATATGCTAACAGTTTGGGTTTAGGTTCAAAGCGAGGACAATTGACTTAATATAATTTTGGTATTTGAGAATTGTGAAATGCTTTGTTGTTCATGAATGGTGAGAATATTGTATATGATCGCTGCATGCATGTTATTATTTTATTGTATTAATAAACCTTGCTTATAAGATCAGTTATCGCCGATCAAATTCAAAGGTGAGCCAATTCTTACGATCTTCCATGAATTGTATTTCGTATGTATCCATCATTGCGTTCTTTGACTTTATAGTTATTTATTTATGAATTAGTTTGGTATTGTGACCTTTCTTGTTTAGACTTATGGGTCTTGTTAGAGTTTTTGTACATTGACTTTCAAGTTCTAGGAATATTTCCCTATTTGTTTAGTTGTTATATCTTTTGGAAGTTTATGGAACTTTAATTTTTAGCTATTTAACTTGCTGCCTTACCTTAAATGCTTTAGTATTTGATTAGAGTTGGTTAACTAATTGGTATTAATGGTTCTCCCACTGGAGGGTTATTGTGGGTGTCAATCACGATGTCTGCGACGTGACAAACTTGGTATCAGAGCCTAGGTTTGTTAGTCTCGATGTACGAAATGAGTCTACTAGAGTTTTAAGGAATGGTACGGAGACGTCTTTACTTTTGTTTGAGAGGTTATAGGACTTTATGAAAACACTTCGTTTTCTGTTGTGTTCTTCGTGCTATAACTTGATTCCAATTGGTATCTCTCGATTCTAATTTGTATCTAACCTTTTTTCACTCTTCTGTCCGTAGATGGTTAATACTAGATTTTACGGCGTCGGTCCCATTGCTCCAGTCAATGTTCTAGCTGAAAAATCTACAGCGAGAGGTCACAGTCGAGGCAATGGTAGAGGAAGAGCTAGGGGTAGAGACCGAGGAAGAGCGACACCTACTAGAGATGACGTATCGGTCGAAAATGCTCCCCAAAATGAGGCCTCTCCCATAAATCATAAAGAGATAGAGGAGAATGGCGAGTTTGAAAATGTTGATGAGGTATTGAAAATGTTGAGGAGGTTGGACAAGAGGAAGAGGTGCAGGCTGAGAATAAATGTATTCCTCCCATAGACCCAGTGTTAGGTCAACGGATTATGTCATTCTTGAAAGGGTTGCTTGGTCCACGAG
Organism: Solanum pennellii; assembly: GCF_001406875.1. Classification (NCBI taxonomy): domain Eukaryota; kingdom Viridiplantae; phylum Streptophyta; class Magnoliopsida; order Solanales; family Solanaceae; genus Solanum; species Solanum pennellii. The sequence goes on along the minus strand of NC_028645.1, from coordinate 60,685,982 downwards.
TGCTTCCTTCTGCTCAATCCACTCAAGCTCCAGAGAATCCTCTTATTGCTATCATTATCCCAAGATGGGAGGGATTGTAGGTAATGACATTTTCTTCCATCTTTTGTTGGGTTTATATGATTAGTAATGAGCTTGAATTGTTGAGTAAGTTTTTGAAGCTAAATACTCCTATATTTTTTTGTTTTGAGAGTGAGGATACTTATGAGTTTATTTTATATTTCTATGAGAGGCTACATAAGTTTGGGAATTTTTTATCAGAATGGGATTGAGTTCGTGACTTTTCAGCTTCAACGTGATGCTAAGTACTGGTAGAGAGCTTATATGGAATGCAAATCTTCAGTTTTGCCTCCACTTTCTTGGACCAAGTTTCATGCTATGTTCTTAGAGAAATATGTGCCTAGGACTTTGAGAGACAGCAAGAAGGATAAGTTCATGTCTTTGGAGCAAGGTATGTCTGTGGCTGCTTATGAGGCCAAGTTTTATGCCTTGTTTAGATACGCTATGCAGTTCGTGACTACTGAGGAAGAGAGGATTTGTTTATTTATTACGTGACTAAATTTTGAGTTGGAGGTATTATTTGTTCACATGACCTCTTCATAGAGGAGCTTTAATATGGTAACAGACTTTATTAAGAAAATGGAGGGGGTGAGGCGAGAGAATCAGGCTAAGGCATTGGCTAAAATGGCCAAAAATTTGGGTAACTTTAAAGGTTATTACTCCAAAGGGGAAAGGAGGCCACACAAATTCAGTCTTCCATGCATGCTTCTATAGGTAATTACTCGGGAACTCCTCCTCATAATTTAATTTATGATAGACAGGGACTCGCGCCATCAACGGGCAGCAATCCATCTTTTGATCGTACCATTGCGGAGACCCTTGGCATATGAGGAGATACCGTCTCTACCCACGTGTATTGGATTCCGTGCAACAGCAGAGTAGAGTAGTGGTATCCGCAGGGGATGGTAATAATGGTTGAGGGCATCCACAAGGTGGGCGAGGAGGAAATCAGCGTGACCACAGAGACAAAGGAAATGGTAATGATGGCAGAGGTATAGTGCATCCAGGTAGACAAGTCGCCCGTCAAGATAACAGGGCTCAGTTTTACACCTTTCCAGGCAAGAACGAGGCAAAAGCGTCTTACATGGTGATCACATGTACTTTTCTTATCTGTGACCGGATGAATAATGTGTTATTTGATCCAGGTTCTATTTATTTTTATGTGTCCGTGTGATTCGCCGTAGCAGTTGCTATGATTTGTCATATACTTTATGTCCCCATCCATGTTTCTATCCTAGTTGGAAATTTTGTCATATTCACTCATGCCTATCGTGGTTGTCCTATTTTATTATGGGTTTTCAGACTGGGGCTGATTTGGTGATATTCGATATGACTGAATTAGGCATGACATTGTTGTCCCCATATTTTTATGCGCTAAATTGTAACACTAAGTGTGTAACTGTAGAAATTATGGAAAGGGAAAGGTTAGAGTGGGAAGGGGTGTACAAGCACAAGGAAGCTAAGATCATATACTTGATTCAGGCTTGAAAACTGGTAGGGCAGAGTCGTTTCGCTTATTTAGATCATATTAGGGATATTGACATTGAATCTCCATCTATTTAGTCTAATCAAGTGGTGTCAAAATTTAGAGAAGCATTTCCTAATGATTTTTCCCGGTATGCTTGTGGATAGAGATATAGATTTGTGCATCAATTTAGAGTTTGGTACTCATCCCATGTTCATCCCTCCATATTGCATGGCTCCAATGGATTTAATATATCTCAAGTCTCAAATCCAAGATCTTCTTTATAAAAGATATTTTTCATCCTAGTGCTTCACCGTGGGATGCTCCAGTTTTGTTTATTAAGAAAAAAGATGTAGTATTAAAATGTGTGTAGATTACCGACAATGGAATAAGGTCACTATCCAAAATAAGTACCATTTGCCTTGAATAGATTATATTTTTTACCAATTTTCTAAGTGCATCAGTTTTCTCCAAGATTGATCTGAGATCTCGATACCATTAGTTAAAAATTATGCATGAAGATTTTCCCAAGACGACATTTAGAACCTTGTATGGGCACTACGAATTTCTAGTGATGTGTTTTGGGTTAACTAATATGCATGCATCTTTTGTGAGTTTAATGAATGGGGTGTTCAAGTCATTTATTGAATCATTCATCATAGTTGTACTGATGATATTTTTGTTTTTTCGAAAAGTAAAGAGGAGCATTTCGACTGTTTGTTCTAGGTGTTCTTGGGAAACAAAGGTTGTATGCTATATTCTCTAAGTGTGATTTTTTGTTGACTTTGGTTGCATTTTTGGGACATGTAGCTTTGAATGAAGGGGTAACGGTAGCTCCTCAAAAGATTGAGGCAGTTAACAGTTGGGTTCGGACTACCTCTACGACGGAAGTTAGGAGTACTGTGGGGCTTGCTAGCCACTATCATCAATTTGTGAAGAACTTTGCCTCTATTACCATTCACTTGACAAATTTGACTAAGAAGGAGATGTCATTTGAATGGACTGAACAATGTGAGGAGATCTTCCAAAAGCTCAAGACATTTTTGACCACTACACCTATTCTACCGTTATTGGTTAAAGTAAAGATTTTATTGTTTGTTGTGATGCTTTATGTTGGTGAACCTATTCTACCAATATACACGCAAGTGTACATAGTTGCGGAAGTAATATAGATTCTTAATGAAATGAGTTATCTGTGATACTAAATTTTACAAATAAATAAAGGTAACAAATTAAGTGATGGTGTTGGTTGTTAACTACTACTATTACTACTACTAATTACGCAGTAAATAAAACTACAAAGATTGCATGACTTTAAGATGATGTTTCAAGAAAGTAAACAATGACAGGGCTCTAAAATGTTTTGAATGTCATGTATCATATTCTCCACTTAGAACTAGTTTTAATTGTCAAGTCACTAGTTTACAAGTTTAATTGCATGAGTCCGGTATCAAACCTCTAGTTGCCTACTCCAGTTACTAGTCTAACTACATCATTGAGCAGGGATAAATGTGCCTAATTGACGAGCATTTATATTTCATCGTGTTTCGTAACCAAGCATGTTTTTCATACGGGTATAACTCTTAAACACAAATCACCTCATTCAAATGGGTCGATTGAGCTCTCTATAACATCTGGTCAATCTCACCCCTCCTTTCTCAACTTTAAGATTAAATTTTTTTTATCTAATGGTAATCAAGCACGAATACTAAAATAAAAATATAAAAGAAAATTCTAATAACAACCAAGAATTAATTCAAAAATTCTTAAATAATCTACAATCAATTCGTAGCTACATCCCCAGAATTAAGGTGTTTAGCCACTCATGCAATTAGAAAACCACAAAATATGATTATTTATGTGATTTTTTGTAAAATAGAAGAGTTAGAAGATCAAAACTTATTACCAATGATAAAAGTTTCTCTAACACACCAATAAAAAGTCGAACCCCCACAATGTAGCCCTAGGGTCTATTTATAATAGTTGGGAAAATTAGAGTCAAAGTCTGCTAAACCTAGGATTCCAATTTAATGCTTTTTTAACTGAAAAAGTCAGAACTTTCGTGGGGCTATGAGCCTGGTAATCAACTCTAAAGTTTTCCCCTTGGCGCACTGCGCCTAGCAAAGCGCCGAGAAGGAGCCTCGAAATTTCAGGTGTTGGCTCGTCGTGCCTTGCAACACACCTGAAAGGTTTCCTCGAAGTTCAGCTCTTGGTGTATTTCCTCTACAAAAGCGCCACAAAATCATCTTAGAAATTTCACTAGTGGCGCGCCGCGCCAACTAGTGCACCAGCCACTTTTGGTTTTCGGCTTAGCTGTTTTCTTCATTTCTCTGCTTCTTCTTCTCCAACTCAATTCCAAATCCTCAAAATTTTTGAAACAACTAATCATATGTTTTAGTGCACAATCATCACTATTTTAACAAGAACAAGTTAGTAGTCTTAGATCATTTTTCAATTTAATCGAAACATGGCCAAATATCGTCAACTTAGGTATATAAATGCGCCTAAGAACACCACCCCACACTTACACTTTCGTTTGTCCTCAAACAACTTTAGACTATCTACTCTTTTTTCATATCCCTTAGACTTATCAACCCACCTTAAAATCAATCAATCTTTTTTAATCATGATCTTGTATTTCATAATGGATGCAACATTTCAACACTTTTATACCAAGTTCCAACACATATTCTCAAATATGACTCTTTTACTATTTTTTCGGGCTAATGCAGACTCACACAAACATACCAATCAGATAATATGAACACATGCCATGACACCACTCACTTATTTATGTTTACTAAAGCCTTTTCCTCAAGCAATCACTCTCACAAATGAAGTTCTTACTTTTCTGAATATGCCATAAGCTTGCACATATTATGTTCTCACTTTCACAATGTATTTCTCAAGGAAACAAGAGGTCTTGTACTTGGTTGTATATGTTGGCTTTCGGTATGGAAGAGAATATTTAGAATCATTTTAGAGACTACACCTCCCTAATGCACATGTCATTATTTTTCCAACAAACCTCCTACTTAGCTTTTCTATTCTCTTAATACCAACTTCATGAATATTTTTCCCTCTTTCCTCCATCTTTGCCCATTATTCTCCTTTTGTCCTATTTTTTAGTTGTCTTTGCATTAGTAACCCTTACTAGAGATTTTAAGGTACATATGAGGTACAAAATATCCTTGGTAGGACCAGGGACAATGATTAGAGCATATTTCTGAAATAGCCACCCTCGGTTGTTTTGAGGTGCACAATGTCATGAAGGATCAGGGACAATACAGAGTTTCACTTATTCTTTTCTTTTCCACAAAATTCAGCATTTCACCCTTTCTCATGTCAACCAATCATTTTAAATTCTTCTTATTAACATAGTGCATTATATGGATTTTATTAGGATCAAAATACCTTGGTATGAGACAAACGGGTTTCGGCTTATCATGTGTCTTATCAACAAATAAGGCTAAAGGCTCAATGGAGCTTCATTAGGGGTCATTTCAATAGTAGGCCTACAAGTAGAGTTCAAGAATTGGATTTTCAAAGAAACGCCTTAATCACATTCCCTAAGTCATACAAGCTAATGATTGGATACACACAAGACAAGTTTTAGATACCAATTGAAGCAAGAACCAACAACACTCACCACACATGGCTTCACGACACATATAAGGATATATTAACTAGAATGGTCATACAACTTGCATCACGGTATTGCTACACAATTAATCCCATTTATTTTTATTTTGAGTCAAACTAAGAGCACATGTTTGTTCCAAGGTTACCGTTCTTTTGCATTATTTTAGTTATGACTACCCATGACGTCAGACTAACTTTTTCGGGAATAGTTTCAAAAGACAAAGGTTGGTTTCTCAATCCTACACTACTAAAAAAACATCCAAAAAACGATCACAAAAGCGACATACAACGTCGCTTTTTGCTTAAAATCAACGGAAAAGTGATGCAATCATATTCATCGCTTTATGGTTTGACACTTTTCAAAACGCGATGGACAATGTCTCTAAAAAATCAATGGATTGCGTCACTTTTTTATAATTTTTTTTCAAAATGTTTTTAGCAAAAGCAACGGAATGCGTTGCTTGTTTTATATTTTCATTTATTTTTTATTTCCAATAAGCGACGTGGTCCATCGCTCTTCTAGAAATTAATATATTAAAAATTCTATAAAAAAGATGGGCTAAAGAATACTATCCTTCGCTTTTTTGAATTTTATTTTTTAAAAGTTACATAAAAATGATGGGCTAAAGGACCCTGTCCATTGCTTTTCTGGGTTTATTTGAAAAAAATAATGCACAAAAACGACAAACAAATATAAATCAATCAATTCAATTTAATTCATATTCAAATAGCCAATGAAACAATATAATGTAAACACACAAACATATACAACATCAAACTTAAATCAATCTTCAAAATGAAACAAATCACATTACAAAAACTTATTAAGTGTTTCAAAATGTATTACAAAAGCGACCTAAACTAGGGAATGTCATCTACAAAATCATCTTCCTCCTCATTGTCGTCGGTGTCCTTGGGAGATGAAGTAGTAAGTCAACGAGCGAGGTTCAGCACTTGTTCTTTGATGTCTTGAACGGTCTCACTCATGCTTTGTTGTTCAACTACTCTTGTCTTCTCCGACTCTGCTAGTACCAATGTAAGTTGTGCTATTTGAGCCGACATTACGTCAATCTAAACACCGTCAAGTGTCTCTGCTTGACGTGATGATTCAATACCTTCTATGCCTGACTGGTATCTTTTTACGTCATTTCGATAGCCTCTACCATAGATTCTACCCTTGTGTGTCACCTACACCACTTTTTCCGTCAAAATTTGGGTGGACTGTTCAGATGTCATTTGAACTGAAGTATGCAACTTCTCAGTGACATAACGATGAAACTCATTCTGCATATTAAATATAAAAATTGACATCACTACTAATATATATTGTTCATATTAAATAACTTACAAAAGTTCGTCCGGCCTTTCCTTGAGCCGCACATACGGATCCAATTCATTTTCTTTCTTATTCACATGATTCTTCTTGAAAACCTCTGGTTCAATGTGAGTGTTCCCAGTACTTTTTCCTATAGAAAGAAGAGAAATTTATAATGGTATCTATGAATCAACTAATTTAAAATTTTGAAGTAGAACTCACCATCTCTCTTATAATTAATCCAAATTTCTTTGCACCTCCAGTGTGCAACGAGTCATCCCTAAGACTTCCTCTATCTTTTTGTGGCTTGTTCAGAAATTGCCTTCTACTTTTGTCAATTCCAATGCTCACGAAATCATCAAAAACATGAGGCAAAATTCATCCCGGATGTTCATCAGTATCATGAATTTTAGCTCAAAAGTCTCGCGGATGCCCTCTTCTCAAATGTGGTCGTAATGACCAAATTGTACCTTGACTACCAAGTACATGTAGTTTGAAAAAATTGAATAGCGTTACTTAGATTTACAGTAAAAAAAGTAAAATATACCTAAATTTCACTATGTGCAGCTGTAGATTAATATAATACACTAGGATACACAAAACACTAAGTCAATAAAGGTGTATTAACCTTAGCATCTGACTTCTCACTACTAGAATATCCAATCCTCATCACACATAACTTAGGATATGAATATGTGGTAGATGGAGTATTATCCTATATCCTACTTGACGATAAGGGTCGTGATCAATGAATAGCCTATAAAGGTAGGCCTTCGTAGCACCGTGGAGGCAATGTCTGTGAAGTAATGGAAGCATCGAATGATCGATGGTAATTAGAAAATATTGCCGAGGATCCTCTGTACCAAATGAAATAGAAAATAAATGAGCATCATGACTAATGCGATCAGGCATAGAAGAAATAGATCATGGAATATCCTCAGGATCTATGGGTCTACTAGACTTCTTCTGTTAGCTTTATTAGTCCGGCTAACTCCAAGTTGCTCGTGATGTTTGACATTGTCACTGACTGATGACATCTGTATGCAAATTTACATGTATAATATATAAAAATCATAAATTAAATAAAATTAGAAAAATAAATTAAGTTACATATACTATCTTTCATTCTACTACTATTCCTCCTCGCTTGTTTCAATTCTATTATTCTTCCATTCATCCTTCTCAATAGTTTCATTTTCATTACGGTCCCATTCTTCGTCATCTAATGATTCATTTTCCTCATTTTTGGATCATTCTTCCTCAACATTAAGTATCTCATATCATATACTTCTAATAAGCGTTAAGGATGTTGCTGTGCGATTTCCAATTCAATATGAACTTGTTGATGAACTATTGCAACATCATTTATATACACCACATCCAATAAATTGTTTATTTCAATTCTTTCCCCATACTTACTTTTTATAACAACCAGCAATGAACTTTGTATCTACACAATGGATATGCAGCATAATACAATTGTTTAACATTTTGTGTAATAATAAAATGATAATAACTTCTGTATTTTCTGGTGTGCTTAACTTCAATTATATTATCTTGATGGTTCACCTTTGTGCCTTTACATGATGGGTCAAACCACTCACACCGAAACAATACAATCTTCTTTTTAGGTCAACTTGAATACCTCAGTTCAATAATATATAGAATGACACCATAATATTCATTAGTTTGGCCAGTACCATCAACATCACCTTGTATGTAGACACCACTATTATTTTTTTCTTGTTCGTAGAAACTTCTTCAAACTTAAAACCATTGACACAATACTTATTCATTGTCAGTACTTGAGATTCAGGTCCAAGTTCTACTTCTTTCACTAATTGCAAATGTTAGACACTTGAGTATTCATTATAAACCTACATGACTGTTATTTCAAGTAATATAATTTAGTATAGCATGGATATATTATTAAATACTTAGTGATTGCACACTTACATAAGTTTTTACCTATTTGGAAAATTCTGTGTAGATGACTTCATTACCCCATGTGTTTACGAACAGTTGATCATTTAACATTCGAATATTTTGTTAGTTAATGAACACCTATTATAATGTAATTTGATAACATATTTTTAATGCTTGATATATGGTTGAATCTCTGGACAGGTAAGCAAAATATATGTCACAGCTGATTGCATTTCTATATCAGTGAAGAGTCAGTTTTCACACTTTTTAGATCCTCGACCATTTTAATAAAAAATTGATATAGGTTGAAATAGAGAATCAATATCGCCTTTATCATTGCGATTGGGCCTGTTTCTCATACATGACACATCATCACCAAAGTAATATAAATAAAAATCTCTAGATTTTCTCCCAATATGACCTAAGTAATAAGAATAAAACTCAACAGTTTCTCTCCCAATATGAGCTTGAACAACTGATCCTTCGATCTTTCCCCTTTGCTTAATTGTTTTCTTGGAATTACTAATTTTTCTGCATGTATGTGTGTATATATATGTTAATAAAAGGATTGGTAGATCTATATAACTTTGTGAATATTTCAAATGTACACCTCTTAAATGGATACATCCGTCTTCTTTGAACAAGAGCTCCGAGGCAGGCCTCTTGTAAAAGGCGAATTGGAACGTGTTCTATCACATCAAAGAATCCACATGGAAATATCTTCTCAAACTTAGAAGTAAGAACAAGAATATTTTCTTTCATCCTCTCCAAACTACTCTCCAAAAACTTTCTAGAATAGAAATGTTATACCTCGGAAATCCAATGACGTAGTCTAGAGCCTCACCAATGCATAATGATTAAGAATTGTGTTTCCATACCTTAACTACTGTTATTAATTTGATTTGGAAGTATTAGATCCTAAACATTAAGAAACGACCATGACGCTCAAAAACTAGTGAAATTGACTAGTAGGTTTTCTTAGGTCGTGTGAAAGATTGGGAGTAGCGTATGAAGGGTAAATATTGTAGAAGTACTTTAAATAGGTAAAATAAAATTTTTAGGATCAAAACGTCCAGGTGTGACCCTTGAAGGAAAATCCTAGGGGTCCTTGAGGAGGACCCAAACATTTGTCCATCAAGTTGCCCAAGGCATGGAGGGAGCATGTTCGCGTCAAAGTCTGGATCCACCAAAGGCCAAATGTTGTTTCACGTCGCAGAAATTATCGCGGACTCTTTTGTCTAAAAATTTATTTGCAAATATTTGAGGGAACACCTCCGCGACATGGACTTATTCCGCGACAAAAATTCCATAAATAAAAGTCATGTTTGACTTAATTAAAACTTCCAACTAAGTGAGGGGTGCTTTGGATATTTTGGGGGATGGGTATATATTTATTTTAAGACAGTTTTACTCACTTTACCAATCTAAAACAAATCCCCAAATTTAAAACTCAATTGCTCTCACTTCTCTATAAATCCTCTCTACCCAAACCTCGATTCAAGAACATTAAAGCTTCAAGAAGAAGATCAATTCTCCAGGTTTTCTACTCAATTTTGTGGCTAAGTCTTCATTAAGGTATTAATTCTTTCCCTCTTGGCATTTCTTTCCCCCAAGAGGTTCCTTCAAAGATGTTTTCATTATCCCCCGAAATCAAGGGTTTTTATCTACACATGGGTCTTCTTTTATGAACTCCCTAAACAAGAATTCTTGAACAACAATTAACCAATTCAAATATTCACGACCAAGAAGTACTAGATTCTCTTTCGGGTAGGCTCGAAAAGGAGAAAAAAGGCTGGAATGCCAGAAATTATGGATAAATTATGATGAATTATGATTACTTAGGGTTGTTTAAGTGTATAATGATGGGTAATTGGTGTTGTTCACTTGATATTCCCTTGGACCCATGTTCTTCCCCAATTTGATAAATCTTGGATCTGTTTGGTGAATTGGTCAATGATGATGAATATATCAATTCTTATATTAGTTTTAATTTTGTTATTACTCCATGAATTACCTAATATGATTTATTATTTGGATTTTGACCTAATTCCTTAAGAATCCATGAATGGCCCTCTTCTCTTAACCCTTACTCTTGAATTATATTGATTAATGAACTATTATATGATGATGATAATTGATTAAATTGCTAGATATCATTTATTTGGGATTAAGTATTGAATGGGTTTCTTGGAGGCTATTGGTAAGATCTTCAAGGTCACGATCATTCGATTGCATTATTGTTAGTATATCCTTGGTAATGTTGATTAATTGAAGTATGAATGAGGAAGTTATGAATGTATGATCATTTTATGAATATGATGGTAGTGATACGATGGTAGGTGTGCTAATATGAGGGATTGAAGGTAATTCCCATGAAAATCTTAAGACTAGGCTATGGTTTAATGTCCTTACATGATGTAGGGTTTGTGATGAAAGTGTTTTCGCATCTTAAACCTATAAGCTATGAACATGTTATACGAGGGTTTAAACTACTAAGACCTTCAAAAAGAAAATTTAACAAAGAACCGAGTGAACTTGACATTGAGAGGTATTCCTTCACAAAGGAAGGGAGGTAAACACTATGTTCTCTCATGAGGTGGAAACTACAATGCTATTTAGCATATGGTAGGTTTCCACTAACAACCTCCTAGTTCCTTTACTATGTGCCCTCATAGAAACCTTAGCTAGTGGATCCACCTAGATTCTGTATGAATGTATATGTCTTACCTTGGCAAGTTAAACATCCTTCTTTCGGTGTGAGGGGATGACACCGAATTCCATGTTAGCTCACATGGTCTATGTCAGTTATGGAGAAGTTTCCCAAAAGTTAAAATGAATGAATTAAAGTAATAAGATGAACACTAACTATGACTACTTAAGAGGTGTTACCTAGTGTAGGTAAAGGTATGGGACTTTACTTATACATTGCACAAGTGGACCATGAGGGGAATTCTAGGGTGAATTCTTTATGTACATATATTATGAATGAAACTCATGTTGTTGGATTAAATTGTTATGCATGATATGTGTGATTTTGGTTTCACTTGAGATACATGATGTTGGTCTAAATTTTTATACATGATATTGACTATGCTTGTTATGATGATGTATGAGGTAAAACACAATGATTATGTTCTCTTTGTAAGTTTACTTGGTTTATGTGAGGTTATGGGGCTTCACATACACATTGCACTAATAGACTTGGATTGGGGTTATGATAAGGTTTTGTGATGTATTGATGAATATGGACTCTAAATATGAAATGTTAACTATATCTTTGTTATGATGTTACTCTTGAACATGAATAACAATATGTCATTGTTGTGGTGATATGGACTTGTATATGTTCTTGAAATGTGCATAAAGGATTTAAAGTGAACTTAGCATGTTTATAACAAAATTTCCCTTTGTGCATGGTTTCAAATGTTTTACATGCATATGTTTCCATACTTAGTACATATGGTTTGTACTAACCCGTATCTCTTCTATTTTCTATACAAAGTGTAGGTTCATGCCATTGAGGTGATTCTAGTCTTTTCTTGAAGAAACTTGGATTGTTATTCCCATGTTGGTAAGTCCTCGAGTCGGAGGATGGAGATGTTTGATTCTCTTTCTAGTTTCACGTTCCTTACTCAAAGACTATATTTTAATTCATATTATAAGACTTTTTGTTGATGTAACGCCTAATTCCCAATTCTCATACTCTTGTGTTTAGATGGCAATGTGAGACAAGTTAGATTCTATTTTCGATAAAGGTGAAGTGAAGTTGAACTTCAAATCAAAATTTTCAATTTCTAGCTTTTTATTCTATCTATGATGCAATGATGAATGCTAAGGGCTTGTCTAAGGCCTCTTCAAGGACGAAGATGCTGGTTACGACTAGGGGGTGCTCTTCGATCGTGACAAATTAAGTATTAGAGCATGAGGTTGAATAATATTAGGAATGATATCTCACAGAACCATGTCTATGTAGACTCTTGTTCTTAATTGTGAAGTGTGTCACACTTATAAATGAGAGGCTATGTAATTCTTAGGAAATTCTCACTTCTTTGGTAATCTTAAGTCCTGCCTCAAGAGTCTAACTCTATATATCCCTTTCTTCTGATCCTTTTCCTGTAGATATAGACTATGACTACTAGAAAGGAAGCCACAAGAAGGGTTGAAAAGGAGATTGAAAATGGGGGAGTTCCTCCCCAAGACAACCAAGCTCCTTCTCAAGAGCAAGTTCCTCTATGTGGAAAAGCTTTGGTTAATCCCCCGATCATGTCGGATGGGGAAATAAGGGCGACTTTCCTAAACTTGACCAAATTCATGGATAATCAAGCTGAAGTCTTAACTACTCAAGCTCAAGCTATGATGACTCAAGCAAATCAGGAAGTTGCACCCCATGTGAATCAAAATTCTATTACCATGGCTTCACGTTTGAGGGACTTCACTAGGATAAATCCTCCAATGTTCATTGGGTCTAAGGTAAATGAATATCCTCAAGACTTTCTAGATGAGGTTTATAAAATTTTGTATGCTATGGGGGTGAGTTCAAATGAGAAAGCCGAGCTAGACGCTTATCAACTCAAGGATGTAGCTCAAACTTGGTATACTCAATTGAAGGACAATAAGGCTTTGAGAGCGGGTCCCATAAGTTGGGAAGCCTTTAGGAGGGCTTTACTTGATAGGTTCTTCCCAAGGGATGAAAGAGAGGCATAAGTGGAAGAGTTCATCAACCTTCGTCAAGGAAGAATGAGTATTCAAGAATACTCTTTGAAATTCATTAAGTTGTCTAAATATTCCTCTTCTTTGGTGACTAATCCGAGGGATAAAATGAGTCGCTTTGTAACGGGAGTATCTGATGATCTTGTGGAAGAGTGTCATGCGGCAATGATTCACAATGACATGGATTTATCTTGGTTGATGGTTCATGCTCAATAAGTTTAGGAGAGTAGGCTTAAGAGGAAAAATAGGGATGCCCAGAGTGCAAGGCCCAATTATGGAGGTACTTCTAAGAGTAAGTTTAAAATCCAAGACAAACCAAAGTTCAAGAAATGATTCTCCAACAAAGTTCCTTCTGATTTCTCAAAGACTTACAAGGATAGGGTGTCAAACACTAAGCCTCAAGGGGGAAAATGTGGTGGTTCACAAAGTGAGAAACCCAATTGTGCAAAATGTTTTAAGAAGCATGTGAGTAAATGTCCACTTGGTACGGACAATTGTTTTGGCTGTGGAAAGAGTGATCACATGCTAGGGGATTGTCCCATGGCCAAAAATCAATGAAGGAAGAGTTATCAAGCTCAAACAAGTGGTTTTAATTCTGATGCTCTAAAGAAAAAACACTTTTATGCTCTCAAATCTAGGGGTGATCAAGAGGATTCTCTCGATGTTGTTACCGGTATGTTGTAAGTATTTTCAATTAATTTTTATGATTTGATAGATTCAGGTGCCACTTAATAATTTGTAACTCCTCTAGTGTCTATGAAGTTTGATGTGCTTCCCGATATCTTAGTTGAACCTTTTTTCGGTTTCTACCCCGGTGGGTGACCCTCTTGTTACTAAAAGAGTCTATAGGAGTTGTCCCATATTATTGTCCAATAGACTTATATTTGTTGACTTGGTAGAACTTGACATTTTGGACTTTTATGTCATATTGGGGATAAATTGGTTACATGCTTTTTTTGCTTCAATGGATTGTAGAACAAGGGTAGTTAAATTCCTATTTCTAAACGAACCCATTTTATAATGGATTGGGGGAAGCTAAATCCCTAGACGTCAAATTATTTCATGTCTGAAAGCTTGTAAGATGATTTCTAATTGATGTATATATCATATTGTGAGGGTAAATGACCTTGAGTTTGAGGCTCCTCCTTAAGAGTCGGTGCCCCTAATGAAGGATTTTCCGAAAGTCTTCCCTGATGATTTACCCCGAATTTCTCCCGAACGGGAAATAGAATTTTGTAAGGACCCAAAAAAGAATTAGATTCAAATAGAGCCTAATATGTAGTGCCTGCCACAGCTGGGGAGCACCCCTTAGACGTAACCAGCGTCGTCGTTCTCTTTGAAGACTAAGACTAGCCTCTTAGCTTACATCAATAGAGTCATAGGTTGAAAATGCGGAAATTTTAAAAACATATTCATTACTTTTACGTTGAGGTTTAAATAGATCTCTACACACACATTACTTATTTCGAGTAAACATAGACCCTTCGTATAAGAAGATTACTTAGTCTTCTACTTTTATTGCACATAGATATATAAGATATAACATAGTATCAAATGGATGTCTCATCTCATAACCATCCAACAAGAGTATAACAATTTGGGCCTAGCCCATACATCAATACAATAAGATCCATACTTAGATAAAAAGGAAAGAACATAGAAGTCTTAAAACTAGAACAACATCATAAACTTGATAGTGGAATTGCCCTTGGAAAGTGAGGACCTACCCAACATGGATGAATAAAAATTCCAAGTCTTCCTTCAAAGTCGTCTAAAAAGCCTTTTAACGACCGGAACCTAAAATGTTAGGGAAAAAGTCAGAAATGGGGTTAGTACACCACTTGTAATAAGTATGAGACCATATGCACACATATCACGAAATCATGCTAAAACGGGACACTTCAATAAATTATGCAATTTACTTTGAAAAGCCTTATGCAGATTTCAAGAAATCATACCAATCAATAGGACATATTCATTAAGTCAGGAGTATGCACATCACATGACCAACAATACTAAGCCTAGTCAAGCCAACATGCATATCAACTTAATTTGAACACATAGTCAAGACAACCCTATTATCAAGCTATAACATCACAAGCATGAATAAGAGTTCATTACAACATAACCAAAGCAAGATAATTACCCATGAACCCTCATTAAGTCAACTAGTGCAAGGACCAAGCAAATCCCCTTAACCTTACTCTATCAAGTAAACTCAACAAGACTCATAACTAATGTTCAACTTCACATAGTTTATCATTAAGAGTACATATCATCATACTTAAGCAATAGATACCAAACACATGTTCATAAGATTAACCAACATCACATAGTGTAATTAACATGTAAAATCATCATATGCATATCATTTACATTTATAAGCATATACATACATAAGAACAACCTCCTAAGGCTTCCTTCAAGGAAAACTAGTGCAACGGATACGTAAAGTCTCATACCCCTACCTAGGCTAAGTTAAACCTCTAAAGTCACCTAGTTTGTTTGTAGTTCATTACTTCATTTTAGTTTAGGGAACACTTGCCTTAACCGACATAGACCACAAGAGCTAAATGTTGAATCCTGTGTTGTAAAACCTTATACCGATAGAAGGTGGCCTACCGAACAAAGTAAAACCAAACATAAACGTAGCTTTTTAGGTGGATCCACTAGCTAGTCTTCCTATGGGGGAAACATAGTTCAAGAACTAAGACATAGGTGTGAACTCTCTACATGACACTTGGAAATTGGAGCCTCATCTCATGGGAATCCATAAGATGAGTATCCCTCATATGGGAGTCAACACCTCATGTGGAACTATTCGGTGAATCTTCCTCTGTGGAAAGTCAACACCTCACATTGTCAAGTTCACTTGATGCTAAGCTAAGTCCCTTTCGAAATGTCTTTAATATATTTATTAATTATCATTGCTTAATGTAGGTCATAAGGTCTATACCTTGTATAATCATCATCATCATAGATCAATAAGAATTGCATGAGTATAGTCCTTTCATTACAATTCATATAAATGAGGTTAGCACATTTACATATTCACATCATGATAAGGCACATTGGTAAGGTATAATCATCCTTATAATATTTAAACTTTAGCGAACTCACAATCCATAGATAGAGACATTTCAATACAACATCATACCAACCCTATCAATCTTAATACAAGGTATACTTTATGCAACATCATCACTTAATCACAATTGAAATAAAGAGGTGAGATCACAAGACTTACCAAGTCTTCTTCATAATACATCATCAAGGTCTTACCATCAACCCTTAACTCAACCCAATAAGGATTTAATCTCATCGCACATCAATAACCAACATGAAAACAAAGCCAACATGACAACAAAGCCAATTGAATCACTACATCACAATCAACCACTAGTTCATAGCTTAAGATAAGAGACTTAGTCAGTAATAATCTAGATAAATTACTCAAGAACTAGCATGATAGGACTATAATTCATCCTAATTAATGCATAATTTATACAATAATAACATCTAGTAGTAATTCAACCAATAACCAATTCAATTGAGCCAACATTACACAATTCATGTAAAGATCACAACATATGGTTAAGGGGAATAGGTCATCTTTTACAAACTAGACCAATCCATACAGAAATAACATAATTGAAATACATGTTAATCTATTCATAATATCCATATAAGCAATTCACAAGATCAATAGACCCACTTGAATTTCATACTTTCGAAATCAATTTGATGAAACCCTTTGGGGAAATAAGTCCCAAAGGTGAAAGGAATCACATACCTTAATGATATTGATGGATAAATATTGGTGATTGCATCCCCAGAACCCACCTTGAACTTGACTTCTGTGGAGTTCTTCAACTAGAGAGAGAAAGAAGAGAGAAGGAAGAGAGTTTGTGTTTTGGAATTTATGAGAGCTTAGGTTAGTCTAAATAGGTTAGGGTTTTTATATAAGTTGTTAATTAACTTAATTAAAACTACCCTAACCCCTAATTAAACTAAAAATAATCCAACTAATTAAATGAATTAAATAGAAACGTGCAGCAAAATAGTGGCTCCACAGACGAGACCACGATCGACAGATCGTGTGTATATAGACGGGCATTGTTCACCTCCATGTTCCACACTCGTTGTTCAGTTCATATACTTTCCATTTGCAGGATTCCAAAAATTTGGCTAATTGTCCATCGACGGAAGCAGTCCACGCCCCGTCGATTGGACAAAGGATCGTGGTTTGCATTTGTTGGTGGACACTACCTTGGGCAGCCTTTGACCCAAAATGCTAGGGTCCTCCTCAAGGGACCTTGATTGGTCCTTGAGGAGTCGTGACTGGACGTTTCAATTATGAATCAAATCTAATACATGTTATACACCCTTTCACCAATTTTCATCATTTTCCGAATCCTAAAACTTAGTCAAATAGGCTAAGGCACACTAGCACCTCATTGAACTAGTTTTCGGACGTCATGGATGTTCTTTCATGTTTTGGTTTCTAAACTTTCTAATTGACGTATATTCATTAAAATAGACCTTAAAACAGTGTCTTAACCTTGTGAAACTTAGGTTAGGCTCTAGAACACGTGTTAGACTTTTGAAGTGTTACAGTGCCATGATCTTATGAGGTTCTTAAATAATCAATGATGGTGTTTAGAGGCAATATATAGTTTTTGAGAGAGTTTGGTGGTTAAACATCCAAGAACGTCCGGTGACGTTTCAGGTTAGCCTTGAGACGCACTAGCGTTCCTTAGTATGTTCCGTAAGGTTTTATGTAGTATTTGAATCTCAAATTGATAGGGAGGAGTCCTAATACCTATATGGATGTATTAGGGGTTGAAACATCCTGGTAGGGCCCCGTAAAAGGTCCTCAAGGAGGACCCCAACCATGGACTAGACACTGCCTGGGAAGTGTCAATCGACGAGGCAATCGACGCTTCGTGGGTTGGTCGACACCCCATCGATGGAAAGCGTTGATTGAGACTTAGTCTTTTGAGCAATGGGAAGCTAGGAGCAGTTTCTAATCAAGACGACGGCTTGCCAGTACGGCCCGTCGTCTGGTCGATGCCCCGTCGATGCAGGCCTATTATTTTAGATAGTTTTAGGTATTATATGACTATTTAAAAAATAAAAAGACCCCTTAGACTCTAGACTCAAAATCAAAACCCCTCTCTCACATTAGAACTCCCAAGAACACCATTTGAGAAGAAGAAGAAAAATTGGGAGCAACAGCCTAGGACGAATTCACCAAGAGTTTAAGCTTGGATTAAGGCTATAATATAAGGTATGTGAAGCTACTTCATTCATGGATTCTTTAATCCATGAATCCCCCTAGTTTCCCTTCAATTGTAAATCCAAAGAACTCCAATCTAGAGAGTGTTGTGATTGTATTGTGGGTAAGACTTTATTGTGATCCAATCTAGTGGGTAACATTCAATGATGCTTATATTATTATTATATACTATTTTTATGGAGTTTTAATGGTGAATTATGATAATTGAGTTTGAGGGTGATCATAGTGATCTTAGGCCATTAGAGACTTGATGAAGGTTTTGTGTTGATTCTTCTTAACTTCATTACATTCTATATTAATTGATCATGATAGAATCATCTAAGCATGAATTGTCTTAGGTTTGTTAATTGGAATTGGTCTTGATTGAATTGAACCCTGAAGTACGAACTATGGCTATATCACCTAGTATTGAAGAATGTGAGAAGAAAGTTAAGGCTAAAACACTCTATCATCTACGTATGAATGAAGATAGAATGAATTGATTAATAATGAACCTTAGGATGGTTGTGTTGGTTTTATATTTAAGATAATTGGATTGAAAGTGATAGAATTAACTTGATACTGAAGAGATTGTCTAGGACATCTATTTTCTTTTTGCAAAATATAATTTTATTTATTTATAAGTTTTCGACTTTTTGAGTGTTGCCACCTAATTTTTTAGAAAAATTAAGAAAAAACATTGTTTTCAAAAGAGTTAAACAGTAAATCTAGTGAAAACTTTTAAAGGGGTTTGGAGATTCATATTAATATTTTAGGAAGGTTTTTACGGTACCTAAAATACCCGTTAATACGGTTTTCCTGGAACAAACTTGTTTGGCTAAAAACGTATAAGTCAATTTTCAAGATAAATATTAGTTAAGACTTGTTGGAAATGAAGTATTAATTTACTATCTAAGTGAAATTTGACTTGCAATTTTTATTATCTTTTAAGTCCAGTTGAAGTCGATTGATTTAGTCTAAATAGTTAAAATAAAACGACGTCTTGCGGGGATTTGAAGTTTTCGACCTGGAAACATACGATAATAATAACAAGCAAATAACGATAAGGTAAGATAGAGAGAGAGGGAGAGAGTTGCGTTGGACCCAAACCCGGTTTCTGTCCGCCTGGACCGGTGTTTGTAAATACTTCTTTTGTACCTGTCTGAAACTAACAATATAATAACAAGTGAATGAAAAGGCGACAAGGGATTAGGCCCGAAAGGAATAAAGTATGTAGCATTAAAATAAAAATGAAATTTATGAATTCTTGACTCCCAATCTTCAATTCCTTCTGCTTTGGGACCTGTACGTCGATCCTGTGGACAACTTGACTCGAACAAGAGGAGTTGAGCCTTTATGGCTCTCTCGAAATGCAAGGAAATTATGAGTTTTTGGTGAACCCGGGCAGATTTTACATCCAAAGATGAACAAGATCATATTAATAATATGATAAGAAACATTATAACATATTTTATGAAATGGATAAAATAAATGACCATTCAAATGGCTAATGAGCCCACCCAACAAAACCATGACAAAATATAAATGACCAATTTAGACTTGGCCAACTACTAGTCATTGGTTGTAGTAAGAAGAAATTTTTTTAAAAAAAATAATAAATAAATAATAAAGTTTTGTTTGATTTTCCTTCATAAAAATATTACTAACTTGTAAAAAGGAAAACTAAATCATAAGAGTCCTTCAGAAAAATACAATAAACCCAGGAGTAGAACTAGACATTGTGAGCATATGTCAAACAACTTATGAACAAATGCCCCTGTTGGATTCTTCCTATTTCCAGTCTCAAAAATACTTCGCACATTGACAAATAATCCAATGAATTATCGAGGGATAAACACAATATAGGCAAACAACAAAAAAGTAAAAAAAAAACTACTCAGAGATATTGTCAAAGTCAGGGAATTATCTTATCAAATTACGGGATGTCATCATTGAAGATGTTATTTCAAATGATCTCAAAAACCAAACCACGGCCGAAACTATAGCTTTTAAATAATAATAATAATAATAATAATAATAATAATAATAATAATAATAATAATAATAATAATAATAATAATAATAATAATAATAATAATAATAATAATAATAATAATAATAATAATAATAATAATAATAATAATAATAATAATAATAATAATAATAATAATAATAATAATAATAATAATAATAATAATAATAATAATAATAATAATAATAATAATAATAATAATAATAATAATAATAATAATAATAATAATAATAATAATAATAATAATAATAATAATAATAATAATAATAATAATAATAATAATAATAATAATAATAATAATAATAATAATAATAATAATAATAATAATAATAATAATAATAATAATAATAATAATAATAATAATAATAATAATAATAATAATAATAATAATAATAATAATAATAATAATAATAATAATAATAATAATAATAATAATAATAATAATAATAATAATAATAATAATAATAATAATAATAATGCCACACGTCATTCGGAAAATTTTTTACATACTCAACTACCGGAATGTAAACATTTTTTTTTCGACTAGGAAATCAAATTGGCGTGAAGATGTTTGAAGAATAGACAAAATCTAAGCGGCCAAAACAGAGAATATCTACCCTAAAGAGAGGAACCAAACTCGTTTAAGCACAACATCAAATATGACAGGAAGATTTGAAGTAAGACTAACCGATTCAAAGTGTTTTTATATATTCCTCCCCTAAAAATGACATAACAGCAACAAAGAAATTTAGAGTCGAGCAAATAAATCGTAGATCTAACCAAAATACTGCATGCTTAGGCCAACTATAGATTAATTTGAAATTTTAATTTAAGAATAGTCATGACATGAACAAAGCAGCATATAAGAGCGCAAATGTGAGTAAGAAAAAAAACGTAATTTCAAACAGAGAAGTCACCCAAACTGCTTGCTAGACCTCAAATAAACGCCATAGACATGGCAGAGCTCACACGACCAATATCAAGACAAATATTGTGATCCACGAGCAGATCCTAAATTTTGAATAGTCGCATAACAAGATGAGTCAAACGAGTATTGTTCTAACCAAGAGTCCAAACTCACACTATTCATTCTTAAGAAGAATAAGGATCAAAACCACTACAAGGATTCAAACGCATCATGTAGGAGCAATAAGAAATCATGCTATTCACACTTTTAACTTGAACGTCGGCTACAGAACAGGAGAAATAAAGAGATTTGAGTAATTTACCTTTTAATGGGCAATGAACAAGGACAGGAACGAAGCAATGGAGACTTCACCAACGGAATACTGAACACGAACGTCAAACGCAAATTAACTAAAAGAGAGAAATTTCTGTATAGCTTACAACTATGTCTTTATCACCCCCTTGCTCTGAGAATTTCCCAACAGGAACCCAACTTGAAGATTTTCAAAGCAAAACAAAAAGAAAACCAATCTCCCCCTTTTTCTTCTCTATTTTATGCTTCCCTTTCTCAAAAAATTCTTCTCCAAGAACTTCTCTCCCCTAAAAAAATCCTCCTCTGATAATGAATAGAAGAGAATATATAGGGTCAAAATTTAGGGTTTTTCAGAATGTAGGGAAAAGGGAAAAATCGACAAACGGAGTTTGATCCAGATATTTGAAAATCCTCTCCAAGGACCAAAGAAAGCTGGTTATGGGTAACTGATTTCACCCGACATCTCCCGAAATCCGGACGACACGAGCAACGAACGACTCACATTCAAACTTGTTCGTCCTTGCACTCGACGTGGAATTCATCCACGTGAGCAAGGATGAATCTGTAGTCTTTTGGAACAGCGTTACTCTGCTGTACGGGATGAAAGAGACGCAGAAAGGGCTGTACTTTTAACGCCGTTTGGAGTCATTGGCTAGCTTCTATCCTTAGAGAAAAAGCAAGAACGTAGAAGTCGTTCACGCGCGACTGAGAGGAACTCCGTGAAGATAATTTGGTCGCTGCATTTTAGTCATTTGCCAGCTGCTACACGCTCTGGGTTTCTTTTCTTTAAGAGGGAAGAAGATGGGTCGGACGGCTAGAAGTGGGATGGGGCAATTAATAATAAATCAAGAAGGGGATTGGATATGTTGGGGCATAATGATTTATGTGGATAAGAAACAAAAGGAAGGAAAAAAGATTTTGGGCCCCAAAACTATGTCTTATAAGTTGGATTCAAAATAAGGTTAGAAGATGGCTACAATTGCAAATGAAATTGGAATGTCAATTATAGCCGGATCGAACCAATTTGTAAATCCGCCTTGGAACCAAACTAAGATAAATTAAAGTTACTAATTTGCTATCTTTTTAATCTTAACGAAATAAAATAGGTAATTTAAACGTAAGCTAAATAATTTAAAAGGGCATAGACTATTACACAACTAAAATAATTTACAAAGCATTTAATTAACAACATTTTGAATAGACTTTCGAATATTTATAAGACATACTTATAGCATACGAAATTATGTAAAACACATATATCAGCTAAAAATAATAAAGAGGCGATAAGATTGGCTTAGAACAACTTGCAAAACCTTTTAGACTCATTAAAATCTAATTATTTCAATCATTCAGAATTAAGAAGCTCGTTAATTAATGATTATCGGGAAAGGTCAAAAAATTGGGTGTCAACAACTGTCCCTCAGTTTACTTGGATTGATGTAAGAAATTCAAGGAAAATGAAATTGATCAAACCAATTTTGACTGACCGCAAATTTATGTTCTTTGGAAAGGGACTCGGTAAGAACTTTAGGAATTACGGCTGAACCTCGTAAATGGGTTTACTTCATATGTCTGGCTAAATGAGAATTAAGGCCACTTGTAGTTGGATACGCTCAACTTAACGCATGATTTTGAAAGAATTCAAAAGCCATCTCGACAACTAATTATGAAGGGACGAAAATGCTCGAGAATAGGATTTAAGAGCGAATTTTGAAATACAACCGATTTTTCAACATTGAGCACACCTACATATCCTTAAACTTATGGAATCAATCTGCTTGTAGTTCGACTCGATCGGTTGAAAAGGAAATCCATTTTGCTGGATAACATTTGGTTCTGGATAAGTGACAAATTATATCGAGTATGAGAAGGAGACTTGTAACCTCTTATCCATGAATGTGAAGTTCTTCACATCCATAGGTAAGAACTTACATGGACATAATTTCCAAAGATCTTGGTGCATTGCCACTTAGATTGGAAACTTGTTTCCGGCGGATACTACAATTTCCGGATACAAAAATTGAAACCAGGGAACCTAAAGAAAACCCCACATGCCTCCTGATTGGAGTGTGGTTTGATTTTTGTGGAAGTAGCTCCTCTGCTCGGGTCCTAAGAGTCTGACACTCCTCTTTGGACTATGTCCCAATTCGCTGCAAAGAAAAGTTCCACGTTGTGCTGTCTCCCTTTTGATGTCATCCGCACCTGTGGTTTTGTTTTTTCCGGAGAATTCATTCATTCGTATTCTCTCGACAAAGACTCAGATAAACTCGTCAGCATAAAAATGCAATTCAAATGAGTGACAGTGACTTTTTCCGTGTCGACATTTAATTGCTCTCCTTCAACATTTGATGTCAACTTCATCAGTTTAACATAAAGCAAATAAAGCTTATGTCTTATATTTGCATTATAATATTCAATTTACTGTTCCAAAATACAAGTTGATGCAGTGTGCATATATTTCTCTCGATATTGTCTTTGATGATTCCCTTGGTGTCTACTCTTGCCAAATAAAAGATGCAGTTGATGTTGATGGGATACAAGATTTCTTTCTCCCTTCCTTCGCGATGCATGAATTTTCTCTTGCAATGCATGACTTCTTCTCCGCAATGCATGATTTTCCCGTGATGCATAAATTTTTCTTCAATGCGTGAAATTTGACTTCGCAATGAATGATTTTTTGCGATGCTTAAATTTTCTCTTGCAATGCATTACTTCTTCTCCGCAATGGATGAATTTCTTCTCCCGATGCATGACATTCTTCCCACAATGCACGACTTTCACGATGTATGAATATCTTGTCGCGATGCATAATTTTCTGCGATGCATGAATATCTTCTTGCAGTGCATGACATTTTACTCAAGGCGTGAATTCTTCTCGCGGTGCATGACTTTCCGTGATGCGTGAATATCAACTTGCGATGCATGATCAACTTGCGATGCATGAATATCAACTCGCGATGCATGAATATCAACTTGCGATGCAATCTTTGGTACCAAATGAAGATAGTCCTTCAATCGAGCAACATACTGGTCTTCTAGGTGCCTTCTGGATGATGATATCGTCTCAATTGACAATACGGTATAATGAACCTCCAGGTAGTAATATCATCATGTTTAATAATATGAAATAAATGACCCTCGGGGTAGTGCATCACCTTAATCAATAAAATGACCAAAATGACCCTCCGGGTAGCGTATCATCGCAATCGACAATACAAATAACATGACCTTTCCAGGTAGTAATACTATCAGTTCTGATAATATGATATAGATGACGTCTTTGATGAAAAACCGTGAACTATATTTCTCGGGGTTTCATTTGATTCACCTTTGAACCTAGTTGGACAATCATTATAGACTTCACGTTATTAGGAGTTGAATGAAACAAAACTCTTTTATATAAGCAATACAAAATACTTCCTGCATTCATCAAAAAATGTTTAATTAGGGGAACTTTTCACCCTTTGATTTCTCACTATTCGTCGATCGGAGGAATTTTGCTGATTTCAAAGCAAACCTATACACCTGCGTCCACAGAAATACCATTAGTTTCAAAATTGAACTGATCTATGTCGATTTCTTCAGTTGTCTGCTTCTTCTTTGCTATCTCCGGTTGATTTTCTGATCTCCTGAATCTTGATATATAATACAAAATATTGTATGTCAAATAAATGAACCATAAAGGGAAAATTTTAGAAAATTTTTTTTTTCAAAAAGTGGTATTTTTTTAAAAAAATTACTGCCAAGTATCATGTCACGTCAGGCTTAGCAAACTTTTTTGAGTCTTATTCCTGGAGATCTATCTGATTATTCGCTGGGGAGTATTAAAGTCACTCTGGACTGCCGATAAAACCACATTTAAATTTTGAGGCCATCCTCAAAATTTATGTCTCAGTTAACTGTCTTGGTTCATCTTCAACTGCCGGTGGGCAAATCATGGAATTTTTGAGATACTCTCAAAAACTCTGTCTCAGTTGCAGATTCAAAGATAACTTCAGTCTCGACTTGTTTAATAAAAGTCTTCTTCTCAAGAGTTTTGAGTCCCTCTCAAAAATTATGTCCCAGTTTCTATTGTAAAGAAGAAGACCGAACCCTTGTGGCGCCTACGTATCCTGTTGAGGCAGGAATCAGGTCAACGTAGTTCCCATTCAAGGTTGCCAACAACAAGAGATTAAGAAACCAACCAAAGTCGACATAGGCCGCCTACGTATCTTATTCTTGAGAATTCAGGTCGAACATAGTTCAAACACAAAGAATATTTAGAAGGATAAATGGGGTGACCGAGGCCAACATAGGCTGCATAGGTATCTCATTCTTGAGAATTCATGTCAGACGTAGTTCATTATAAGAGGGGTAAATTTTTTAAACAAAGCAAATACAAGAAAATAGAACGATTAAAAGTAAATGACAGAAGTGTCACGACTCGGATTCTTGAATCCCAATCGCAATCGGTGTTGTTGACCTCTCAGATGTTGCAGACAAGCCTCATCTTGCATTCATCACATTCATCTAGTTAAATTTGTGGAAAATTTAAAATTTTTTATATGTCTGAAGTATACATAGACTTCATATAATTATTAACTAGATATGTCATATACTAAGCTCAACATAAGAGAACAACCATCTAACATAAAGAATCAATTCGAAACTGTAGATGAATATATCATATATAGCTCGCCAAACACGGCCATATTACAAAGCTTTGAAATGAAGGTGCGAAATAAATGCTAAGGACAACATCCACTAGCTATGTCTACAACTAAGGCTAGACCAAATCTGTAGCATCCTCAAAATCATGAGGACCTACCAAATGGTTGGAGAAACGTTGAAGTACAAACCGTTGTAAGTGTCGTCAACCTTTCCTCTGACCTGCACCTATAAAAATAGTAAATAGCTGGGGGTTAGTACACCACTTGTACTAAGTATGGGTGTATTCACACATACACATAAAGCTATGCATGATCAATGAAAGTTCTTCCTAAGAAACATGCCATTTCTGTAATGTCTAGTCATTAGACTTTCCTAATTCGTTAGTTGTGAATTGTGGTATAAATATGATGTATTTTAATGCATTCAAAGCACAAAACTCATTTTTTATATGATTACAAAACATTACTCTCATCAACATAATTTTAGAACAACTCGGGCGAAGATTTAAGATTTTGATCCTCTTAGGCCGAGAGCTACTCTTTGTAAACATAGATTATTTTTCAGTCTTTTTCTACTTCTTGTTGTATAGCTCAATAATTCTTTTGGTACTATTGTTTTACTTACAAGTGCAATGATTTATTATAGTCCCATACCCACAATGAATCGATGTAAGTAATCCAAGGACTAAGGAATGATTTCCCTACCTTATAGTGAGTCATTCTTTACACAATATATTCATTACCTTTCATAAGCAATTCTCTATTGATCATGCCATTGATTTCAAGTGAGGGCCCAACATATGGGACCTCAACCCGAGGGACTTTTTTAGCAAATACAGAGTCTGCTTCATTCTTCCATTTGTACTTCACATTATTCATTTTATTCATTCGTAGGCTGATGTAAACACAAGCTATACCTAGGATGAATTTTAAGACTCTCATCGGATCATGAACTGCAATGACCAAGAATGACCTAAAGTCATTACTTGAATCTGATTTCACCTCCTAATTGTCTTGCACAAACACCTTCGGTATCGTTGTTTCCATTATCTTTCATACTTTGAGGAACTCCAGCCTTAACCGACATAGATCATGTGAGCATCATGAAATCCAGTGTCTACCCTACACCGAAAAGAGGTGGAATCACCGGCCAAAGTGACCCAAAACATGCTAGCGTACATGGGAATTGAACCCCGCCAGATCCCTATATTGGCAGTATAGGTTCGAAGACAAGGAGATATAAGGTCACCCATACCCGGCATGCAGGACAGTCTCATCTTATGAGAGTTACGTGAACCTCTGCCCTTCCCAAAAGAAGACATCACTGCTCATAGCTAGTCTATCGGTGCTCAGTATAAAGTTCCATTTCATTCAACTCATACGTTATGGAAGCTGGCTTCTAGTATGAGGACATCATATCTCAATAGATGATTTCTCATCTCATCATTAGTATTAAGTATACATCAGTCTCAATACTTTCATTAAAGTGTACATAAAGACTGGTCTCTTCATTATCTTTACACTCTCATAGGTGAGTACGTTTTGGTAACATTTACTCAGGCTCATTTGAGATTGCTCTCATCTTTCACATTAGCATCTTATCATATTGTCACCACATTCATTAGCATTAGCACATTTGCTTTTCATAATTACTCATCCCTTTTACGTGAATGTTCATTTCATCATATGCCAATACAGTTGGCCATTTAGTGTGTTTCACACTCTTACTTAAACCTTCTAGGGTTTTATCATTTCATTACATACATCTTAGTTACTCATCTCTTTTAACGTGAATGTTCATTTCATCATCTTTTAGTGTTGACTCAAGAATTATAGAGGCTTGCTTCTAGATTGAGATTTACTTACTCTATTGATGACTTGTCATCCTTACTTTACATTGATGAAATATGAATTGTTCTTTCATATCATCCTTAATTTACATTGATGAATGTGAATTGTCCTTACACATCATCCTTAGGTGTTAATGAGACTAGTTTCACACATTCTAACACCTTCATTCGTGAGTATTCTTTTAACAAATTAGCTTTGGTGTAAGTAAGACTTGTCTCACTTCCTTTAACACCCCATTTAAATATGTTATAACTGAATTTACTTACTTACTTTAGTGTATTAGCTTCATATCACCGTTTATGGACGATGAGCACTTCATTCAATGAGTTTCATGTGTTCATAGTTCATTCTTGTGGAGCATGTTGGGAGTTGTCCCAATGAATGTCATGCCCTTGGTTATGGATTCATTGATATTACTTTAGAAGTTCTTAATATATATTTGATACTCTTACTGCACAAGAAGTGGCATATGATTAGTATTGGCTCAAGATTTGGGATGTGAGACTAGCCAATTCATCCTTTTTGGCAAAAGCCAATTTTTACGTATTTTCAGATTTAAATTGCCATATGTATGAACCCTTAGCCAATATTTTAATCATTTACATAAGTTACTATCCATTAGCATATATTCATTTTGACCACATAGAGTTTGAAAACTTTATTGGAACCAGATAGCCAATTTATTCAAGATATGATTTCATAGATGTCTTTGAGCCAATTCTTAGTTTATGGATTTTAGTGTAACGTTTTAAGAACATATTTGACAGCATTATATTAACATTTGATGTCTTTAACATCTTCATAACATCACAACAATATCAATTCAACATTCAGCCAAAGACACATATTCACTTAACACATCACAAACTTAACTTACCATATTATCGATCCTTAATTGTCATGATAAGATTAACTTTACGCAATTACAAGTTCATAAGTTAATTCGATAATCATCATTCAAGAACAATTCATGTAAATAACATCAAGTACCACATACCAACAACATTACTTCTAACCTATTCAAGATTGAAATTGTAAAAAGGATATTAGAGAAAGGAGTTCGACAAGAACGACGGGAAACAACCCTAGTTTTCAAGATCCTTGAATCGTTTGAAAGAAAGTTCTCTTGAAGAAAGAAATCCAGGAGAGAAACCCATACCTTAAGTAGAAATTAATATAAAAAGACCACCTTTATTGAACCTTGAAGAAACCTTGAAAATCGTCGAAGAAATTTTCTGTTTTCTTTTTTTGCGTTTTGATCACTGTTTGTCTCACGCTTGTTTTCTTGTTTTAGTCGTGTATTTGTTTGAGTTTGAACGTGGTTTTTAGGTTTAAGAACTGACCTTTACTTATTCAACTTAGGTTTTAATAATTTAATTAAATTAATTAATTAACTTATTACTAAAAAACCCTCCTAAGTTGATTAAACATAGGAGAATGTTGACTTCACCTAAAATCTAAAATTTGGTGTTGACTATGGTTTAGGTCAATATATTTACTTTATATTAATTTATTAAATCCTTAATTTAATTAATTTAGGGACCTAGTATAAATACTAAAGTACCCCTAAGTCATTGGAACCATAATAAACCCTTTAGGACCATCCTAGGTTAAGTACTAGGATGTTTCTTGCATTATACTAGCTTAGCATAAGAATTTCGGTTTGACCCGTTTAATTTAATTAATTAAATGTATAGTATAATTAATTAAGTAATCTAGGGTAATTACTAAATTACCCCTTCATTTATAGGACCATAATTAACTTTTTGGACCATCCTAGGTTAGGTACTAGGTTGTCTCTATAACTAGTACTAGGTTAATGTCAACCCGGTTTTGGTCCTAGGTTGTTGGGTGCACTAGTGGATCCATTTCGGTTAGTCCTAGGTTATTTAGCTATTTTGGGAAGTAGGTTAGAGTCTAAAATTGGTTAGGAAGTTAGGCCCCACATGGAGTGGTCCCTTATGCACGTTTTTGTCCCCTTAACTATTCTAACCGAATTCAGTTAGGGTGGTCCCCTCCTTTGGTGCTTCTTCACATATCTTGCACATGTGCTTGAACATGGGTTTGTTGTACTTTCCTAACTAACTATTATTTATAGTTCCTTTGGGAATGTTTAATTATTGTCCCAAGGACCCTCACTATGTCCTTGGGCACCTCTTAATTTACATGATCATTTTAAATGATCATGTGGAATGGTACTAGGTTTGACACTTTGTGTGAAACTATTCATAACGGATTTTCTTTTAGCTTAGGGTCTTCATTTCAGGTACATTTATTGAACATCAATCTTGGATTAGGGTATGACAACCCAAAAAGTATATTTCTTATTCGTATATAGAAAATTGGCTAATATTTCTTAGCCAATTTTTCTATACTATGCCCAATATTTCTCAACATTGGGCATTGGGGTGCCTATGTACCCCTAATAGGCTATCCTAAGGGTATACTGACTATTCATTAGCCATATGATTTTGCGGAATGTTACAAGAAGTGCAAATTGAATCTTCACACATAGTATCTCTAAACAGCATTTGAGTTGATCGGTTTCGGTCATGCGGTGCCATCCATTTCCGACAGGACCAAAGCACCTAAAGATAATACTTTGCGAACCATTTAAGGTCCTTGCTAATTCGGTTAATTTTCCTTTATACTCATCTTGGTGAGGAAAAATGCGCTTAAGGACTAACTGACCGATTTCAAAAATTTTGGCTTTGACTCTCTTGTGAAAAGCACAAATTATTCTCTGTCGATATAGTTTACCATGACAAACGGAAACCATTATCTTCTGATCGATCAAGGTTAACTGATCAATCCGTTTACGGACCCACTCAGCATTACTTAATTCAGCTTCTTGGATAATTCTCAAAGACGGTATATCAACCTCAATGGCATGACGGCTTCTAGTCCACACATCAGTAAGTATGGGGTAGCTCCAATAGACGTTCTGAAAGTCGTTCAATAACCCAACAAAGCATTTAGCAACATATCTGCCAACCTCGGTAATTGTCAATCATTTTCCTCAAAATTTTCTTGATGTTCTTATTGGCAGCCTGTACAACTCCATTAATTTGAGGACGATACGACGTTGAGTTCCAATGAGTAATCTTAAACTGCGCACATATATCTCTCATCAAGTGACTGTTAAGATTTGCACCATTATTAGTAACGATGGACTCTGGTACTCCGAACCTGCATATCAGATTGTTGCGAACATAATCAGCTACAAATTTCTTGGTCACCGACTTGTAGGAAGTTGCTTTCACCTACTTAGTGAAGTAGTCAATGGCGACCAAAATAAATTTGTATCCGTTAGAGACGGCTAGCACTATCGGACCGATAACATTCATACGCCAAGCTACGAATGGCCAAGGTGAACTCATAACATGAAGCTCATAAGGCGGCACTAGGAACAAATCACCATGCACTTGACATTTATGACATCTCTGCACAAACTTGCAACAATCATGCTCCATAGTAATCAAGTAATAGCCGGCTCGAAGGATCTTCTTTGCCAAAGTAAGTACATTCATGTGCATGCTGCAAACTCCAGCATGTATCTGTTCGATAAGCTTCGCAGCTTCATAGCATCGATGCATCTGAGAAGATCTAAATCTTGAGACCTCCTATAAATAATTTCCCCACTTAGAAAAAAGTAGAGAGCCATACGGCGTATCGACTTCTTCTAGTTGGATGTTGCATCTTCAGGATAACTTTCGTACTCTAAATATTTCTTGATGTCAAAATACAATGGCAAACCGTCTAGTTCTATTTCTACATGGGAACAATAACCTGGCTGTTCCTTTATCTCTATATCTAGAGGATCAATATAATCAGTATCTGGATGTTTAATCATTAAGGTGATGGTGGCAAGAGCATTAGCCAACTCATTCTGCGTTCTGGGAGTATGTCTAAACTCAATCTTGCGAAATCTTTTGCACAACTTCTATATACATTGCACATATGGTGTGCTCTTTGGGCTTTTCACGGCCCATTATCCTTGAACCTGATGAATTAATAAATCTGAATCTCCGATAACCAGAAGTTCATGAACATTTATATCAATGGTTATTTTTAAACTAACGACACAAGCTTCATATTCATCCATGTTGTTCGTGCAATTAAATCGGAATTTAGATGACATGGGATAGTGTTGACCAGATTCTGACACTAAAACTGTTGCAATACCTCTTCCTTGATGATTTGCCGCTCTATCAGAAAAAAGCCTCCAGCCAGGATATGTTTAAGAAATATCTTCACCCACAAACTATACTTCTTCATCGGGAAACTAAGTCTTGAGCGGTTCATACTCTTAGTCAACAGAATTTTCTGCAAGGTGATCAGCTCAAGCTTGTGTTTTTATTGCCTTATGAGTCACATACACAATATAAAATTCACTTGAAAACATCTGCCATTTAGCAAAATTTTCGATCAGCATAGCCTTCTGGAAAATATATTTTGAGGGATCCATCCTGGAAATGAGATATATGGCATAAGGAGACAAATAATGTCTTAATTTCTGGGAAATCCAAGTTAAATCACAACATTTTCTCTCCAGAAGAGTATAACGAGACTCGTATGGAGTGAACTTCTTGCTTATGTAATAAATTGGTCGCTCTTTCTTCCCTGTCTCGTCGTGTTGACCAAGTATGCATCCAAAAGAATTATTAATATAGCAACAGTGGGCTTTATTCTCATGAAGTCACCAACATCGGTGGATTTCACAAATAGTTCTTGATAACATCAAAAGCAATTTGACATTCTTCGTGTAACACCTTGCAAATCCAAGACACATTGTAAACCCTAACAGAGGTTTCATAAGGTCTAAGTATTGTTCCTAAGTCCATTCTTAATGAATATAGTTCATTTAGGAGGTTTAAGAACAAAAACGTCCATGAACTTCCGGGAAGTTGGTTCAAAGGGATGTTAGTGTGCCTTAGTATATTTGACTAACTTTTAGGAGCCGGAAATGTATGAAAATTAATGGAAAGGTCGCTAATAGGTTTTTGAGTTGTTTCATGGTTGAAACATCCGAGTACGACTCCCCAAGGACCAACTAAGGGCCCTTGAGGAGGACCCTTGTAGTTTTATGGAACACTGCCTGGTAGTGTGCATCGACGGGACAGAAGACAGCCCATGTGTGGATCGACGGGGCATCGATTCCATCTTCGTCCCACACTTAGGCTGGTGAAGAAGGCTCCTTCACCTGCACAGCCTCTGAACTCATCGACGGAGTGCAGAGGTGCAGACTACGGGCCGTGTGTGGATCAACAGGGCATCGATGCC
Organism: Solanum pennellii; assembly: GCF_001406875.1. Taxonomy (NCBI): domain Eukaryota; kingdom Viridiplantae; phylum Streptophyta; class Magnoliopsida; order Solanales; family Solanaceae; genus Solanum; species Solanum pennellii. The sequence continues at coordinate 60,652,555 of NC_028645.1, read as the reverse complement.
ACCGCTGTCCCACACTTAGAAAATTGAAGGAAGCCCCTCGGCTTCACAGTCTCCGGCCAAGACGACAGAGTGTATGACGGAGGGGCGGCTGTCCGTCGACTCACATAAGGCCCGTCGATCGGGGTTTCGTCTATGAGGGTCGAGTTTTCTGCCTAATTTAAGTTGGTCTCATTTAATTAGTTAGGGGGCTAGGTGGTTTAATTAGGGGTTAAGGGAGTCCAATTAAGTTGAAATAATATCCAATATAAATACTCCCAACCCTCATTAATCTAAAGACAACTCTCATATAAACTCTCTTTCTTCTCTCTTATTTCTCTCTCTACATGAACTCACCATTGAGGACTAGCAAGGATTAGGGTTCTGGGGATGGAAAGGGACAAATTCACCATCAAATTGTTGACAAACGTTAAGGTATGGGTTCTATTCACCTTTGAGACTCTTTCCTCAAAGGGTTCCTTCAAAATAGATTTCAAAAGTTGAGTTTTCTTATGGTTTCATTAGATTACAAAATTGAAGTTATGGATTGAGTTGTTAAGAATTTCTTAGAGTTATATTGAGTATATTAACATGTAATTCAACTTTTTTTTGGTAATTGTTGATGGTTTGGTCTAAATTTAAGAATATGATCCTCCATCCCTAACCCTAGGTAGTGATCTTCACCTATATTGTATTCTGATCATTCAATTGAGTTGGTTGTTGATTTGATTACTATCCTATGGTGATATCATAATTGAATTAATATGAATTATCGGCCTATCATTCTAGTTATTTAGATGTTATTTAGGATATGAATTGTAATGTGAAATTAGCCTACGTATGTTGTCTCAAGTTGTGATCTAGAGTTAAATTGTGTTATAGAGATGCAATTGGCCTTGTCATCTTATTGGTTATCATTGTGTTATGATGTTACTCCCCAAATTGGGTTGAGTTATGGGTCGATCATAAGACCTTGATGATAGACTGTGAGGAAGACTTGGTAAGTGTTAGAATCTCTATCTTTGTTTCCAATTGTGATTAATTATTGTTAAGTCATGATATTACATTGGAGTATGCATCATGCTAGGTTTATAGGGTGATATGATGTTTTATTGAAATGTATTGACTATGTTATAAGGTTTATTAAGGTGTATGTGATATAAGGATGGTGAAAACTATCAATGTGCCTTAATATGCTATGAAATTCTAATGTGTTGACCTCACTTATATGGATTGTGATGAAAGGACATATACTCATACAATTCTTATAGAGATATTGATGACGATGATTATACAAGGGGTAGACCCTATGACTAAATTAAACTATGGTTGATAATTAAAGGATTAGAGACATTTAAAAAAGGGACTCTAGCTTAGCACCGAGTGAACTAGATTGAGGAGTGTCCCTTCCCACATAGGGAAGGTAGGAACACTAAATTACTCTTGAGATTGGAGACTACAATGCATGGCGCATAAAGAGGGTCCCAACTATATCTCCTCGTTCTTGAACTATGTTGCCCCCATAGGAATACTAGCTAATGGATCCATGTAGTCGCTATGTTTCATGTTTTGGTACTACCTTGGAAAGTAGTCCGCCTTCTTTCGGTGTAGGGTTTTATGACACCGAATTCCACACTAGCTCATTTGGTTTATGTCGATTAGGGAAAGATGTTCCCAAAAGGTAAATCGAATTAAAGGACTGGAACTCTAACTTGGATAACCTAAGGGGTCTAACTTAGTCTAGGTAGGGGTATGTGACTCTACCTAAACGTTGCACTAGTTAGCCTTGAGGGGAGTCTTAGGAGGAGGTTCTTATATGTGTTTATGTTATGATAATATATGATGTATATATGATGACCATGGCACATTATTTATACTATATGTTGATTAGTTCATTTATGAATATGTCTTGGGTTATAATGTTAAACATATTTTGAAATGTAAACCTAAATGTCATGATATGTAAAGTTGGACATTTGTCATGTTTTCTTTTTGAGGATACTTAATTGAGTAAGATTATGTGTTTTTCTTGGTCATTGCACTTGTTTACTTTATAAGCACTTGTGAGTAGTTGTCTTGCTTATTATGATATGTTTGACTCTTATTCATTCTTGTGATATTATTCCTTGATTTTAGGGTTGTAGAAAATCATGGTTTCAAGTATGTTGGATAAGTATTACTTGTTGAGATAGGAAGCATGTTTGGTTGGTTGATGTGACTTACTTGACTTTGCATTAGGCCCTAAAGGGGTAATTTGGCATGTTTTGATAAAAAGTCATTTTTAGAATGTTTTGTTTGTGTATGTGCATAAGATCCTATACTTACTACATGTGGAGTACTAACTCCATTTTCTTCCCTTTTCCCAAACATTTTAGGTTCCGGTCGTTGAAGAGTTTGGAAGGAGACATTGTTGAAGGCTTGGATTCTTCCTTCATCCAAGTGGGGTAGGTCCTCAACTTTTGAGGTAAATGCCATCCTCTAGCTTACGGACTTTGTTATAAGCTTATTGACTCTTTCATTCCTTTCCATTTTAAGTGAGTACTTCCATATGACCTATACATGGTCTTGTTTGATTGATGTAAGGTCTATGCCCATATTTTGATATTCGTTTAGATGGTATGAGATGAGACAATTGTTGAGACTATTTCTATATTTTACGTATATGTAAGTGCAATAAAAGTAGAAGTCTATGTAATCTTCCTATACAAAGGGTCTATGTATACTCGATATGAATATATATTATGTTTATGTAGAGGTCTATGTAAACCTCCAAGTAGTGATAATGAAACTTTAAAAATTTTCCGCATTTTTCAACTTGTGAATGTAATGACATGAGACTAAGAAGCTAGTCTTAGTCCTTAAAAAGAACGACGACACGGGTTACGTCTAGGGGGTAAACCCGGATGTGACAAACTTGGTATCAGAGCTTGAGGTTGAATATCGTTGAGTTATGTCTCTCTCTACCATGTCTATGTAGGTTTGTATTTATAATTGTGAAGCATGGCACAATTATGAGTAGGAACATATATGATGCTTAGGAATCACTCTCTTTCTTGGAAATCTTATATCGTGCTAATAGAGTATTCTTATGGTGAGCTTTTGCTTCTAATCCTATGGTTGTGCTTATAGGAAGCATTAACACTCGAAGGAATGAGGCTCGAAGACTTGAAGAGGAAATTGCCAATGTGGGAGCTCCTCCCTATGATGAGCAAGTTCCTCTACTTGAAGAAGATGCTAATGTGGAGAAAGCCCCAGGCTAACCCTCCACCTATCACGGAGGCTGATATGAGGGCTATTCTTGATCAAATGTCCCAAGCCATTACTACTCAAGCATAAGCCACGATGGTTCAAGCCCAAGCTATGAAGGCCCAAGCCAAATGGGAGATTGCTCCCCGTCCTAATCAACAAGTCCTACTGTGGCTTCCCGTCTAAGGGACTTCACTCGAATGAACCTCCTACTTTATATGGTTCTAAGGTTGATGAAGACCCCCAAGAATTCATCAATGAGGTCTACAAGATACTATATGCTATGAGGGTGTCTTCAAGTGAAAAGCACGAGTTGGGCACATACCAACTCAAGGATATGGATCAAACTTGGTATATGCAATGGAGGTATAATAGTTCATTGAGGGGTGATCCGGTGACTTGGGAGATATTTAAGGGGGCTTTTCTAGATTGGTTCTTCCCTAGAAAGATGAGTGAGGAAAACATGGTGGAGTTCATAAACCTTCACCAAGGGGGAAAGAGTGTCCATGAGTACTCTTTGGAATTCATTAAGTAGTCCAAATATGCTCCTTCTTTGGTCTCCAATCCTAGAGACCAAATGAGTCATTTTGTGATGGTGGTGTCGGAGGACTTACAAGAGGAGTGCCAATCGGCCATGCTACATGACAACATGAAAATTTCCCGTCTTATGGTGCATGCAAGAAGTGTAGAGGAGGCAAGGGCTAAGAGAGAGACTAGAGATGCTAATAGGGCAAGATCATTTGATGGAATTTCTTCAAAGAATAGGCTTGAAATACAATACAAGCCTAGATTTAAAAAGTGGGTTTCTAATCAAGTCCCATCCAAGTTCCCAAAAGCTAGTGGTGATAGGGTGTCTAACCCTAAATTCAAGAAGGGAAAAGGTAATAATTCACCAATCGAGAAGCCAACTTGTTGAAAGTGTGGAAAAAAGCACTATAGTGATTTCCTTAAGGGGACGGATAATTTCTTTAGTAGTGGAAAGAGTGGTCACAAGATGAGAGATTGTCCAAACTTGAAGAGTCAAGAAAAGGGTAGTGGTCAGGCTCAAGCAAGTGGTTCTAGTGATGCTCCAAAGAAGAACCGCTTCTATGCTCTCCGCTCTTGGGGTGAGCAAGAGACTTCTCCCCACGTGGTGATCGGTATGTTGAAAGTATTCCCTATTGATGCATGTGCCTTACTTGATCTCTGTGCTACTTTATCATTTGTTACACCTCTAGTAGCCAAAAAGTTTGATATTTTACCCGATATTTTTCATTAACCTTTTATAGTGTTTACTCTTGTGGGTGAGTCGGTTGTTGAAAAAAGGATGTATAGAAATAGTCCAATAATGTTGCTCAATAGAGTTTTTTATGTTTATCTAGTAGAACTCGATATGCTTGATTTTGATGTTATATTGGGTAAGGATTGGTTGCATCATATTTTGCCTCCATTGATTGTAGGACAAGGGTGGTGAGGTTTAAATTCCCTAATGAACCCGTTGTTGAGTGAAAAGGGGGAAATTCAATTCCTAGAGGTCGTATCATCTTTTGTCTAAAAGCATTCAAAATGATCTAAAAGTGTTGTCTATATCACATAGTAAGAGTCCAAGATCTAGATTTCGAAGTTCCTCCAATTGAGTTGTTCCCCGTAGTGAGTGAGTTTCCGTAGGTCTTTCCTCATGACCATCCCGGTATTCCACCCGAACGGGAAATTGACTTTAGCATTGATTTGCTACCGGATACAAATCCCATATCAATTACTCCTTATCGGATGGCTCCGGCTGAGTTGAAGGAGTTGAACGCACAACTCAAGGATTTACTAGATAAGGGTTTTATAAGGCCTAGTATTTCTCCATGGGGTGCTCCGGTTTTGTTTGTGAAGAAGAAGGATGGGTCCTTGAGAATGTGTATTGATTACCGCCAACTCAACAAGGTCACCATTAAGAATAAGTACCCTCTCCCTCGGATTGATGACTTGTTTGATCAACTCCAAGGGGAGAGATACTTTTCAAATATAGCTTGAGGTTGGGGTATCACTAACTTAGGGTGAGAGGTGAGGACATACCACACACAAATTTTCGGACTTGGTTTGGGCACTATGAGTTCTTGGTAATGTCTTTGGTCTCACTAATGCTCCGGCGGTGTTTATGGCCCAATGAATAGGGTGTTCCGAAATTACCTAGATGCATTTGTTATTGTCTTTATTAACGACATCTTGGTATATTTAAAGAATGAGGATGATCATATGGGTCATTTGAGGGTAGTATTGCCTTAAGGAACATCAATTGTATGCCAAATATAGTAAGTGTGAGTTTTGGTTGAGGTCGGTGACATTTCATGGGCACATCATCTCTAGTGAGGGAGTTGAGGAAGACCTAAGGAAAACGGAAGCGCTGAAAAATTAGCCTAGACCTTTTACTCAAACTGACATTATGAGTTTTTGGGTTTAGCGGGTTACTATCGGAGGTTCGTGGATGCTTTTGCGTCAATTGCATCTCCATTGACTACTTTGACCCAAAAGAGTAGGAAGTTTGAGTGGTCAGAGGCATGTGAGAAAAGTTTCCAATTGTTTAAAGATAGGCTTACTTCTGCTCCGGTGTTGACGTTATCGGAGAGCACAAAGGGTTTTGTTGTGTATTGTGACGCATCCTGAGTGGGTTTGGGGTGTGTGCTTATGCAACACGAGAAAGTGATAGTCTATGCCTCTAGGCTACTTAAGGTACATGAGAGAAACTATCCCACTCATTACCTTGTGTTAGCGGCCATAGTGTTTGCTTTGAAAATTTGGAGGCATTACTTGTATGGGGTTCACATTGATGTCTTTACCGACCATAAGAGTCTCCAATATGTGTTTAACCAAAAGGAGTTGAATCTCCTACAAAGAAGGTGGCTAGAGTTGTTGAAAGATTATAATATGAGTGTCCTCTATCACCCCGGCAAAGCTAATGTCGTGGCGGATGCCCTAAGGCGTATGACTATGGGTAGTGTATCCCACATTGATGAAGATAAGAAGGACCTAGAAATGGAAGTACATAAGTGTTAGGATCGAATTCATGCACACACACTAGATGAATGAAGAACATAAGAACTTTCAAGAGAAAGAGATGAGAGATCTAGAGAGAGAAAGAGAAAACCCAATATTTCATAGTAACACCCCGTTGGTAAACTTCCACGGCGGTGAGGTATATTTATATTAATAAATCAGAGTATTTTTGGTTACAGAGAATAAATAGAGAATAAATAGGAAAGCCTAAAATAGAGAATAAATAGGAAAACCTAAAATAGAGAATAAATAGGAAAACCTAAAATTAATCAGGCTCCACTACCTAACAATTCTCCCACTTGGAGACTGACTCAGTCATCCAAAAAATACATTCTCAAAAAAAAATCTCTTCATCATCAACGTCTTTACCGCACCGCAACATCTGTAGCAACAACTACAAAAGACCAACCGAGGTTTTACATAACCTCAGTTTCCCAACATCAACACATTTCGTCAACATGTCTGCCGGGTTCTTTGCACCCTCTATCTTCTCCAAGCACATATCACCATCCTCCACTGCCCAGCGACTGAAATGGTATCGCCTTCTGATGTGCTTTGTCTTCGAATGATAGACTGGATTTTTCACCAACTGTATGGCACTCTGGCTATCTGAATAGAGAATCGTCTCGCTCTACTTCTTGCCCAATTCCTCAAGATAATCTGCCAGCCATATCATCTCTTTCCCAGCTTCAGCTATTGCCACATACTCAGCTTCAGTAGATGAAAGAGAAACACACTTCTGAAGCCTGGACATCC
>NC_028645.1:60603984-60644006 GCF_001406875.1 Solanum pennellii | reverse complement strand
TTCACGATCTTACACGAACCTTTCCCAAACTCTGCTGCATATCCCGTGCAATCCAAATGACCAACAGAGATCAGATTTTTCTTGATCCCAGGAATATATCTGACATCCTCCAATGTCCACTGGTTTCCCGAGGTGGTCTTTATGCAAACATCCCCCTTTCCTTCAATCTCTAAGGCTTTATTGTCAGCAAGATATACTTTTCCAAAATTTCCAGATTTGATGTTTTGGAACAACTCCTTGCTTGGAGACGAATGGAAAGATGCACCAGAATCCAAAATCCATGATTCAATCGGGTTGTTCACAGTAAGGATTAGAGCATCCTCGATGTCCTCTGCTGAATTTACAGAATCATTGTCATCTCCAAATTTCTAATTTTGTTTCTTCTTTGGCTTTGTACAGTTCGTCCGAAAGTTCCCTTTTTCTCCACAGTTCCAACAAGTCACGTTTGATCTGTTCAGGGATTTTCCTCGATTCTTTGATTTTGATCGACCATGTTGATTTTGGCCTTTCGTCTTACTTCTCCCCCTTCGGTCAACGCTAACAGCATTGCCCGATGAATCTCCCAATTCTCGTTTGCGAATACTTTCGCTAAGAACAACATCACGGATTTCATCAAACTTCAGTTTCTCAGATCCACGGGAACTGCTAATCGCAGCAACAACAGTATCCCAAGACTCGGGCAGAGATGACATCAAAATCAACGCCTTAATTTCATCTTCGAAATTAATATCCACAGAATTGAGTTGACTCACAATCATATTGAACTCGTTTATATGATCAGAAACGGATCCATTCTCAGACATCTGTAAATTGAACAATCTACGCATCAAATATACCTTGTTCATAGCCGATGGTTTTTCATACATGTTTGACAGTGCCTTCAACAGACCGGATGTAGTCTTCTCCTTCACGATGTTGTACGCCATATTTCTTGACAAAGTCAACCGGATCAACCCTAGAGCCTGGCGATCCTTGAGTTTCCACTTCTCCTCCGTCATGGATTCCGGCTTCACCCCGGTCAATGGTTCGTGAAGATATTTCTGGTACAGATAATCTTCGATCTGCATCTTCCAGCAACTGAAATCGGATCCATCAAATTTCTCGATTCAAAGCTTCGAACTATCCATCTTCAGTGATCGTGTTGAATCCCCTTAGCTATGATACCAGTTGTTAGGATCGAATTCACGCACACACACTAGATGAATGAAGAACACAAGAACTTTCAAGAGAAAGAGATGAGAGATCTAGAGAGAGAAAGAGAAAACCCAATATTTTGTGGTAACACCCCGTTGGTAAACTTCCACGGTGGTGAGGTATATTTATATTAATAAATCAGAGTATTTTTGGTTAAAGAGAATAAATAGAGAATAAATAGGAAAGCCTAAATAGAGAATAAATAGGAAAACCTAAAATTAATCAGGCTCCACTACCTAACAATAAGTTGTCTAGGTTAGGGGTGAGGTTGGGAAGTTCTCTGGATGGGGGTGCTATAGTCCATCATAATTCCAAGTTATCTCTAGTGGTTCAGGTGAATTCCAAACAACACCTTGATCTAGCCTTAATGGAGTTGCAAGAATCGATTCTCGGCAAGTTGAATGAATCATTCCTCTTTGGGGGGGATGGTGTTTTAAGGTACCATGGGAGATTGTGTGTTCCCGATGCAGATGGGTTGAGGGATCGGATCCTAGAAGAATCCCATGGGTCCCACTACTCAATTCAGTCGGGTTCAACAAAAATGCACCATGACCTAAGGGAGATATATTGGTGGGAAGGTCTAAAAAGGGACATAGAGGAGTTTGTCGCTAAGTTTCCAAATTGCCAACAAGTAAAGGTCGAACACCAAAAGCCAGGTGGCTTACTTTAAGAGATCAAAATTTTTGCTTGGAAATGGGAAGACATCAATATGGATTTGTAGTAGGTTTACCTCGGACTCAAAAGTCATATGATTCCATATGGGTGGTTGTGGATCAATTGACTAAGTTCGCTCATTTTATTCCCGTTAAGTCTACATATTCGGCGGAGGATTATGCAAGAATCTTCCTAGATGAAATTATGTACCATCATGGTATTCTGTTTTCCATCATATCGGATCGAGCGCACAATTCACAACTAGATTTTGGAGGCTGTTCCAAAAAGGGTAGGGTACTACAGTAAAGTGCAACACCGCTTTTTATGCCCAAACGGATGGTCAAGTGGAGCGTACGATACAAACCCTTGAAGATATGCCTAGGGCATACATTATTGATTTTAAAGGGAATTGGGGTAAACATTTACCTTTGGTTGAGTTTGCCTATAATAATAGTCTCTATTCATCCATTTCCATGGCTCCCTATGAAGCCTTGTATGGTAAGACATGTAGGTCTCCTATTGGATGGTTTCAAGTGGGTGAGCCATTGCTTCTTGGTCCCAAGTTGATTTATAAGACCTTGTAAAAGGTTCACATCATAAGGAACCGGTTGCAAACGGCCTATAGTCGGCAAAATTCACATCTAGATTATGGAGGTCATTAAAAAGGGTTATGTACTACGGTGAAGTTGAGCACCACTTTACATCCCCAAACGGATGAGCAAGCAGAGAGTACGATACAAACCCTTGAATATATTCTTAGGGCATGCATTATTGATTTAAAGGGAGTTGGGATAGGCATTTACCTTTAGTGGAGTTTTCCTACAGCAAAAGTTTTCATTCATCTATTTACATGGCTCCATATGAAGCCTTGAACGATAGGAGGTGTAGGTCTTCTATTGGATGGTTTGAAGTGGGTGAGACACCGCTTCTTGGTCCTGAGATCATTTATTAGATTTTGGAAAAGTTTCATATCACAAGGAACCGGTTGCAAAAAGCCTAGAGTCGGCAAAAGTCTTATGCCGATCATAGGTGAATGGATTTGGAGTTTTAAGAATGTGATAAGGTGTATTTAAAAATTTCACCAATGAAGGGGTGGTTAGATTTAGCAAAAAGGGGAAATTGAGTCCTCGTTATGTGGGTCCCTATGAAATCTTGCAAAGGGTTGGTAAGGTTGCATATGAATTGAAACTTCCTAGTGAATTGGCTTCTGTTCATCCTGTTTTCCATGTTTCTATGTTGAAAAAGTGTATTGGTGATCCCGAGTCCATTATTCCTATTGAGGGTCTTGGTTTCAAGGATAACATCTCTTATGAGGAAGTTCGCAAGTCAAGAAGTTTAGAAATAAAGAGGTGGTTTCCGTAAAGGTGTTATGGAAGAATCATCTAGTTGAGGGTGCAACATGGGAGGCCGAGGCCAACATAAAGTCCCGTTACCCTCATATTTGTATAATTAAGGTTAGTCATTCTATTTAATAAATTATATATGACTAGAAATTTAAAGTTTCTTGATTTTTGGGTAAAGTTTTGCAAAATGTGCATTTTTAGTACTTCACAATGAAGTTACAATGAAATTGGTGCTTTAGAATTGAAATTTTGCTTATTGGTTGTTTTGAGTTATGTTTTGCATTTTGATATGGTGAGTATTTATGAAATGATATTTAGTATGTTGTTAAGTTGAACTTTGTGCTCATTGACTCATGTAATGTATGTTGAGCTCATATGTGTTGTGAGAAGGATATGCCTCATGAAGAAGTGATTTGAGCCTTACATGTGGTAATATGAGTTATGAAATTGCGTTGATTAAAGAACATGATTTATGTTGATTTTATATTGTTGATTGGTTGGGCTGCTAGTCTTGAGTCTATTCCTTCCTTCCAAAGAATTTTAATGTCATTCGGAGACGAATGTTCCTAAGGGGGGGATAATGTAACACCTTCAAAATCCAAGACGTGTTGTAAAGCCTAACATAGGTTTCATAAGGTCTAAGTACTGTTTTTAAGTCAATTTTATTGAATATAGGTCATTTAGGAAGTTTAAGAACCAAAACGTCCAAGAACGTCCATGACGTCTGGGAAGTTGGTTCAAAGGGGTATTAGTGTGTCTTAGCCTATTTGACTAATTTTTAGGAGTTGGAAATGTACGAAAATTGGTGGAAGGGTAGATAATAGGTGTTTAAGTTATTCCATGGTTGAAACATCCGGGTATGACTCCCTAAGGACCGACTAAAGGCCCTTAAGGAGGACCCCTGCAGGTTGAGGCGACACTGCCTGAAGCAGTGTGCATCGATAGTGTTGCCTCAACGAGGCAGTCAAAGGCCCATGTTCGGACAAACGAGGCGTAGATTCCACCATTATCCCATACTTATGATGGTTGGTGAAAGCCCATCACCCGCACAACCTCTGAACTTTCTAACGGAAGTGCAGGCTGGTTGGTGAAAGCCCATCACCCGCATAGCCTCTAAACTTTCCAACGGAAGTGCAGGCCACGGTCCATCACCAGCACAGCCTCTGAATTCATTGAAGCCCCTCGCCTGAACAATCTCTGAACTCATCGATGGAATGCAAGATGAGAGGGGGTAGGTCCGTAGACTCACAGACGGCCCGTTAGTGGGGTTCCGCCAATGAAGGGGTGAGTTTTCTGCACATTTTTATATTAATTCATTTAATTAATTAGGTGATTTAGGGATTATTTAGGGATTAAGGGGAGACTAATTAACTAACTTAAAACTCATATAAAATCCCCAACCACAATTAAACTAATGAGAACTCTAAAACATAAACTCTCTTCATTCTCCTCTTCTTTCTCTCTCTACTTGAACTCACCATTGAAGACTAGATACGATAAGGGTTTGGGAGCTGGAAAGGGACTAATTTACCATCATTTCTTCATCAAACGTTAAGGTATGGGATCTAATTCACCTTTGAGACTCTTTCCTCAAAGGGTTCCTTCAAAATGGATTTAAAAAGTTAAGTTTTCTTATGGGTTTCATCCAATTACGAAATTGAACTTATGGATTAAGTTGTTAATTATTTCTTAGGGTTATATGTAAATCAACTTTTTTATGGTAATTTTTGATGGTTTGGTCTAATTTGAAGAATATGATCCTCCATCCCTAACCCCAGGTTGTGATCTTGACCTATATTGTATTGTGATCATTCAATAGAGTTGGTTGTTGATTTGAGTACTATCCGATGGTGTTATAATGATTGAATTAAGATGAATCATAGGTCTATCCTGCTAGTTCTTGAGATGTGATTTAGGTTATGAATTGTAATGTGAAATTAGCCTATGTATCTTGTCTCAAGTTGTGATCTAGAGTTGAATTGTGTTATAAAGATGCAATTGGCCTTTTTATCTTATTGGTTATCATTGTGTTATGATGTTACTCCCCAAATTGGGTTGAGTTATGGTTTGATCGTAAGACCTTGAAGATAAGTCTTAGAATCTCTATATTTGTTTCCAATTGTGATTAATTGTTGTTAAGTCATGATATTACATTGGAGTATGCCTTATACTAGGATTATAGGGTGGTATGATGTTGAATTGAAATGACTTTACTATGTTGTGAGGTTGATTAAGGTATATGTGATATAAGTACGGTGAAAACTATCAATGTTCCTTGATATGCTATGAAATGCTAATGTGTTAACCTCACTTATATGGAGTGTGATGAAAGGATTTATACTCATACAATTCTTATTGAGTTATTGATGATGATGATAATACAAGGGGTAGACAATATGACCTAAATTAAGCTATGATTGTTAATTAAAGGCTTAAAGACATTTCAAAAGAGGACTCTAGCTTAGCACAGAGTGAACTAGATTGAGGAGTGTCCCTTCCCACATAGGGAAGGTAGGAACACTATATTACTCTTGAGATTGGATACTATAATGCATGGCGCATAAAGAGGGTCCCAACTATATCTTCTAGTTCTTGAACTATGTGTCCCCCATAGGAATACTACCTAGTGGATCCACGTAGTTGCTATATTTCATGTTTTCGTACTACCTTGGCAAGTAGTCCGCCTTATTTCGGTGTAGGGTTTGATCACACCGGATTCCACACTAGCTCATGGGGTCTATGTCGGTCAGTGCAAGAACTTATCAAGAGGTAAAACGAATTAAAGGACTTGAAGTCTAACTTGGATAACCTAAGGGGTCTAGCTTAGTCTAGGTAAGGGTATGGGAATCCACCTAAACATTCCACTAGTTAGCCTTGAGGGGAGCCTTAGGAGGAGGTTCTTATCTGTGTTTATGTTATGATAATATATGATGTATATATGATGACCATGTCATATTGTTGATACTATATGTTGATTAGTTCATTTATGAATATGCCTTGGGTTATAATGTTAATATATGATGAAATGTAAACCTAAATGCCATGATATATAAAGTTGGACATTGGATATGTTTTCTTGTTGAGGATACTTGATTGAGTAAGTTTATGGGGCTTTGCTTGGTCATTGCACTTGTTGACTTGATAAGGACTTGTGACTAGTTATCTTGCTTATTACGATACGTTTAACTCTTATTCATTCTTGTGATATTATTCCTTGATGTTAGGGTTGTAGTAATCATGGTTTCAAGTATTTTGTGATAAGTATTACTTGTTGGGATAGTGAACATGTTTGGTTGGTTGATATGACTTGTTTGGCTTTGCATTAGGTTCCTAAAAGGGTGAAATGGCATGCTTTAACTAAAAGTCCCTTTTTAGCATGTTTTGCTGGTATATGTGCACGAGGTCTCATACTAGTACATGTGGAGTACTAACCCCATTTTCTTTCCTTTTCCCAAACATTTTAGGTTCCGGTCATTGAAGAGTTTGGAAGGCGGAATTGTTGAATGCTTGGATTCTTCCTTAAATCCAAGTGGGTAGGTCCTCAAATTTAAAGGGCAATGCCATCCTCTAGATTACGGATTTTGTTATGAGCTTATTGACTCTTTCGGTCCTTCCTTTTTAATTGAGTATTATACTTTCGTATGACCTATACATGGTCTTGTTGGATTGATGTAAGGGCTATGCCCATATTGTGATATTCGTTTAGATGGTATGAGATGAGACAATCATTGAGACCATTTCTATAATTTACGTATATGTACGTGAAATAAAGTAGAAGTCTATGTAACCTTCCTATACGAAGGATCCATGTATACTCAATATGGATATATATATTATGTGTATGTGGAGGTCTATGTAAACCTCCAAGTAGTGATAATGAAAGGTCTAAATTTTTCCGCATTTTTCAACTTGTGAATGTAATGACATGAGACTAAGAGGTTATCTTAGTCCTTAAAAAGGACGACGACACTGGTTACGTCTAGGGGGTAAACTCAGATGTGACACTGCGGTCCACTTAGTTAAAGGATCTTTCTTTAACAGCTTGAAGATAGGCTCACCACCACAGTTAACTGAGCTATGAATCGACTAATGTAGTTCAACCTCCCTAAGAAACTCATCATTTCCTTCTTAGTCTTTGAAGCGGTAACTCTTGAATTGCCTTAATCTTTGAAGGGTCAAGCTCAATACCCTTTATGCTGACTATAAATCCCGACAACTTGTCGGTTGGCACCCCAAAAGCACATTTGGCAAGATTTAATTTCAAATTATACCGACTCAGACGGTAGAAGAACTTCTTTAAATGTTTCAAGTGGTCCGAACTCTCGCTGGATTTGATTATCACGTCACCCACATACACCTCGATCTCTTTATGAATCATGTCACGAAATATAGTCGTCATAGGCCTCATATATGTAAAACCAGTATTTTTTAGACAGAATTGAATCACCTGTAACAATATACACCCCAAGGAATAACAAAAGGTATCTTCTCTGCATCTTCTTCGTCCATCATGATCTGATGATAACCTGCGTAACAATCCACCAACGACTGCACTTCATGTTTATCACAGTCATCGATCAGAATATGAATGTTTGGCAACGGAAAATTATCCTTTGTGATGGCTTTGTAGAGACCCCTATAATCGACACAAATTCTGATCTTCCCATCTTTTTTGGCGACCGGAACAACATTGGCCAACCAAGTTGGGCATTGCATCACTTCCACCAATCGAGACTCGATCTGTTTGGCGATCCCTTCTTTAATCTTCAAACTTAACTCAAGCTTGAACTTCCGAGCCTTCTGCTTTACTGGACTGAACCCCAAATTGATCGCAACTTGTGAAACACCACATTGGTACTCAAGCTTAGCATGTCGCTGACTTCCCAAATGAACACATCAATGTATCAGTAAGCAAATAAATCCTTTCTTTGAGATTCATTCAAGTGGACACTGATTTTGACCTCTTTGACACATTCTTGGTCTCTCAGATTCACAGTTTTAGTTTCTTCGAAATTTGGCTTATGCTGATTTTCAAACTACCAAAATTCCTCAGCAACATATTCTGGTACCTCATTTTCCTCTTCGTATTCTTCACCCTCGTCATCACCTGCCTCATTTTGTTCGTTTAGCTCGTGACATGACATGACATTGGCGGGTTTAAAATTAATATTACTGAAATCATAAACAAACAAAGTTAAGAAATTAAGATACAGCACAAAAGTAAATAAAGAAATTTTCAATAAAAGAGGCTTCCATTCAAATTGAAAACAATGCAAACATTGGCCACGACAACGGGCCATGTTGCCTTCTTAAACATCACGGGGGGGATTTTAAATTTTGAGCAATTAAATAAAAAGATAAATGGTGGGTCTCGAGACTCTTTTGGACTACCACCGATTTTCAAAACATGCACAAACAATGTCTTTCTACCAATATGATCGTGGAATCAGGATTGGTGCGGAAGTCAAGTTTGGCAACTTCTCTCCAGGATCAACATCGCGGATACCATCTAGCTCGACCTCGTCCTCTATGACAACATTGATCTCCTCAAAAAGGTCGCAAATTCCTTCCCTTAGGCCATCATGATCGACATACTAACGGACAAGAAATGATTGGTACAAGTGAGGGATTGTCCTAGACAATGCTTGATCACTGCTCTTCTTCATCTTCACCTCATAATTTGTGGGGACGTACAAACGATACCTCGCTCCTTTGACAAGAACTTGAATAGGCTCAATAATTCCTTGGAAATCCTTGCCAATGCAAAACCTGGCTCGAACCCATACTGAAGCATCACAGTGGCGATCATCTTGTACACAGGAGGCAGTGGCATTTACCAGTTGCACCGTGTAGAAATCGATACCTCTCGAGAATTCGTCAATGATTGGTGCCTGCCTGCCGGAGTGACTCTCTTCGCCGTGAATAACCAGTTCTTGATCTTTCCAAACGAGCTTCATCTGGTGAAGAGTAGACGGTATAGCCCCAGCCATATGGATGAAAGGCCATCCCAGGAGAAGGTTATAGGTGGTGTCAATGTCCAAGACCTAAAATTATGCACTGAACTCTACCGAACCAATTTGGATGACCAAAGTCACTTCTCCCAATGTGTCTCTTTATACCCCGTCGAAGGCTCTTATATTGACTTAGTTTTGTTCTAGCTTCCCCAAGTCAAACCTTACCTGCCTCAAAGTCGACAGTTGGCAAATGTTGAGACCAGACCCATAATCCACCAAAACATGATTTATGACCGTTTCACGGCTTATGACAGAGACATGCAATGCCTTTGTGTGCGACCTCCCTTCAAAGGGCAACTCTTCATCACAGAAGCTAATACGATGCCCTTGGATAATTTGGTTGATCATAGTCGCTACATTATCGCTGCTTATTCCCACTGTAACATATGTGTCATTCGGAGCCTTCATCAAGGCCTTCCTATGCAGCTGGGACCTCACCAACAGGTCCCACACAGAAATCTGAGTCGGGGTTTTCTCCAGATGCTTAACAATCGAGTAGTCCTTCGGCCGCATCTTTCACCTAAATTCTTAAGCTTCACCTTTGCTTATCGGCCTTTTTCCTTGGTCTTTCGTCTTCCCTCCAAGAGACAACTCTCCGGAAATATAACACCTCCCAGATTGGGTCATACCCTAAGCGGCAGCGGTCTCAATTACAAACTTCAGCCTAGCAGGAGTTTCTAATGGCACCAAGACAACAGCCTTTGCAGGTGTTAGGATCACGAACTTCTTTTTCTCCTTAACGCTCAGCGAGGCCACAACCCTTTCTAACTCATCCTGAACAATCAGAGTTATCACCTTAGTTATGCACTAGTCATCATCCGTTCTATCATGTTTATATTGATGCCTCCATGATTTGGCAAAGGATTGGTGTTGACATTGGGCGCGGCTGTTTGAAGAGAAACAATTTCTTGGTCGATCAGATCTGGAATCTTGTGTTTAAGGTTGATAAATTACTCAGTATCATGTCCAACGCTGTTGGAGTGATACGCACAATGTTGATCGGGTCTATAAAATTTGGAACTAGTATCCACCGACTTGGGCCCAACCAGGTGAATGTATCCTGCCGCAGCCAGTCGCTCGTACAGCTTTATTCGGCTTTCAGCGAGTGCGGTAAAGTTTTTGGGGGGATTCTTCTCAAATATGGGTCGAGGAGGATCATAGTTGTCTTGTTGGGGAGGACGCATCTATTGATAATTTTGGGTATTTGGGAGGGGAGTTTGGTTTATTGGATAAGGATTTGTGTGGTAATTTAGTGATGGAGCTTGGTAGTTCGTGGGTATTTTGGTAAGCTGGAGCTTGGTATACTGGGGGAGGTGCTCTGTAGTTTGATTGCACATTGGCACAGTTAGGATCAAAAGTTTGGTCAAACGGGGATGGAATCTAGTAAAGTACGGAAGAATTTTGGTAAACAGGAGATGGATTTTGGTAATTTGGACGGGGGGTATTCCCGTATGTGGAGGTAGAATTTCGATAGATGGGAGGAAGAGTATTTGGATAACCAGCTTGCGTATAGCAAGCCTGGTAAGAATTCTGCGGGGGTCAAGGACGACCTTGGTAGTAAGATAGTCTTCTGGGGGTCTTCCTCCCCTCATAAGAGACAGTAGAAACATCTTCCCTTTTATTCTTCAACAAACCCGATGATCCGGGCGACGCAGCAACACGGGCAATATTCCCGGTTTTCAACCCATTCTCAATAGTCTCGCCAACCTTGACTATCTCAGCAAATTTTTCTCCAACGAGCAACATGATTCTATCATAGTATTCACGCTCTTGCACCCTCACAAACACTTCAACTATATCTTTTTCGGACATAGGAGGTCCTACTCTAGCTGCCTCCTTGCGCCACCTGTATGAAAACTCTCTGTAGCTTCCGTTGGATTTTTGTTTCATCTTTTCTAAGGAATAACGATCAGGGATGATCTATACATTGTAGGCGAACCATCCGATGAAGTCCTTAGCCAAAGAATTCCTGCTAGACCACTGTTAGGTCTCGTGAGATGTATATCATTCCAAAGCCTCCCTGCTCAAACTTCAGCTTAAAAGTCGCATTAGCACAGTTTCATCCCTCGCAACTCCTATGAGTTAGTCGCAGTAAGCCCTCAAGTGCGCTATGGTATTCCCTATTCTTCCAAAAGTGTCAAACTTTGGCATCTTAAAATCTTCAGGGAGGTCTAGATTCACATGAATGCACAAGTCTTCGTAATTCAAACCGACGACATCAGGAATGCACTCAAGTTCCTTCATTACTTTTTGAATCTCCTCCTTTATGTCTATTTTTGCAGCCACTTCTTTCAACCTCCACTCTCTTTCATTCTCCTCATAACGGTAGATCTTAGAATCATTCACATGATGCTCATTTCGAACGGGAATTTGAAAGATGGTTTTTCTAGGTAGAGGTGGAGCTACGGAGGGACTTTGGGCATTCTGGGTAGTTTGGTAGTTTTGCGGATAGGTTTGGGGATTAGTATTTTGGTTTTGGTGATGGTGAGAAGTTTTGGGGTAGAATGTGTTTTGGTTTTGGTTTTTTGGTGGTGGAGCAGTTTGGTGATGGGCATTTTGAGAAGGAGGAGGTATTTGGGAATTGTTCTTATGAGGAGGGGGTGGGTTTTGGTAAGAGGCGGAGGCGTATTGTGGGTTTTGTGTAGTCAAGTCTATTACTGAGGGATTTTGAGCAGGAGTAGACGGCGGAATCTGAGCTAGATCCATGCTTGAAAAGGGAAAGTATAGAGGAGGCCTTCCATCAGTAGTAGTGTTGGCGGTAAAACCTGGTTGAGGCAGATCCTGTCTCCTTTGCATTTCCACTCTCATCTCAGCAATTTGTTGTATCAACTGCATCATCAGTTCATTCTGATCCGCTATGGTGGGTTGAGCAACCACAACGTTAGTAAGACTGATTTCTTCATTGTTGCCCCCCATTACTGTTTTTCCCTTATCTGAACTTTGGCCGGGAAAGGAATCTGCATGCCATTTGGATCTAGTGAAGTAGGGATGATCAGCCAGTTTAATCAACACTGACCAGTTTGTAAGTACCTGTGGAGGAAAACAACTCAAAGGCAATTTTTTTAGTTTAAGATTTGAATAAGCAATGCAGGATATTTTATAGAGAACAGATAAACACACAAAGTTGTTTTGTTTGAGGATATTTTAACCCACGAGTAAAGGGAAACTAATTTTTGAACAAGCAGGAGTTTGCTTGTTTTAGTTTGACATTGTCTCAGAAAGGCTAAATCACGTTGATCTAAGGTCTTCTTGATGTATCTCTTTGACGTCTGTTGATCTGAGCTTCACATTTCCTTGAAGTACAAAAGGGGGAGAATGAAAATTTTGAAAGATAGGGGTCGGGCCTTGAAAGGCTGCCTGTGTATCTCACAAAGAGAATTCAGGCCCTACGTAGTTCGAGTACAAAAGAAATACTTTTTCCATTCATTTTTAACGATTACAAGGAAATGGAAAATAAACAACAAAGCTTTACAAGATAGAAGGTGACCCATATCAATCGTTCTTTTTCTTTTTGTAGCATCAGCCACGGGGAACAGACTTGACTTTAATCTTTCCTATGCTGATGATATATTCCATGTCGTGGCGAAATGCAAGACACATTTTAATGCTATGGTCTGCGGCATTGTTATAGGGGCAACATTTTCAAACTTCGAACCAAAGGGAATATAACACGTCCACGTCCTTATAGAAAGGGGTGAAGACTCCATTTCGAATCAATTTTGAATAGACCTCCAACATTGTTTTCTTGAAAGGTGTGAATGAGAATTGATAGAATATAGTCTTCTCAGTGACTGTTATGTTGAGTCGCAGTTCATCATATGCGATGATGACGCTGTCACCCCAACTTTTTGCAGTATTGTCCATATCAAGCAAACGATGGACCTCATTCTTAAACTCTATGCACTCCTCTATGGTGTGCCCTTTCATGTTGGGATGACACTCACAAGTCTTGCGGAGGTCCCCCGATCCCACTTGGGAAGATGATCTTTTGAGGGGCCTCAACATATAAATAGACTGATAGTGCTCGAAAATGAGAGCGCACAAAATGGCTCCCATCCTTGTTTGGTATTCTTGTGGGTATGCTTCGAGAGTGACTTTTTGGTCCACTTCTGCTAGATGTCCTTCGAGAGAAGGTTTTCGGGCTATCACTTTCTCATAAATCTCTTCAATACTCTCTAACTCGGGGTTATTATGAGGAAACAATAGATCATATAGGCGCATTCCGCGCTGCTTCTGTATGTCAATCATCTCCTTTTTGGTTGGTTCAGTCTGGATATTATTTCCTTTGTCCATAGTTGTGATCTCACCTTTCCTGAGAGTGTAGAGTAGTGTTTTAGGATTTGGGTATGAGATGTGTTTTTGGATGAGAAACTTAAGACTCAGAAACTTTGGTCGGACATTTTATAATAGTGACTTGTGTAAATTTTTTCGAAAATTTTATAAAAGGAGTGGGTTAAAGAGCCTTATCTGTGGTAATATGAGTTTTTATATTGCCTTGTTCAAAGGATATTATTTATGTTGATTTGATATTGTTGATTGGTTGGGCTGCTAGTCTCGAGTCTATTCCTTCAAAAGAATATTAGTGTCATTCGAGAACGACTTTCCTAAAGGGGGGATAATGTAACACCTTGAAAATCAAAGACATGTTGTAAAGCCTAACATAGGTGTCATAAGGTCTAAGTACTATTTTGAAGTCCATTTTATTGAATATAGGTCATTTAGGAAGTTAAAGAACCAAAATGTCCAAGAACGCCCATGACGTCCAGGAAGTTGGTTCAAAGGGGTGTTAGCGTGCCTTAGCCTATTTGACTAACATTTAGGAGTCAGAAATGTATGAAAATTGGTGGAAGGGTAGCTAATAGGTGATTAAGTTGTTCCATGGTCGAAACTTCCAGGTATGACTCCCCAAGGACCGACTAAGGTCCCTTGAGGAGGACCCCTGCAGGTTGAGACAACACTTCCTGAAGTAGTGTGCATCGACAAGGAAGTCAATGGCCCATGGGTGGACCAACGGGGTGTCGATGCCACAGTTGTCCCATACTTAGGATGGTTGGTGAAAGCCCATCATTCGCACAACCTCTGAACTTACTATAGAAAGTGCAGGCTACGGTCCGTGCATGGATCGACAAGGCGTCGATGCCACCGTCGTCCAAAACTTAGAAAATTCATGGAAGCCCCTCGCCTGCACAGTCTCTAAACTCATCGACGGAGTGCAAGATGAGAGAAGGGTAGGTCCATAGACTCACAGACGGCCCATTGATGACGCTCCGTCTGTGAGGGGGTGGTTTTCTTCACGTTTTTGTATTAATTAATTAGGTGCTTTAGGGATTAGTTAGGGATTAAGGGGAGAATAATTAACTAACTTAAAACCCATATAAAATCCCCAACCCCAATTAAACTAATGAGAACTCTAAAACATAAACTCTCTTCTTTCTCTCTCTACTTGAACTCACTGTTGAAGACTAGCAAGGATAAGGGTTTGGGGGCTGGAAAGGGACGAATTCAACATAAATTCTTCATCAAAGGTTGAGGCATGGGATCTAATTCACCTTTGAGACTCTTTCCTCAAAGGGTTCCTTCAAAATAGTTTTCAAAAGTTGAGTTTTCTAATGGGTTTCATCTAATTACGAAATTGAAGTTATGGATTGAGTTGTTGTTGATTACTTTAGGTTATATTGAATAGATTAACATGTAATTTAACTTGTTTATGGTAATTGTTGATGGTTTGGTCAAAATTGAAGAACATGATCCTCAATCCCTAACTATAGGTTGTGATCTTTACCTATATTTTATTGTGATCATTCAATTGATTATATTATTGATTAGATTAAGATCCTATTGTGTTATTATGATTAAATTAAGATGAATTACAGGCCTATGATGTTAGTTCTTGAGATGTTATTTATGTTATGAAGAATATTGTGAAATAAGCCTATATATCTTTTCTTAAGTTATGCTCTAGTATTTAATTGTGTTATAGAGATGCAATTGCCTTTATTGTCTTATTGGTTATCATTGTGTGATGATGTTACTCCCCAAATTAAGTTGAGTTATGGGTTGATAGTAAGACCTTGATGATGAACTATGAGGAAGACTTGGTAAGTATTAGAATTTCTATCTTTACTTCCAATTGTGATTAATTGTGATTAAGTCATAATGTTACATTGGAGTATGCCTTATACTAGAATGATAGGGTGGCATGATGTTGAATTAAAATGTCTTGACTATGTTGTGAGGTTGATTAAGGTGTGTGTGATATAAGGATGGTGAAAACAATCAATGTGCCTTGTATGCTATGAAATGCTAATGTGTTAACCTTTCTTATATGAATTGTGATGAAAAAACTTATACTCATACAATTCTTATTGAGCTATTCATGATGATGATTATACAAGGGATAGACCCTATGACCCAAACTAAGCTATCATTGATAATTAAAGGTTGAAAGACATTTCAAAAGAGGACTCTAGCTTAGCACCAAGTGAGCTAGATTGAGGAGTGTCCCTTCCCACATAGGGAAGGTAGGAACACCACATTACTCTTGAGATTGGAGACTATAATGCATGGAGCATAATGAGGGTCCCAACTATATTTCCTAGTTCTTGAACTATGTTGCCCCCATAGGAATCTAGCTAGTGAATTCACGTAGTTGCTATGTTTCATGTTTTGGTACTACCTTGACAAGTAGTCCGCCTTCTTTAGGTTTAGGGTTTTATGACATCGGACTCCACACTAGCTCATGTGGTCTATGTCGGTTAGGGAAAGATGTTCCCAAAAGGTAAAAACGAATTAAAGGACTTGAACTCTAACTTTGATAACCTAAAAAGTCTAGCTTAGTCTAGGTATGGGTACGGGACTAAACATTGCACTAGTTAGACTTGAGGAGAGTCTTAGGAGGAGGTCCTTATATATGTTTATGTTATAATGATATATGATATGTACATGATGACCTTGGAACATTATTGATATTATATGTTGATTAGTTCACTTATGAGAATGCCTTGGGTTATAATGTTTATATATGATAAAATTTAAATCTAAATGTTATGTTATGTGAAGTTGGACATTGTTTATCGTTTCATGTTGAGGCTACTTGATTGAGTGACGTTGTGGGGCCTTGCTTGGTCATTGAACTTGATGACTTGATAAGGATTCATGAATACTTTTCTTGCTTATTATGATATGATTGACTCTTATTCATTCTTGTGATGTTATTACTTAATGATTGGGTTGTAGTAAATCATGGTCTCAAGTATGTTGGAATACGTATTACTTGTGTAGATAGTAAGTATGTTTGGTTGGTTGATATGACTTGTTTGGCTTTGCATTAGGTTCCTAAAAGGGTGAAATGGCATGCTTTAACTAAAAGTCCCTTTTTAGCATGTTTTGTTTGTATATGTGCATGAGGTCTCATACTAGTACATGAGTACTAACCCCATTTTCTTCCCTTTTCCCAAACATTTTAGGTTTCAGTCGTTGAAGAGTTTGGATGGAGATATTGTTGAAGGCTTGATTCTTTATTTCATCTAAGTAGGGTAGGTCCTCAACTTCTGAGGGCAATGCCACTATCTATCTTACGGACTTGTTATGAGCATAAAGACTCTTTCATTTCTTTCCTTTTGAATTGAGTACTATACTTTTATATGACCTATATCTGGTCTTGTTGGATTGATGTAAGGGCTATGCCCATATTGTGATAATCGTTTAGATGGTATGAGATGAGACAATCTTTGAGACTATTCTTCTATCTTATATATGTGCATGTGCAATAAAAGTAGAAGATTGTGTAACCTTCATTTACGAAGGGTCAATGTATACTCTATACGAATTATATATTATGTGTATGTAGAGATCTATGTAAACCTCAAAGTAGTTGTAATGAAAGTTTTAAATTTTATAAGATTTTTCAACCTATGAATCTAATGACATGAGACAAAGAGTCTAGTCTTAGTCCTTAAAAAGGACGATGACGCCGGTTACATCTAGAGGGTAAACCCAGATGTGACAAACTTAGTATCAGAGCATGAGTTTGAATATCGTCGAGTTATGTCTCTCTCTCTCTACCACATCTATGTAGGTTTTTATTCATAATTGTGAAGCGCGCCACACTTATGAGTAGGAATCTATATGATGCTTAGGAATCGCTCTCTTTCTTGGAAATCTTATATCGTGCCATTAGAGTATACTTATGGTGTATTTTTGCATCTAATCCTACTGTTGATCTTATAGGAAGCATGAACACTTGAAGGAATGCGGCTCAAAGACTTGAAAAGGAAATTGCAAAGCGGGAGCTCCCTCCCCGTGGTGAGCAAGTCCCTTTACTTGTAGAAGATGTTAATTTTGACCAAGATCCGATCAATCCTCCACCCTTGACGGATGGATATATAAGGGTTGCCCTCATTCAATTGGCTAAAGCCGCTACCGTCCAAGCCCAAGCCAACCGGGAGGTTGTGACCCGTCCTCATCAACAAGTCACTAATATGGATTCCCGTCTAAGGGACTTCACTCGAATGAACCCTCCTACTTTCTATGGGTCTAAGGTTGATGAAGACCCCAAAATATTCATCAATGAAGTCTCTAAAATAATTTTTGCTATGAGGTTGTCCACAAGTGAGAAGGTCGATTTGGCCACATATCAACTCAAGGACGTAGAGCAAGCTTGGTATGTGCAATGGAGGGATAATAGTTGAGGGGTGATACGGTGGCCTTGGAGATCTTTATGGAGGCTTTTCTAGATTGTTTCTTTCCTAGTGAGATGAGGGAGGAAAACGTGGTGGAGTTCATCAACCTTCGCCAAGGAGGAAGGAGTGTACATGAGTACTCTTTGGAATTCATTAAGTTGTCCAAATATTCTCCTTCCTTGGTTTCCGATCCTACTGACCAAATGAGCCGTTTTGTGACGGGGGTGTCGAAGGACTTATAAGAGGAGTTCCATTCGGCCATTCTACATGACAACATGAACATTTCCCATCTTATGGTCTATGCAAGAAGGGTAAGGAGGCAAGGTCTAAGAGAAAGAGTAGAGATGCTAAGAGGGAAAGATCATTTGATAGAGGTTCTTCAAAGAATAGGTTTAAAATACAAGACAAGCCTAGATTTAAAAAGCGGGTTTCAAATCAAGTCCCTTCCAAGTTCCCAAAAGCTAGTGGTGATAGGGTGTCTAACACTAAATTCAAGAGGGGAAAATGTACTAATTCACCAACAGAGAAGCCAACTTATGGAAAGTGTGGTAAAAATCACTATGGTGATTGTTTTAAGGTAACCCATAATTGCTTTAGTTGTGGAAGAGTGGTCACAAGATGAGAGATTGTCCAAACTTGAAGAGTCAATACAAGGGTAGTGGTCAAGCTCAAGCAAGTGGTCTAGTGATGCTCCAAAGAAGAACCGCTTCTATGCTCTCTTCTCAAGGGGTGAGCAAGAGACTTCTCCCGACGTGGTGACCGATATGTTGAAATTCTTCCTTTGATGTATATGCCTTACTTGATCCCGGTGCTACTTTATAATTTGTTACACCTCTAGTAGCCAAAAAGTTTGATATTTTACTCGATATTTTGCATGAATCTTTTATAGTGTCTACTCCGGTGGGTGAGTCGGTTGTTGAAAAAAGGGTGTATAGAAATTGTCCAATAATGTTGCCTAACAGAGTTTCTGATGTTGATCTAGTAGAACTCGATATGCTTGATTTTGATGTTATATCGGGTATGGATTGATTGCATGCATGTGTTTGTCTCCATTTATTGAAGGACAAGGGTGGTGAGGTTTAACTTCCCTAATGAACCCGTTGTTGAGTGGAAAGAGGAAAATTCTAATTCTAGAGGTCGTATCATCTCTTGTCTAAAAGCATTCAAAATGATCTCAAAGGGTTGTCTATATCACATAGTAAGAGTCCAAGATCTAGACTCCGAAGTTCCTCCCATTGAGTCGGTCCCCATAGTGAGTGAGTTTCTGTAGCTCTTTCCTAATTACCTTGCCGGTATTCCTCCCGAACGGGAAATTGACTTTGGCATTGATTTTGCTATAGGATACAAATCCCATATCAATTCCTCCTTATCGGATGGCTTCGGCCGAGTTGAAGGAGTTGAAGGCTCAACTCAAGGATTTTCTAGATAAGGGTTTTATAAGGCCTAGTATTTCTCCATGGAGTGCTCCGGTTTTGCTTGTAATGAAGAAGGATGGGTGCTTGAGAATGTGTATTGATCACTACCAACTCAACAAGGTCACCATTAAGAATACGTACCCTCTCCCTCGGATTGATGATTTGTTTGATCAATTCCAAGGGGCGAGCTACTTTTCAAAGATACACTTGAGCTCGGGGTATCACCAACTTAGGGCGAGAGGTGAGGATATACCAAAGACGGATTTTCAGACTCAGTATGGGCATTATGAGTTCTTGGTAATGTCTTTTCATCTCATTAATGCTTCGGTGGCGTTTATGGACCTAATGAATAGGGTGTTCCGAAATTACTTACATGTATTTGTTATCGTCTTCATTTACGACATCTTGGCATATTAAAAAAAATAAGGATGATCATATGGATCATTTGAGGGTAGTATTGCAAACCCTTAAGGAACATCAATTGTATGCCAAATATAGTAAGTGTGAGTTTTGGTTGAGGTCGGTGACATTTCTTGGGCACATCATCTCTAGTGAGGGGGTTGAGATAGACCCAAGGAAAACGGAGGTGGTGAAGAATTGGCCTAGACCTTTGATTCCAACCCACATTAGGAGTTTCTTGGGTTTAGCGGGTTATTATCGGAGGTCGTGGATGGTTTTGCATCCATTCCATCTCCTTTGACTACTTTGACCTAAAAGAGTAAGAAGTTTGAGAGGTCGGAGGCATGTGAGAAACGTTTCCAATTGTTGAAAGATAGGCTTACTTCTGCTCCGGTGTTGACTTTATCGGAGGGCACAAAGGGTTTTGTTGTGTATAGTGATGCATCCCGAGTGGGTTCTGGGTGTGTGCTTATGCAACAAGGGAAAGTAATAGCCTATGCCTCAAGGCTACTTAAGGTACATGAGAGAAACTATCCCACTCATTACCTTGTGTTAGCGGCCGTAGTGTTTGCTTTGAAAATTTGGAGGCATTACTTGTATGGGGTTCACATTGATGTCTTTACCGACCATAATAGTCTCCAATATGTGTTTACCCAAAAGGAGTTGAATCTCTGACAAAGAAGGTGGCTAGAGTTGTTGAAAGATTATAATATGAGTGTCCTCTATCACCGCGGCAAAGCTAATATCGTGGCGGATGCCCTAAGGCGTATGACTATGGGTAGTGTATCCCACATTGATGAAGATAAGAAGGACCTAGCAATGGAAGTACATAAGTTGTCTAGGTTAGGGGTGAGGTTCGAAAGTTCTCCAGATGGGGGTGCTATAGTCCATCATAATTCCTAGTCCTCTCTAGTGGTTGAGGTGAAGTCCCAACAACACCTTGATCTAGCCTTAATGGAGTTGCAAGAATCGATTCTCCAAAAGTTGAATGAATCATTCCACTTGGCGGGGGATGGTGTTTTAAGGTACCATGGGAGATTGTGTGTTCCCGATGTAGATGGGTTGAGGGATAGGATCCTAGAAGAAGCCCATGGGTCCTGCTACTCAATTCAACGGGGTTCAACAAAAATGTACCACGACCTAAGGGATATATATTGGTGGGAAGGTCTAAAAAGGGACATAGCGGAGTTTGTCGCTATGTGTCCAAATTGCCAACAAGTAAAGCCCGAACACCAAAAGATGGGTGGCTTACTACAAGAGATCCAAATTCCTACTTGGAAATGGGAAGACATCAATGTGGACTTTGTAGTAGGTTTACCTCGGACTCAAAAGTCATATGATTCCATATGGGTGGTTGTGGATCGATTGACTAAGTTCACTCGTTTTATTCTCTAAGTCTTCATATTTGGCGGAGGATTATGCAAGAATCTTCCTAGATGAAATCGTGTGCCGCATGGCCTTCCATTATCCATCATATCGGATTGGAGGAAAAATTCACATCTAGATTTTTGAGGTGGTTCTAAAATCGGTTGGGTACTACGGATGGTCAAGCAGAGCATACTATACAACCCTTGAAGATATGCTTAGGGCATGCATTATTTATTTCAAAGGGAATTGGGATAAACATTTACCTTTGGTGGAGTTTGCCTATAATAATAGTTTCCATTCATCCATTTCCATGGCACCCTATGAAGCCTTGTATGGTAGGAGGTGTAGGTCTCATATTGGACGATTTGAAGTGGGTGAGCAATCGCTTCTTGGTCCCGAGTTGATTTTTAAGACCTTGTAAAGGTTCACATCATAAGGAACCGGTTGCAAACGGCCTATAGTCATCAAAAGTCTTATGCCGATCATAGGAGAAGGGATTTGGAGTTTGAAGAAGGTGATAAGGTGTATTTGAAAATTTCACCAATGAAAGGGTGGTTAGATTTGGAAAGAAAGGGAAATTTAGTCCTCATTGTGTAGGTCCCTATGAAATCTTGCAATGGGTTGGTAAGGTTGCCTATGAATTGAAACTTCCTAGTGAATTGGCTTCGATTCATTAGGTTTTCGATGTTTCTATACTGAAAAATTGTATCGGTGATCTCAAGTCCATTATTCCTATTGAGGGTCTTGGTGTCAAGGATACCTCTCTTATGAGGAAATTTGCAAGTCAGGAGATTGAGGAATAAATAGGTGGTTTCCGTAAAGGTGTTATGGAAGAATAATCTAATTGAGGGTACAACATGGGAGGCCGAGGCCGACATGAAGTCTCGTTAGCCTCATATTTGTGATAATTAAGGTTATTCATTCTATTAAATAAAATAAATATGACTAGAAATTAAAGTTTCTTGATTTTTGGGTAAAGTTTTGCAAAATGTGCATTTTTGAGTACTTCATAGTGAAGTTAAAGTGAAATTGGTGCTTTAGACTTGAAATTTTGCTTTTTGCTTGTTTTGAGTTATGTTGTGCATTTTTACGTGGTGAGTCTTTATGAATTGATATGTAGCATGTTGTTAAGTTGAACTTTGTGTTAATTGACTCATGTAATGTATGTTGAGCTCATATGTGTTGTGAGAAGGAAATGCCTCATGATGAAGTGATTTGAGCCTTACGTGTGGTTATATGAGTTTTGAAATTGCCTTGTTGAAAGGACATTATTTATGTTGATTTGATATTGTTGATTGGTTGGGCTGCTAGTCTTGAGTCTATTCCTTTCTTCAAAAGAATTTTAGTGTCATTCAGGGACGAATGTTCCTAGGGGGGATAATGTAACACTTGAAAATCCAAGACGTGTCGTAAAGCCTTATATAGGTGCCATAAGGTCTAAGTACTGTTTTTAAGTCCATTATATTGAATATATGTCATTTAGGAAGTCTAAGAACCAAAACGTCGAAGAACGTCCATGACGTCCGGGAAGTTGGTTAAAAGGGGTATTAGCGTGCCTTAGCCTATTTGGCTAACTTTTAGGAGTCAAAAATGTACAAAATTAGTGGAAGGGTAGCTAATAGGTGTTTAAGTTGTTCCATGGTCGAAACTTTCGGGTATGACTCCCCAAGGACCGACTAAGGGCCCTTAAGAAGGACCCCTGAAGGTTGAGGCAACATTGCCTGAAGCAGTGTGCATTGACGAGGCAGTAAACGGCCCGTGTGTGGACCAATGGGGCGTCGATGCAACCGTTTTCCCATTCTTAGGCTGGTTGGTTAAAGCCCATCACCCGCACAGCCTCTGAAACTTACCAACGGAAGTGCAGGCTACGGTCTGTGTGTAAATCGACGGGGTGTCGATGCCACCGTCGTCCCACACTTAGACAATTCATGGAAGCCCCTCGCTTGCACAGTCTCTGAACTCATCGACGGAGTGCAAGATGAGAGGGGGTAGGTTCGTAGACTCACAGACGGACCGTCGGCGGGGTTCGGTCTGTGAAGGGTTGAGTTTTCTACACGTTTTTATAATAATTCATTTAATTAATTAGGTGCTTTATGG
Organism: Solanum pennellii; assembly: GCF_001406875.1. Lineage (NCBI taxonomy): Eukaryota > Viridiplantae > Streptophyta > Magnoliopsida > Solanales > Solanaceae > Solanum > Solanum pennellii. Next base: position 60,620,841 of record NC_028645.1, on the reverse strand, counting down.
GTTAGTTAGGGATTAAAGGGAGACTAATTAACTAACTTAAAACCCATATAGAAGGCCTAACCCCAATTAAACTAATAAGAACTCTAAAACATAAACTCTCTTCCTTCTCTCTTCTTTCTCTCTCAACTTGAACTCACCATTGTAGACTAGCAAGGATAAGGATTTGGGGGCTGGAAAGGACGAATTCATCATCAATTATTCATCAAACGTTATGGTATGGGATCTTATTCACCTTTGAGACTCTTTCCTTAAAGGGTTCCTTCAAAATGGATTTTAAAAGTTGAGTTTTCTTATAGATTTCATCAAATTACGAAATTAAAGTTATGGATTGAGTTGTTGTTGATATCTTTAGGTTATATTGAATAGATTAACATGTAATTTAACTTGTTTATGGTAATTGTTGATGGTTTTGGTCTAAATTGAAGAATATGCTCCTAAATCCCTAACCCTAGGTTGTGATCTTGACCTATATTGTATTGTGATCATTCAATTGATTTTTTTATTGATTAGATTACTATCCTATGGTGTTAATATGATTAAATTAAGATGAATTATAGGCCTATCATGTTAGTTCTTTAGATGTGATTGGTAAGTCTTAGAATCTATATCTTTACTTTCAATTGTGATTAATTTTGGTTAAGTCATGATGTTACATTGGAGTATTCCTTATACTAGGATGATAGGGTGGTATGATGTTGAATTGAAATGTCTTGACTATGTTGTGAGGTTGATTAAGGTGTATGTGATATAAGGATGGTGAAAACTATCAAGGTGCCTTGATATGCTATGAAATCCTAATGTGTTAACCTCACTTATATGAATTGTGATGAAAGGACTTATACTCATACAATTCTTATTGAGCTATTGATGATGATGATTATACAAGGGATAGATCCTATGACCTAAACTAAGTTATGATTGATAATTGAAAACTTAAAGACATTTCAAAAGGGGACTCTAGCTTATCACCGAGTGAACTTGATTGAGGAGTGTTCCTTCCCACATAGGGAATGTAGGAACACTACATTACTCTTGAGATTGGAGACTATAATACATGGCGCGTAAAGAGGGTCCCAACTATATCTCCTAGTTCTTTAACTATATTGCCCCCATAGGAATACTAGCTAGTGGATCCACGCAGTTGTATGTTTCATGTTTTGGCACTACCTTGACAAGTATTCCACCTTCTTCGATGTAGGGTTTTATGACACCGGACTCCCACTAGCTCATGTGGTCTATGTCGGTTAGGGCAAGATGTTCCCAAAAAGTAAAAAAAGAATTGATTATTGTGAGGTTGATTATTATGTATGTGTCATAATGATGATGATGAATATCAATGTGCATTATTATGATATGAAATGCAAATGTGCTAACCTCACTTATATGAATTGTAATAAAAGGAATTATACTCATAAAATTCTTCTTGAGCTATTGATGATGATTATTATACAAGGAGTAGACCTTATGAGCTAAACTAGCTATCATTGATAATTGAAGGCTTAAAGACATATCAAAAAGGGACTCTAGCTTAGCACCGAATGAACTAGATTGAGGAGTATCCTTTCCCACATAGGGAAGGTAGGAGCACTAAAGTACTCTTGAGATTGGAGACTACAATGCATGGAGAATAAAGAGGGTCCCAACTATATCTCCTAGTTCTTGAACTATGTTGCCCCCAAAGAAATACTAGCTAGTGGATCCACGTAGTCGCTATATTTTATATTTTGGCACTACCTTGGCAAGTAGTCCACCTTATTTCTATGTATGGTTTTATGACACCGGATTCCACACTATATCATGTGGTGTATGTAGGTTAGAGAAAGATGTTCCCAAACAAAAAAAAAGAATTAAAGGATTGAACTCTAACTTGGATAACCTAAGAGGTCTAGCTTAGTCTAGGTAGGGGTATGGGACTCTACCTAAACATTGGACTAGTTAGCCTTGAGGGAAATCTTAGGAGGAGGTCTTTATATATGTTTATGTTATGATGATATATGATATGTACATGATGACCTTGGCACATTATTGGTATTATATGTTGATTAGTTCACTTATGAGATTGCCTTGGGTTAAATGTTAATATATGATAAAATGTAAATCTGAATGTTATGTTATGTGAAGTTGGACATTGGTTATGGTTTCTTATTGAGGCTAATTGATTGAGTGAAGTTATGGGGCTTTGCTTGGTCATTGAACTTGTTGACTTGATAAGGATTCATGAGTATTTGTCTTGCTTATTATGATATGATTGACTCTTATTCATTATTGTGATGTTATTCCTTGATGATAAGGTTGTAGTAAATCATGGTCTCAAGTATGTTGGAATACATATTCCTTGTTGAGATAGTAAGCAGGTTTGATTGGTTTATATGACTTGCTTGGCTTTGCATTAGGTTTCTAAAAGGGTAAAATGGCATGTTTTAACTAAAAGTCCCTCTTTACCAAGTTTTGATTGTATATGTGCATGAGGTCTCATACTTAGTACATGTGGAGTACTAACCCCATTTTCTTCCCTTTTCCCAAACATTTTAGGTTCCAGTCGTTGAAGAGTTTGGAAGGCGACATTGTTGAAGGCTTGGATTCTTCATTTCATCCAAGTAGGGTAGGTCCTCAACTTCCGAGGGCAATTCCACTATCTAGCTTACGGACTTGTTATGAGCTTAAAGACTCTTTCAGTTCTTTCCTTTTCAATTGAGTATTATACTTTTGTATGACCTATATGTGGTATTGTTGGATTGGTTTAAGGACTATGCCCATACTGTGATAATCTTTTAGATGGTATGAGATGAGACAATCTTTGAGACTATTCTTCTATCTTATATATGTGTATGTGCAATAAAAGAAGAAGGCTATGTAACCTTCCTATTGGAAGGGTCTATGTATACTCGATACGATTATATATTATGTGTATGTAGAGGTCTATGTAAGCCTCCAAGTAGTTGTAATGAAAGTTTTAAATTTTTCCGCATTTTTCAACCTATGAATATAATGACATGAGACTAAGAGGCTAGTCTTAGTCCTTAAAAAGGATGACGACGCCGGTTACATCTAAGGATAAACCCAGATGTGACATTTACCTCACTTAACTCAATCACAGCTTTGGTCTCTTTGTCTTCCTCACTGCGACAACTGTTTGAGACTGGAGAGGAGATACTTTGTATGTTCTTTTTCAACCAAGCTTTATAAGTTCCGTCATACCCAGCGTCAAACCGATCTGGGGATATGGTGTCTTTCTTCATTCGTTTGGCCCCTTTCCATTCCCTTAGCATTTATATAGTGTCGTCCACTCTGTCAATCTCAATATAATACACATAGGCGCCATGGTACGCCTCTCGAGGCGTGACTTGCCTTCTCCCAAACTGTCATAGGACTCGGAATGGTGCGTAACGACAGATTCTTTGAATACCTGGTAGTGGAAGTATGAGTTGTCTGTAGCCCCGTACGATGACCTCCCTCGAGATGAATTGATCAAGCATCCATTGGAGATCTTCTTCCCTTAGTTCAGAAAATTTGAGCCCATCTTTCTAGTCCTTCGATTCTCCAGATTTTCCCAAAACAACATATCATTCAAGTCCTTGAGAGTGTTCTTGTTATCAAAGGTATGTAATTTCTAAGTCCCATGCTCTTTTGCTAGATGACTCAAGTCCACCATTGAAGGAGTAGATTGCATCCTTGGAAGTAGCGATGTCCCTCTTTGCATTTTACCTAAGGCGCGATATATGTATGATAGTATGACAAAAGCAACGGGATAATACTTTACTTACCGTTGATTCTTAACCCCGTTGAACAAAGAGTGCTCAAGCATTATCACTCGAGTGTTGATACTCAAGCTCGTTCAGTTTGGAAAGACCATTGTTTCCAATAGCGCAATAGCAAATGCCAAAAGTCATATTTGATTCCATTCCCTGTAAGTAACTCTGAACTCTTTGTTATAATTTGCACAAAAGTTTGCGCGCCCGAATCTAACGTAGAGGTCCCTAAATGAGACACTAGATTCTTGGTCCCAATAAGTGTAATCTCTTCCTAACCTGAACCAGTCTGTGATTTCTTCGACAAAAAGTTTCTTAGGGATCAATTGTCCTCTTGTTTTCGCACTCTTCTTTCTAACCTTGTACCTACTGTGTCGATGAAGTCCTAAACTTCCTCGATTGTCGAGGTGATTTTCACAGTTTTGAATTGGAACACCATTGTCCCATTGTCCCAATAATCTATGAGGACTTCGATTAGCTCAGGCCAACCATTCATGTTGATCAACTCGGTCAGGGATCCCACATACTTGTTGAGGGTTCTTCAATGATCTCCGTCAAGTTCATTATACCATATTTTGAGTAGAGGCGGTGCTTCTATGACCATGTTGAATATTGGAAAGCGATTCATACCTGCAAAACAGAACCCAGTTAAGTTTACCCACCCCACGTTTGGTTTCCACATGTACATCATTCAAATGTCAAGAAAAATTATATGTCGTGAGGTCGGAGACCTTGGACATGATTTTGGAGGTTTCAACTAATGGACTTAATATACCTTGGGTATTAAGCCATCTTAGGCTAATGCTTAGATTTGGTTTTGGTTTTGGTTTCGCTCTATCTTAGGGTGACTAGAATTGTTTCAAAAGTGACGGTTACCCGAGTCGGATAGACGACAAGGTGAAGCTAACAAACGACATTGGATGACCGCAAGCCAACTACTCCTTTTTTACTCGAAAAAAAGACTTGTGTGTTTTCTGAAAAAAGTCGTGGTAAGCCGCATAAATTCTTTTATGTTAATGCAACTATTTGTCGTTTGGGTGAAAGATGTCATGATAGTGCAACAGTTTAAATAATACGATAAAGAAACAAGTAAACAATTATTTCACGTAGCCAAATAAGTTTAGTTTTAAGGTTAAAATCCTCCAAGTCCCCAGCAGAGTCTCCATTCCATTTTCTTTTAAGAAAATATAAAAAAAATTATTTATATGTTTTCAACTTTTTTTAGAGTCGTCACCTAAATTTTAGAAAAATTATGAAAAACCATTGTTTTCAAAAGAGTTAAACGGTAAATCTAGTGAAAACTTTTATAAGGGTTCGGGCATTCATAGTAATATTTTAGGAAGGTTTTTACGGCCTCTAAAATACCCGTCAATACGGTTTTCCAGCAACTAACTTGTTTGGCTAAAAATGTCAAACTCTATTTTGGAGATAAAGATTAGTTAAGGCTTGTTGGAAATGAAGTATTATTTACTATCTAAGTGAAATTTGACTTGCAATATTAATTATTTTTTAAGTCCAATTAAAGTCAATTGATTTAGTTTAAAAAATTTAAAGTATAACGACGTCTTGCGGGGATTTGAAGTTTTCCACCCTAAAACTTACGATAAATAATAACAAGCAAATAGTGATAAGGTAAGATAGAGAGAGAGAGAGAGAGAGAGAGGGAGAGAGTTGGGTTGGACCCATACCCGGTTTATGTCCGTCTGGACCGGTATTTGAACCCGTTTCTTTTGTACCTGTCCTAAGCTAATTATATAATAACAAGTGAATGAAAAGGTGACAAGGACTTAGGCCCGAAAAGAATAAAGTATGTAGCGTAAAAATAAAATGAATTTTATGACTTCTTGACTCCCGATCTTCAATTCATTCCGCTTCGGGACCTGTACTTCGATCCTGTGAACAGCTTGACTCGAACAAGAGGAGTTGAGCCTTTATGTCTCTCTCGAAATGCAAGGAAAGAATGAGTTCTTGGCATACTCGGGCAGATTTTACATGCAAAGATGAACACGATCATATTAATAATATGATAAGAAACATTCTAACATATTTTATGAAATGGATGAAATAATGACCATTCAAATGGCTAATGAGCCCACCCAACAAAACCATGACAAAATATAAAGGACCAATTTAAACTTGGCCGGCTACTAGTCATTGGTTGCAGTAAGAAGATATTAAAAAAAGAAAGAAGATAAAAAAAATTAATAAATAAATAACAAAGTTTTGTTTGATTTCCCTTATTAAAAATTACTAACTTGTAAAAAGGAAAACTAAATCATAAGAGTCCTTCAGACCAATACAATAAACCCAGGAGTAGATTTAGACACTGTGAGCATATGTCAAATAACTTATGAACAAATGCCCCTCTTAGATTCTACCTATTTCAAGTCTCAAACATACTTCCCACATTGACAAATAATCTGATGAATTATCGAGGGATAAACACAATATGAGCAAACCATAAAAACGAAAAAAAACCACTCGAAAATATCGTCAAAGTCAGGAAATTATCTTATCAAATTACGGGATGTCATCATTGAAGATGTTATTTATATGACCTCAAAAAACAAACCACGGCCGAAACTATAGGTTTTAAAAAAAATAAGAAGAAGAAGAATGCCACACGTCATTTGGAAAAAAAATTTACAGATTCAACTACCAGAATGTAAACCTTTTTTCGACTAGGAAATCAAATTGGCATGAAGATATTTGAAGAATAAGCAGCCAAAACAGCAAATATCTGCCCTAAAGAGAGGAACCAAACTCGTTTAAGCACAACATCAAATATGACAGGAAGATTTGAAGCAAGACTAACTTATTCAAAGTGTTTTTATGTATTCCTCCCCTAAAACTGACATAACAGCAACAAAGAAATTTAGAGTCGAGCAAATAAATCATAGATCTAACCAAAATAGTGCATACTTAGGCCAACTTTAGATTAATCTAAAATTTTAACTAAAGCATAGTCATGACATGAACAAATCAGCATATAAGAGCGCAAATGTGAGTAAGAAAAAAAATGTAATTTCAAACAGAGAAGTCCCCCAAACTGCTTACTTTATCTTAAATGAACGCAAAACATAGACATGATAGAGCTCACACGACCAATATCAAGAAAAATATTATGTGATTCCCGAGCAGATCCTAAATTCAAAATAGTCGCATAACAAGATGAGTCAATGAGAATTGTGCTAACTAAGAGTCCAAACAAACGCTATTCATTCTTAAGAAAAATAAAGATCAAAACCACCACAAGGAATCAATCGCATCATTTTGGAGCAATCAAAAATCATGTTATTCACACCTTTAACTTGAACGTCGGCTAGAAAACAAGAGAAATAAAATGATTAGAGTCATTTACCTTTTAATGGGTAACCAACAAGGACATGAACAAAGCAAGGGAGATTTCACCAACAGAATACCGAACGCGAACGTCAAACGCAAAATAACTAAAAGAGAGAAATTTCTGTATAGCTTACAACAATGTTTTTATCATCGTCTTGCTTTGAGAATTTCCCAACAGTAAACCATCTTGAAGATTTTCAAAGACAAACGAAAAGAAAACCAATCTCCACCTTTTTCTGTTCTGTTTTATGCTTCCCTTTCTCAAAATTTTCTTCTCCAAAAATTTCTCTCCCCTAAAAAAATTCCTCCTCCTATAGTGAATAGAAGAGAATATATATAGGGTCAAAACTTAGGGTTTTTCAGAATGGAGGGAAAAGGTCAAAATCGACAAATAGAGATTGATCCCGAAATTTGAAAATCCTCTCCAAGGACTGAAGAAAGCTGGTTTTGGGTACCCGATTTCACCCAAAATCTCTCAAAATCCGGACGATAGGAGCAACGAACGACTCGGATTCAAACCTATTTGTCCTTGCACTCGACGTGGCATCCATCCACACGAGCAAGGACAAATGTACAGGCTTTTAGAACGGTGTTGCTCTGTTGTACGAGATGAAAGAGATGTAGAAAGGGTTGTACTTTTGACGCCGTTGGCTAGCTTCTGACCTTGGAAAAAAAGCAAGACGCATGGAAGTCATTCACGCGCGACTGAGTGAAACGCCGTGAAGACAATTTGGTCGCTGCATTTCTGTCGTTTGCCAGCTGCTGCACGCTCTGGGTTTCTGAGAGGGAAGAAGATGGGTCTTGCGGCTAGAAGTGGGCTGGGCAATTAAAAAATAAATTAAGAAGGGGATTGGATATGTTGGGGCATAATGGGTTAGGTGGGTCAGAAACAATAGGAATGAAAAAAAATTGGGCCCCAAAACTATGTCTTATGAATTAGGTTCAAAATAAGGTGAGGAGAGGGCTACAATTGCAAACGAAGTTGGAATGTCAATTATAGCCGGATCGAACCAATTTGTAAATCCGTCTTGGAACCAAAGTAAGGTGAATTAAGGTTACTAATTTTCTAGCTTTTCAATCTTAACGAAATAAAATAGGTAATTTAAACGTAAGCTAAATAAATTAAAAGGGCATAGACTATTACACAACTACAATAATTTACCAAGCTTTTAATTAACAACATTTTTGAATAGATTTTCGAATATTTATAAAACATACTAATAGCATACATAATTATGTAAAACGCATATATCAGCTAAAAATTATAAAGAGGCGATGAGATTGACTTAGAACAACTTGAAAAACCTTTTAGCCTCAATAAAATCTAATTATTTTAATCGTTCGAAATTAAGAAGCTCGTTAATTAATTATTATCGGGAAAGGTCGAAAAATTGTGTGTCAACAACATCCCTCCATGAGAGAAGGTTGAGAAAGGCTTGACAAGTAAACATTGGAGTATATGCTTGACTCCAAGTGGATATGCATAGTGGTACGGATAGTCTAGCAAGGGTCCAGACTCCAAGTAGAAAGGATAGACACACCTAGTAGTAATGATAACTATCCAAATAGGTCTCATGAGGCAGGAATCCTTCACATAGTAGAGTCAAGGTATCCTAGTAGAGATCTTCATATCCTATGAACTTAGACATGCTTGAGAAGCATCTCGTAGTGTTCATAAGCAATGAATGAACTTAGGCATGCCCAAGGGGTATCTTGTAGTGTTCAAAGTGTGTGAATGAACTTAGACATATCAAAGGGGTATCTCATAGTGTTCATGATTATTAAGGGATCAAGATATACCTTAAAAAGGTATCTCATTGGATCCATATGATTACGGAACTTAGACATGCTTACAAGAAGTATCTCATAGTGTTCAAAATATGAAGATAGGGATAGGCTCCAAAGTATTAAGTAATAATATAAAAGAATCCAAAAGTAGTATCTTGCATGAATGGTGTTATGGGGCATCATAAGTGCATTGCACAAGGTATAACCTAGGGTCATTAAAGAAGAAGAGATTGAAGATAGGATTGGATTAGAGTTGCCTTTCCTAGTAAAGTAGACCAAAGATGAGAGGATCTTAATAAATGAAGTTAAGAGATGGTAAATCTGTGGAGGATGAACATGTTAATAATGACTTCAATATAGGCTTAGTATATGGAGTAGTATGGCTGCCTCATCAACAATGCACAAGCAAGTTTTGAGGGAATCATAAGAGTGTAGTACTCTTTCTTATGAAGTAAGGCTACTAGAGACTTAATAAAACAAGATAGGGTGACTTCAAGATATGCTAGTGTGTGAGGTAGAATGGGATGCTTCACATGCATTACACAAGTATGTTTTGAGTTGGATTAGGGGCATAGTGCTCATATGACATGATGAACTAAGGTCTTAATTGTTAAAGTGGATTATGATCAAGAATGACCAAAGAGATGTACTTAGCTTTGGTAGTAGTATGGGATGCTACATTAGCCTTGCACTAGTATACTTGGAGGTAACTTGTGATGTGGTTCACTTGAGTAAGAAGGACAAGTAAGTAAGTATGTACTCTTATATGTTTTGAGATTCTTTAGTATTCTTATGATGTATATGTAATGTTGATGTGTTTATCTCTTATGATTATGCCTCTTTTGACTAACCCTTTGAGATATCTTATGTTTGGTGTGATAGTTCCATACTTTAGTAGACATTATACTAACGCATATTGCCTGCATATTGTCCATGTAGGGTCTTGAGGATATTGATTGGCTTTCAAGGGTAGAGTTTCCAAGGCTTCCAAGGAAAGAAGATTAATAAATCCTCATAGCATCCGAAGACGCACTACTACGTTGTCTTTTTTATGTCTTTTTATGTTTTTAGACTTTTATGGGTTGTGACCCAAGACTACTCGTTATGTCATAGATGGTTTATGAGACATATGTTAGACGTTTTATGAAATGGCTTTTGCACAATGTTTTGAAAGAAAAGTTTTGATTTCGTGTACTTTTTATATATATGCAATGAAAGATGTCTAAGAGGCTTGTACAAGACCTCCGAGAGTTCAAGTACCCTAACTTCTAGGGTTTACATACAGGTCGTGAAAATTTCATTATAGATCTATTACCAGATACTCAACCCATATCAATTCCTCCTTACCGGATGTCTTTAGCAAGGGTCAACTCAATGATTTGTTATACAAGGGTTTTATACAACAAAGCGTATCTTCATAGGGAGCTCCAATATTATTTGTGGAAAATAAAGATGGGTCTCTTAGAATATGTATTGACTACCGACAATTAAACAAGGTCACTATAGAGAATAAGTATCCTATCCCTAGAATTGATGATTTGTTTGATCAACTCCAAGGGGTGATTTAGTTTTTAAAGATTGACTTGAGGTTTGGGTATCACCAACTCAGAGTTAGAGGAGTTGACATTCCTAAAACATTTTTCCGAACAAGATATGGTCATTATGAGTTCCTAGTTATGTCCTTTGGCCTAATTAATGCCCTGGCGACTTTCATGACCTTATTAATAGGATGTTTTAGAATTCTCTTGATTCACTTTTAATTGTCTTTATTGATGATACCCAAAGTTCATTTCCAAGATTGGAAAGAAATATGCTAATACTACCAACAGTATGTGCAATATTTGTTCTAGTGCAAACCATTGCATACATAAAAGTACTAGCCAGAGAAGAATATGGAAAATATGAAATATCATTCTTCTCTTCATTAGTATATGGACTCTGGATCATACTCAACTTAAAGTGTTTATCAAGAGGTGTACTAACCACTTTTGCCTCTATCATGTTGAACCTCTTGAGTACTTTCTTAATATATTCCTTTTGGATAGTGGTAACTCATTCTTGTGTCTATCTCGATGAATTTATATGCCTAAGATCTTCTTTGTTGGCCCCAAGTTCTTCACTGCGAACAATTTGCTCAACTCCTTCTTAAGGACTGCAATTCTAGATTTATTTTTTCCAACAATCAGCATATCATCCACATAAAGTAGTAGGATAATAAAACATCATCAGAAAACTTCTGAAAGAACACACAATATGAAGAAGTTTTTTTGTATCCCTTTTTTTCAATGACAGATTCAAACTTCAAGTAATATTGCCTTGGAGCTTATTTTAAGCCATACAAACTCGTTCGCAACTTGTAAACATGGTTCCCTTAATCTTGCTCCATGTAGATCTCCTCTTCTAAGTCACCATGAAAAAATCATCCTTGACATCTATCTTCTCGACCTCAGAATCTAGACTTGCGATTAAGCCTAGAACCATACTAATAGGGGACATTTTTACAACAGGAGAAAAAATTTCATCAAAGTAAATTCCCTTTCTTTGTCTAGAACCTTTTTACAAATCACCTAACCTTCTTTATAGGTGTAGATGTGTGATGATCTTGATTTAATTTGAAGATCCATTTATTTGTTAAAGCTATCTTACCGCTAGGTGACTCCACCAGCTCGTATGTGTCATTCTCGTGAAGTGACTTCATCTCATCTTCCATGGCTTCTACCACCTATATCTATGACTATCTAGCATGACTTCATCATAACCTTCAGGTTCTCCCATGTCAGTTAAAATAGTATACTCATTAGGAGGATAACGTTTTGAGTTGAGCTTCTCTTTAGTGGATCTTATACAAGAGGTTTCTGGACACCCAAAGTGGTCATATCAACAAGAGTTGTTTGATGATCAACCACAACATCATCAATAGGAACATCTATAGATTGCATCATTACCTTGGGTTCCTTCATGTACAAAAGATGTATCAATAATTGGAATTGGATCAACATCAACTAAGCTCTCATTAATCTGAGAATGTAGTTTCTTAGCCTTGTCAATATCTTCAATAGTTTGATCTTCAAAGAACACAACATTACAAATTTATCTTATCAATTGGATCATAAAAGCGATATCTCAACTCATCTTTACCATAACCTATGAAGATGCAACGCTTTGTTTTAACATCCAATTTTGACATCTCACCTATTGAAACATGCACACAAGCTTTACACCCAAACACTTCCAAGTGATCATAAAAAATCCTTAGCAAACCAAACTCTGTTCGGAACATCATAATCTAAAACAATAGCAGGAAACAAATTGATAACATAAACAACAATGTTAAGTACTTCAGCCCAAAATGAATTCGAAAGTTTAGCCTCTGAAAACACGCATTTATTTCTTTCAAGGGAGGTTTGGTCGACTTTTTCCTCTTTTTTTTCTCTAAGTATGGGTGATATTTGGAAAATTAGAGTTTCAGGTAAGTCTCACTAAGTTATTAGGCTTAGACTGAGTAAAACAACCCAGTTTAGGCATTAAACGGCATAGTTTAAGGGCACAACACATAGGAAAATGAAATTGATGAGACTTACTTAAAATATGATAAAGGACATCCACAAAGGGACCAACAGACCGTCGTTTGGACTACCAACCGTCAACTGTGATCGTGGTTCGTGATCTGCCTGACAGGGCTTCACTAAAATAAGCTTAACTTTTTACTGCGAGACGGAATTTTAGCAAACTCATGGTGTTAGAAAAAGGGTTCAATTATCTTTAATTGTAAAGGTTATTGGCCATCTAATTCATATTTTCTTAAAGACATGACTTTCTGAAGTTGACATAACAACCATGTCCCTCCAATTTGCTACTGACCCTCACCTACGCTGCGTAAGTCCAAACACGGACCGTATTGGTCGACCATGGGTGGGATCAGACACCATCATCATTTGGGACTTAGCGAGGGAACCCCACATACAGTCGATGGTTTTACCTACGGTCCGTGGGTTGTTGCAATGGTTCTAGAACCAAATTTTTTCTGATAAGTAGGATTTTCTCCATTTTGAGAATTGAGGTGTTAAATTATCTCCCCTTAGGAACTAGTTTCTTTGAATGAATTCTAAAGAAGCTGAGTATGGATGGGATAGGTTGCAATCCTTACCACTAATTACTAGAAATTAATATCTAATTGAATTGAGTTCTAAGGGCATCCGAATATGCTTAAATGCAAGAATAACTGAGGGAACACGATGCTCAGACCGAATTACACAAGAGTAAATTCAGAGGCTGTAGAGGATTCAGTGCCTCAAGTTAAAACAAAATATTAAGGAATAAGGTCAAGATACTTGCCTATCATGGCAACATCAATGTAGGAACATATCATAGTAAAAAGTTTTAAAGCGGGTTAAAATTTGAGATTGAATTAGGCTCAATTAAGAATTCTCTTCAAATAGGTTAAGCTTGATTGGGTTGAGATTAAACTCAATCCAAATTATCTTGAGTCTAATCCTTAAAATTCTGGGCGGGTTACCTATGATTGGTTCATTTTTGACACCCCTAGTCATATCCACCCAAGATTTTGGAAAACTTGTTTGTGATCTTCATAAGGATTAAATCGATTCAAAATGCATGAAGCATATACAAGTATTGTTATGGAAGTTAAAAGTTGAATTGAACTCTTAAAGAATTTCCAAAAGGCAACAAAATGTTTGCTTAAAGAAATTGAAGTGAGGACCTTGCAGAATTCATTGATCCTAAAGGGAAAATTTATAAAAGAAGATAGAAGGAAACACAGTTCGTCAAAACTTTTCTAAATACATAAGCTCCAAAAATGGTGATATCACAACAGGTTTGTTCAAGTAATACATAGTTGACCTATTTGCCAAGTCTCTACCAACTAAAACTTTCGAGAAGATTGTGCCATAAGATTAGAACAAGAAAATTCATGTTTTTGAACTGATGTTCACATTGGGGTTTTTTTGGGGAGGAGGGGGGGGGGTAATACGCAATGTACCATTTTTTTCTCACAAGATTTGTTCCATTAGGTTATTCTTGTATGTTTTTTAATGAAGCATACAAAATGGGTATGTATACTATTTTTCCTTCACTAAATTTTTTCCCCATCGTGTGGTTTAAACGAGGCATATAATCTATCAAATAGTGTTATAATCTAAATTATAGTGAATGTCTATCGTATGGAGTCTATTAGAGGAAAGTTAGGAATCCTACTTGGAGATCAAGTCAATTTTCCACTTGTAAAAAAAAGATTTTCCTTCATTGTAAATCAGATGTATAAATTTCTAAATCATTCAAGAAAATAAGTCTTCTCTTCTCCCTGCTTTATTCTTCTTCTTGTTTTATATTGCTTGATAACATTCGAGAAAATTTTACCTAAATGTGAAGATTTTTATTTTTTCATAAATTATTCATCATTAATAAAATAACATGGGTACAAATAAACTAAACTCATACCAAGAAAACCTAAATATCATGAGACTTTTTTTCCCACTAAGCTCACCGTTTTTCCACTAAATATCCCACAAAACTCATATTTTTTCAATAAAATGTTTTCCCACTATGTTTCCTATAAAACTCATATATTTTTCATCACTGCTCCTTGCCAGATTCCTTGGACAATTTCCAAATGTTGCCCCTCACATTAATTGCTTCTTGCCAAATTGATGGAAAATTTCTAAATGTTGCGTCTCACATTAATTGCTTCTTGCCAATTTGTTGGAGAATTTCCAAGTTGGCATGCATACAAGGCTTCCATTCGATTTGATTTTCAAGTGTATTAGTTTGACTTATTGATTATTAATTATCGATTTCTAAATGTGTTAATTTGTTATAGAATAATTTAGATATTAATTAGTGATATATTGATTATTAATTGTTATCGATTCACTTATCAATTTAACTGTTAAGATTTTACATCTATTTTATTTTATTAAAATCTGTTTAAAACAAGGAGACAAACTTAAAACATCATGCACATTTGTTGACAGACAAAGTCAAGCCCCACTAGTATGCCTCGAAAGCCTGAGCTACTCCTTTGCATCTTATCCAAAGACAAATACTAGCACCTTATAGAATAATCAAATTTTGGGACAACCCTAAAAGAAAATATGAAACTTAACCCTATGTCAAGGAATATACGAACTAAATGGTATAAATATAATTTATTAATCAGCTAAGAACGAATCTCGGCTCATTATGATTCAATAACTAGATATAAAAAGAAATCAAAATGGTTACCAAAAATGTTAAATCAATAACCCATTATCGATAAATTAGTAACTTTTCCGGTTGAAATTATTAATTTCAGTTCAATTTGGATATTCCTAAGCCAACAGATAATTTGATATGTTAATTTTAATTTTTGCCATGTGAAATTATTTTTACTAAATAATTTGAGTGAAAATAGTAAATGATATAATTTTGTCAAGGATAGAATCTTTTAATATGAATCAAAGGTTTTTAGCTGATTAAAAAAAATGACAATATTAATAGCGAACAAAACTCAGTTGTTATTCAATAAAAGATAAAATACCTCACATTGTTATAAACAATTTGTGTTATAGTGAATGTCTAATTATGTGGAGTCCTTGTAGGATATGGTTAGGAATCCTACTTGGGGACCAAGTAAGGTTTTCCCTATAAATAAAGGGTTTTCCTTCATTGTAAATAAGTTTTGTGAAAGATCTCTGAATACTGAATATATTTCAAGAGAAATAAGAAGTCTTTTCTCTTTTCTCTACTTTCTTCTTCTTCTAAATTTCATATAGTTTCATAACACGTTATCAGCACGATTGTTCTATTATTAAAGAATTATGAAGAAGACGGGAAAAGTGCAAAAGAGATCTTGCATAAGTTATGCAATAAGGTTTTTATATCTTCAAGGTATGATTTATCTTTAAGTTATAATTATTTATGTAACAGATCTGGAGGTACCATCTAAAGTTAGTATTTAAAGATACTTGTTGACTTTTTATACATTTAATTTTAATCGATTGGGAAGAAAATTTCTTAATTTATTTTAATAATTGAATAAGCATAATTTAGTGAAAGGTATGTTTTCAACCTTTATATGAGGTACGTGATCTATTAAGCTATATTTATTAACTACTAATGTTGATTATAAGAATTCAATAATATCAATTCTGTGTGTAATTATAATGAACGATCATATTAATGGTCATCAAAAGTGGTAAAATTACAATTATTTTGAAGGCTTGAGGTTAAGCCTCATTGTGGGTAAGACGATAGATTTAAGTTTTATCGCACCAAAAGAATAAGACGATGGATTTATGTCCAATCGCAAAAGGAGGGTAAGACATTGGGTTAAAGTCCTGATGCACCATGATGATAAGATATTGGGTTCAAGATCCATTGATTTATGACCTAATACACTTTTATATGGATAAGACATTGAATGTGAGTTTCAATGCACCATATTGATAATATAATAATGACTAAAGAAAAACTAATGTGTTTTTGATGAGAAGTCATGAAATTTACTAAGTTTGCTCCATTACATAAAGTGAATGTGGTTGTAGTGCATAATATGTCTGAAAGAAGACAAGTGATTGAATAATGCACATGAATATGGAATGAGGTACTAAGTTATCAAAATTTGATGGACTTAGATGATTGTGTTCCATTCATGAAGAATGAGAGTCTTTGATAAATGGTAAAAATACAGATCCATTCTTTAGAGTGAATGAGGTGATAAGCCACCATTCTAGACGTGAATTTTCTTGTAATGATTGTTGGCAAGGCAAGGTAATTGTGAGATCATCATAAACGAAAGTTGAAATTGAATTCTCTGCGTTCTAGGAACGTATACAAATATTTGTGGACCTAGTCATCCACCTAGTGGATTGTTTAGACTTAATGGTCCTAATAAATGTTTCTTCTATATGGTCTCATGTGTGCCTATTATTATCTCGCAACTTGATGTTTGCAAAAATGTTGGCACAAATAATATGTT
>NC_028645.1:60573703-60601719 GCF_001406875.1 Solanum pennellii | reverse complement strand
TTATGGTCAGGGACCAAATAGTTTTCATCTGATAATTTTGATGTGCAATATATGATTAATGAATATACTATGATGCACGAAGATAGATTCTCCAAAAGATTGAGATATATGTTAGGTTGTCTAACATAAGGGGGAGATTAGAAGCAACACAAAAGTTGTAAATACTCCTGCTGAATGTCCCTTAAGGATAAAGTCTATGACATACATGAAGCATGATAGACTAATCAATTCTAAATAAAATAATCCTTGAAAAAGGGGGAGGATAAAAGAATCAAAATGATCATAATAAGGATACAATGTGCTCTTGGAGAGCCTACAACAACACTTTATAAAACCTCATGAGAGGGTAAAAATAATGAAGTGATGAGATCTCAATAAGTTTTGTCGTATTGTGAATCAATGCAAAATGGTATATCGTTGACGATATCNAATACAAAATGATTTATCGTTGACGATATCTTTGATACAATAGCGCACAATATTGTAAAATATAATGAGGATATAAAGTATACATCTATTAAAGCATGCTTGTGTAGAAATAATTATCAAGTGAAAAGTGGAATGATGCATCTTGGTAAGCGTAAAGCTTATTTGACTTGCAATCTAGGCACTAGAAGATGTCATACATCTAATATTGAATGTTGTTACTTGGCAAAATTGATATGAAAATATCCAATGGGTTCAATATCTAAAGCATATACTAGTTTTTGGAAAACTTGTTTATCATCCTCATAAGGATTAAATAGATTCAAAATGCATAGAGCATATTATGCAAGTTGATGACTAGAATTGAAACTCTTGGCAATAGTTTATTTGCTTAAAGAAGTTAAAGTAAAGAACTTGCAGAAATCTTTGACCCTGAAGGGAAGATTTATAAAAGCAGATAGAAGAAAGCATACTTCGTCAAGGTTTTTCTACACTCATAAGCTCCGAAGAATTGTGATATCAACATGCAAGAGGTTTGTTCAAATAATATTATTGTTGATTTATTCACCAAGTCTCTACCAACTACAACTTTCAAAAAGATGGTGCACAAACTTGAAAAACGAAGATTCTAGTCTCTGGATTGATGTTGTCATTAGGGGGAGTTAATACGCGATGTACTCTTTTTTCCTCACAAGGTTTTGTCCCACTGGGTTTTCCTTGTAAGGTTTTTAATGAGGCATCCATAATGCGTATTGTTAGATATGTGTACTCTTTTTCCTTTACTAGATTTTTTCCCACTGGGTTTTATCTAGTAAGGTTTTAACGAGGCACATAATCTACCGACATTCAAGGGGAGTGTTATAAACAATTTGTGTTATAGTGAATGTCTAATTATGTGGAGTCCTTGTAGGATATGGTTAGGAATCCTACTTGGGGACCAAGTAAGGTTTTCCCTATAAATAAAGGGTTTTCCTTCATTGTAAATAAGTTTTGTGAAAGATCTCTGAATACTGAATATATTTCAAGAGAAATAAGAAGTCTTTTCTCTTTTCTCTACTTTCTTCTTCTTATAAATTTCATATAGTTTCATAACACACATATTATAATATATTCCCTTTTTTCTCAAGTGTGGAAGCAAAAATGCTACGAGCAAGGGATGATAAGGACCAGAAGATTTAGTGGGAAATCAAAACTAGACATTCTAGTATATGATATCATAATTAGGTTGTCTGAACTATTGGTTACCTATATTATCTCATGACATTGATGAGAACTTTGAAAAGGTTAAAACAATTTAACGAGGATGATGGTTGGAACTACACTTTGATAGATAATATGTGCACTAAATATATAGGTTAGCCATCAAGCTCATAGATGCCTAATCATATATAATGATAAATTCTCTGTTAAGAGTGAGTGCATGAGAGATCTTCAGACAAAAAAGAGAATATTATGTGCTGGTTGAAAAAAGAAATTCCTTTTAGAAATAACTTTTTTACTCTGGAGAATTTGTTTCAAAGGATACATACTGGTATAGATAATAGTTACTGACTCTTGATATTTCGCTTATGCAATGTCCTATTTCTAAGGATCTATGGAGTATATTTGCTGGTGTACAGAGTTCATTAGTTCGAATCAAACAAACATTGGATAAATGGTGGAAAAGTGATTGTGTTGCTAAGCATAAACCTTTGTTTAGCGTTATATACTAGTCTTTCATATTTGGCAAATATGAAAAAGAAGGATGTCCAAGAATACTATAATATCCTTGGGTTGGACAATGTTTGTGATGGTACTATAAGCCTCTAGTTTCCTAGGTGAAGGAGAACTTAAATGTAACTCAGATGGGGCATTCAATCATATGTTGAGTGTTAGTTCTATTTGAAATTATTGTAGGGACTTCATCTTTACAAAGACAAGGAAGGTAAACTTAAGCTTTACACTAGAGGCATAAGTGATGAGAGCTTTTGGAGTAGGTTTGATTTATTGCATATTTTCCCGCTAATTTTTCTCTTATCACTAAGAAAGTCTTAGATAGAGTGTGACAAGTTTCTTGGCCGATTTTAGTACAAGTCAGCGGTCTTAAGATCATTTTAGAGCCTAACAATGTGGAGATTAAACACATATTCATGGAAGAAAACAAGCTTGCAGATTTTTTAGCTAACAATATAATGTTGTTAGTTTTACAAGTACAAATCAAATATTTAATAGTTTGCAAGAATTAATTACCACAAAGGCAATGGACATTATTCAGCTAAAGAAGAGTAAAGTTCCTAATCTCAGAATACCAAAAATATCAAAATCATACAGCGCACAATATGATTGGAGGCTAGCTACGAGACATAAGTCAACAGTTAAGTTTGTTGGACAAAATGATAATCGCATCCAGGATAATCTCCAAACTAAATAGCAATAGGAAGAGAGTAACAACACAAAATATTAAAATGGGTAAACATGATACCCGAATAAGTAATATAATAATATCGATGAAAAACTTGGTAGTGTCAAAAGAAAACTACTCAACACTCTTTTATTTCTTACAACTCACAATAATATTACTTTCACACTATTTTTTCACAAACTAAAAAGTAGTTTGTGAATTACTCTCTATTGCTTCTCTATTTTTGATGTGTCTTCAAGTGTTCAATTATTACTCTATTTATAGGATTTTTGAAGACTTGATTACATCATTAATGACATAATGTGGTAGCCAATTTCCACAAAAAATTGGTTGTCAAACTCTACCAAACTTTGACTACCTACTTCCACAAATGTGGCTATCAATTTTCACGTTGGTTTCTACCAATTTTCACATTTGTGGATAGTAATTTCAACAAGTATGACTGCAAATTAATTGTTGCCAAGATTTTATTTCCACAAATCTCTCCCATAATTTTGATTTTTCTTCTTTACTCTAAGGCTTGATCTCAATCTCTGAAAATCTTCAAACTTGAGAGGATTTGTAAAGATATCCGGAACTTGATCATGAGATTTCACATACGTGAGCTCTACCTCTTTCTTTGCAATGCATTCTCGGATAAAGTGATACCTTGTGCTTGCTTCGATCATGATACGCCTGATTCTTTGTTAGTGCTTGTGCAGATTTGTTATCAACACAAATCATTGTGGCTTCAATTTGTGGCAAATTGAGTTCCTTCGACAATCTTCTCAACCAAATAGCATGACACATACATGATGTCGCTGTCACATATTCAGCTTCACAAGTCGAGAGAGTAACAATCGATTGTTTCTTTGAACTCCAACAAATAACACAATCACCCAAGAAAAATACAAAATCAGATGTGCTTTTTCTATTATCAATATCTCCTGCATAATCACTATCACAATTCCCACAAGATTAAAATCATCAGAAGAAGAATAAAATAGCTCAAGGTCGATTGTACTTTTAGGTAGCGAAGGATTCTTTTAGCGACATTCAAGTGAGTGGAGGTAGAAGCTTCCATGAAGCGACTTACTACTCCAACTGCAAAGAGTATATTTGGTCTCGTACATGTCAAGTACCTCAGACTTCCTATGGGACTCTTGAACAAAGTGGAATCCACTTTTTCTCCATCGTCAATCTTTGACAATTTTGTTCCACTTTCCATTAAGGTGTTCACAGGGTTGCAATCAAACATGTTGAACTTCCTCAAAATCTCCTTTTTATAGCTTTCTTGAGATATGAAGATGTCTTCCTCCATTTGCTTCACTTCTAGGCCCAAGTAATATGACATGATCCCTATGTCCGTCATCTCAAACTCAAGGGACATAGCTTTCTTGATAGCTTCAAATAAAACTAGGTTGTTATCCGTTAGAATGAGATCATTAACATAAATACAAACAATCAGAATATCTCCATTAGTATGAACTTTAATGTAAAGAGCATATTCATGGAGACAACGAGTAAACCCATTGTCTTGAAAGTATTTGTCAATTCAACTACTCCAAGCTCGTGGAGTTTGCTTCAACCCATATAAGGCTTTCTTCAACCTCAACACCTTATCTTCATGATTTTTAACCACAAAATCCAATGGTTGCTCAACATAGACTTCTTCTTCAAGATATTCATTCAAGAATCCCAATTTAACATCTAGTTGATGGATCTTCCACTTCATTTGCGCTGCTAAAGAGATCAAATAGACGGATTGTCTCCATGCGGGCAACATGAGCATAGACTTCCTCATAATTGATGCCATGCCTTTGTTGTAAACTTTAGCCACAAGTCTTGCCTTGTATCTTTCTACTTCTCCATGGGCATTTTTCTTCGTCTTGTATACCCATTTGACTCCAATTGCTTGATGGTCCTTGGGAGGAGTTGTTAACTCCCAAGTGTTGTTCTTTTCTATTGACTGTATCTCATCCTCCATAGCTTGTCTCCACCTTTTGTCAGTAACAGCTTCATAAAAATTCATTGGTTCACTATCAGCAAAGAGAAAACACAAAATCAAAATTAGTAATTTCTTATGTGTCATCATAGAGCTCTTGAATGATCCGCATCCTATGTGGTCTTTCACTTGAACTCTCTTGAGAAGATGGAAGATGCAACATTTTCTGATGAAGGAGGCGGGGTTGCATCCTGTGCAGGTGTCATGGTCTCCTGTTCTTCTTCATCTCCGAATTATGAAGAAAATCATATGTTTTTTCTTCCCGAGCTCCCAATTTCATGATGCTTCTTCTTTGAATTCAACATCACGACTCACCATGTCACATCTCGAAACCACACCCTAGAAGTAAGGGGTAATCTTGGATTGCAACCGGCGTACTTGACCTCTCGGAGGTCTTGTACAAGCCCTTACATATCATTCACCGCAAAAACATAGTGCAAAACATAACATAGTCTTTAAAAATCTCTTTCATATAAATTCATAGGAAATACTAAGTCTCAATCTCATCATCTTAAGACACAAAAATACTTGGGACACGGCCCATACAAAATACTAATATAGAAATACTTAGTGTATTACAATACTTCAAATAGAAACATAAAAGACATATATGCCCTCGAGTCAATTGAGGACATACTTCAACTTCTCTTGAATGATGCTATGGTCCAAGTCTTCACTTCCCAAAAGCTCCTCACCTACCAAGAACTATAGAGATAGATAAAAGCATGGATTAGTACAACCACATGTACTAAGTATGGCATAATGCATCAAAATCATGAAAACGGACATTTATAGGAAATATGCATCTTTCATTTAAAAATCATATTATAATCATAAGAACAACATTTAACAACTTATAAACACATAGATAACATTTAAACCAAATATCATAATTTTAGAGTCATTTTACAGTAACTTCCTACACTGTTACAGTGAAGTCACTTCACTGTACAGGGAAGTTACTTGTCATCACCTTAGACACCTTATAGTACGTAATCATCCCACTTAAAGCTATCCTAAGACCCACTTAAGCAACACAAAGAGAGACCGCCCATACAACCTCTCTAATCATGCCTAAATGATCCTCAAGACTTCTTATAATGAGTCACATACCCATTTACAAGACATCAAAGCATCAATGTAAGATTCTTCTACCAAAGGTGACTCTAAGTCTCACTTGAGTGAGTTTTGAAGCGACCCCCCATACAATCCCTTACACACACACTCAAGAGATACTATAGACTACCTAGGATAGAATCATTCTCACCAAGTGTATCAACATATAGATAATATGACATTCTTCTTCCAAAGGCTATCAAAAGACCTACTTAAGTAAATCAAGAAGATAACGTCCATGATTGACCTCTTCAAGATTACCTAAGTAATCCTTAAGGCTACCTAAGGCTTAGATCATGTCCACAAAATCAACCAACTTACCTAACTAGAGTCATCTTCAAGACTTCAAAAGATAAGACATGAAGAGTCATCCCTTATGCCCTCTTCACACTTTAGCTAAGGAATCCTTAAGTCACTTTAGATTAGGTACTCATTCATTTACATACTTTATAACATAATTCATTAGTTCATTAAGATACTCATACATCACATAAAGGAAATCCAAGTAATGGTCTTGTACAAGACCTAGGAACTCCAAGTAACAGCTTCAAAGCCTATTGTGCAATGTCTAGATAGTGTCCCATACCTCCACCTATACCTCATAGAACTTCTCTAATGCTAATAGGTATTACATATGATGAGAATAGACAATAACCGACATAGACCATGATAGAAAAGCATGGAATCCAAAATTCTATCCTACTCCGATGAGGTTGTTCTACTTGCCAATGGTAAAACTTAGACACGTCCCATGTAGGCACATGGTTAAGGACTATGAAGGGCATGCTTTGTAATCTAGTTTCAGTCTTTAACTAGAAATACTTCCCTTACCATACTCACTCAGTGCTACCCTTCTTTCTCATAGATTAATTCACACATTAGGTTCACATAAAAGGGTTTCATAACAAGTTCATAACCCAATCACATTTACCCTACCAAAGAAACGTCCACTAGGGCTACCTCACAATGGCAAAAAGAAGCTCATGATGACTTTCCTAAGGATTAATATGATGAAGTTCCATCCAATTAACCTTAAGTCTATCATTCCTTTACTTTGAAGGATATCATAACGTCTTACGACTTCAACATTTACAACCTTACCACTAGGTTCAAGGTTTCACGTAAAAGACTCTCTTAATATCATTTCGGGTGTCATTTCATTCATACATACAATACTAAGAGCTTTAACATCCTAAGTCAAGATGTCACATATTCATATTCATATCTACATCAAGTAAGGGACACAAGTCAACCAAGACAAGACACCACATACTTCACCTTTAACTCATAATACATGTCATTCTAGAAGCACGGAGAAACAACCTTAACATATTCAAGACATCCTATATACTATAGTATCAACATAATTATGACCATCATAGACTCATTTAGTCAAGTAGGAATGACATATATCAATCCTAAGACTATACACACAAAGCTACATTCATAGTGTAACATGATCACCTACCTAACATCAGTAGAACACACATACTTTCACATTACTTAACATGTAGATAGATATCATCATACTTCATATATTCAACTATACAAATATCCACATTACTTCAAGTAGTTGCCGACAAGACCATGATCATCATAATACATAAAGTAATGCCGACAAGGCCACGTCAATTGCAAGTAAAGCACATACACTGCCACCATAAGTGGACCATACCAATCACAACATAATTGAAGTATAAACAATATCAAAATAAAGGAAATAGGTCAGCGTACCACCACTCCATCCTCAACACCTCAATTCGATGCTAAATCATCCAATGCAATAACATAAGGCCCTTACCAATGGCCATGAACATCAATTCAACATAAAAATCATAATAATCAATGAACTAGGTCAATTCAATGTAACTTCGTCAATCTAATACAAACTAGATATCAATTGAATACAATTATTACATTAGATAGCCCATAGAAAACTACACCATAATTCACCAACATTAGGTCAATATCAAGTAACGTATAACTTAGTCAAAAACTAGGGTTCATCCAATTCATGGGTTCATAGGTAACTTAGGTTAAAATCATCAACACAATAACAATTTAATCCATAATAAACGTTTAAAACCAATTGATGCAAGAACTCATTGTAGAATCATGAAATTGGACAATTCAACTTTGAAAACTTTAGAAAATATCTTGAGAGTTGGGCTCCTTGATGAAGAGACTTTCAAGGATCAAAATACATACCTTGATAAATCTAATTCTTCACTTTGATGAATAATCTACACTTAATTTGTCACGCCAAGCTCTTCTTTGATTTTGAACTTCAATGGAGTCTTAGGGAATTTCTAAGGGATTTTGGGGTTTTGATTTGGAAGAAGGAAGTCTTCAATGTGTTTAATACTTATATACACATTTAAAATACTCAAAAGACCCCTTAGGAACCGCCAAACCTTCTATTTGGAAGTGGGGTAAATTTACAAGTTCACCCCTCAACTTACAGTGAAGTTGCGCATAATACAGACCCATCGATGGCTGGGCAGTCGACGGATCGTTTGTCCTCAAACGGACCATCCTTTCCTTCTGTCGTTGAGTTCAGAGACTCAACATGGGTATATTATCTCCCAGTATAAGTCCCAAGCAACGAGACCCTACCAAGGGGGCGTCGATTGAGCTACCGGGCGTCGACTGCCTCCGTGGTTTGGGCTGTCTTGGGCAGCCTTGGCACCTATTTTGGGTCCTTCCTCAAGGACCCTTGGTTGGTCCTTGGGGATGCTTTCCCGGACGTTTCCAACACAAACATGATCGTATACAAGTTTAGTATCTCTCAAATGAATTTCATCCAAGACGAAAACGTAAAACTCGACGAAACATACTTAGACACACAAGGTCGTTTCAAGGCACATCTTTCGAACATCATGGACGTTTGACCTCCAAACTTCACGAAACTTGACACACTGCCTATATACACTATAATAACTCATTTGAAGACCTTATAACCTCATGAACCACATAAAATCACATATGAGGCACATAGGTGACTTAGTCGTCGAACGTCTTGATCTTGAGGTTTGACTTCCAGTGCACCTTAACTCTTAGCCACTGACTCAATACCATATAATAGACCTATTTAGGAACTTAAGCCATCATAACCAACATGTTAGGCTCTAGTTCACCTAATTCATTTTCGAGGTCTTACACACCACCACCTTGTTATTGCTTGGATTGTACAATTTGTAGCCTTTTGAACTCGTGTCATAGCCAACAAACACGTACTTGACACTACGATCATCAAGTTTAGCTCTCCCTTGATGTGGAACATGAGCATATGCTATGATCCCAAATATTCTCAAGTGCTTAACACTTGGCTTTCTTCCGCTCCATGCTTCTTGGGGTGTTTGATCTCGTACATTTTTTGTTGGATACCTGTTTCTCAAATAAATTGCACAAGAAACATCCTCAGTCCAAAAGTCTTTTGGTAGATGTTTTGCCTTCAACATACACCTAGCCATACTAAGAATTGTTCTATTCTTTCTTTCTGCAACTCCATTTTGTTGGGGCGAGTAAGGTATTGTTAGAGGGCGAAGAATTCCATGACATTGACAAAAGTCATTAAATTCTTTTTAAGTCAATTCGCCTCCTCTAACGAACCTTAATGCTTTTATTTCATATTCTTTTTCTGCAAGTGCTTTGAAATTTTTGAAGGCAACAAAAACTTCAGATTTTTGCTTCAAGAAGTATATCCAAGTCGTTCTACTGAAATCATCAATAAAGAGCAAGAAGTATTTTCTTTTATCAAAAGAAGGTGGACCGATTGGACCACAACATCAGTGTTTACAAGTTTAAGTGGCTTACTTGTTCTTGATGTAGTCTCCTTTGGAAAACTCCTCCTTCCATGTTTTCCAAGAACACAAGTTTCAGACAATTGATTTGGACGGTTGATTGACGGTATCCCATCAACCATGTTCTTGTCTCCCATTGATTTGAGCGCTTCAAAGTTCAAGTGCCCAAATCTCGTATGCCAACACCATGAATCATCTTGCACATTGGCCTTCAAACACTTTGCATCGATAGTTTGAAGATTCAAAGAAAACAACCTATTCTTCGCCATATGATCTTTAGCAATTAAATTGCAACTTGAATCTCTAAGACAAAGATGCATATTTTTCATATGAATATTATATTCTTTTTCAAGAATTTGACCCAAACTTAAAATATTACTTTTCAATTTTGGCACATAATAAATATTAGTAATCAATTTATGACCACTATCTTTACACGACATTAGAATTATACCTATATCTTCAATTTGAATCTTTGATGTATCTCCAAATGACACATTGCCTTTCACCATCTTCTTTATCTCCACAAATTTATCTTTGTGGCGACACATATTATTGCTTGGTACATTATCATGGTACCATGAGCTGCAATCATCTTTATCTTCTTCTTTGAGTGTCCATAATACTGTTGACTCATCTTCATCTTTGTTGTTGTCAACAAGATTAAATTTCTCTTCATTATTATTACGACATTCCCAAGAGTAATGTCCAATTTTATGACAGTTATAACACTCAATTTTAGATTTGACATATCTCATTTCATTTGTACCTTGATAGGTTCCACATCCTCTACCTCCTCGATGACCACGGCCAGGACCTCTGAATGACGGGTGACCTTTATCTTCATTGTTGAAATGATTGTTATAACTTCTTCCTCTTCCTCAGACTCTACGACCTTCATGGCCTCGTCATTGTCCATTTCCTTTGTAACTTTTCTCACTTTCAAATTCGGATGCATGAGTTTTAAGAAGTTGCTCTAGTGGCTCTTCTTTTCTCCTTTTCATTTTCTCTTCATGGGCTATTAAAGAACCTTTCAATTTTTCTACCATCATAAAATCTAGATCTTTAGATTCCTTAGTAGCACACACCACATAATCAAATTAGGTATTAAAGAACGAAGGATCTTTTCTACCGTACGCACATCATCGACTTCGTTCTTGTATCTTCTTAGTTGATTTACAATAGCCATCAATCTTGAACAGAAATCCAAAATGGATTCGGATTTTTTCATTTTTAAAACTTCAAAATCAGCTCTTAGAGTTTGAAGTTTTATCTTCTTTACTTTATCAACTCTTTGGAAAGAATTTTGTAAAATCTCCCACGCTTTTTTTTGAGGTGGTTGCATCAGTCACCTTCTCAAACATGCCATCATCCAAACATTCATGGATAAGAGTGAGGGCTTGTTGATCTTTCTTTCTTGTCTCTAACAAAACTTCCTTTTCATTTGAGGCAAAGTTTCCTCATTTGCTGGTTTTGTATACCCTTTGTCTACAATATTCCAAACATCTTGAAAGTAAAGAATAGCTTTCATTCGTAGACACCATTTTTCATAATTTTCTTTTGTGAGACATAGGTATTGAAAGGACAACAGACTATTATTTGCATGGCTCTGATACCACGTTGTTGGACAAAATGATAATCACACCTAGGATAATGTCCAAACTAAATAGCAATAAGAAGAGAGTAACAACAACACCAAATATTAAAATGGATAAATATGATACACGAATAAGTAATACAATAATATTTATGAAAAACTTAGTAGTGTCAAAAAACTACTACTCAACACTCTTTTATTTCTTACAACTCACAATAATATTACTTCTGCACTATTTTCTCACAAAGTAAGAAGTAGTTTGTGGATTACTCTCTCTACACTCTATTGTTTCTCTATTTTTTATGTGCCTTCAAGTGTTCAATTACTACTCTATTTATGGAGTTTTTTGAAGACTTGATTACATCATAATGACATAATGTGGAAGCCAATTTCCACAAAAAATTGGCTGTCAAACTCTACTAAACTTTGGCTACCTACTTCCATAAATATGGCTACCAATTTTCACATTTGTGGATAGTAATTTCAACAAGTATGGCTATCAAATTAATCGTTGTCAAAATTTTATTTCCACACAGTTAATAGTGACCTTCTGAAATATCATATTCTATATTCATGCTTTAGTTTCTTTATGTTCACATTCATATGGAGTATTAGAACGGTCAAGGAGAAACATACCTGCTAGATCTAAGTGTTTATGTAGCGGCATTAGCTCTTTCAATACAAAAAAAATCTCAAAGTGCCAATAAATTTCACTAACAACTTAAGTTGGTTAGTATTCTACTAATAAATTACCAACATATTTCTAACCGAATAATATTTTAAAACTTAACAACGAAATTCTAACAGATTACCAATATAAATCTTACTAACTAAGTATTTTAGTCGGTAAATACGGCGGATAAAAATGGCTCCATATTAACTTTCTATCAATGGTTACCAACAAAAATATTATGAACGCACACCTTTTGTTGGTAATATTACCAACGAAATATATATCGATTGATAAATATGACAAAAATTATTTATGTAATTTATTGAAATATTACCAATGAATTACTAACCAAACATTTACCAACTACAAGATTGTGTTGCTAAAATTTACCAACCAAATATAAATGAGTTGGTAAATTAGTAACGAAATGTAATTTGTTGGTAAGCTTGTCAACCAATATCAAATTAGTTGAAAATTTTGCCGACGATTAAAGATTGTAGTTAGTAAATTACTAACATCATTAAAATAATTGGTAATATACCAACCGGTAACTAATCCATTGGTAAAATTTACAAACATATTAATTATTAGTTGGTAATATTACATATGAATGTTTAGTTGAATAGTAACTATTACCAACTCTGATAAAATTTATTGGTAAATTATTAATTACTAACTTATATTTTAATAGTTGATAAATTATCAATTAAAGTTAATTTTTTGGTAAATCAGTGTCTAGCATTGAGGCTTTCATATTTAGTTTGTGTCATTAGGAATTTTAATTTTTAAATTTTAACCAAAACTTTTTTGTTCAATATTTTTGGTAAACGTGCTCAGATTAAAACTCCGTCAGCGTCATTAGCTTTGAAAGGTCATTTTTTATCTAACGGGAAGGTTGGTTCATGTTTTGAGGCTTTCCTTTTTATTTGTGCCGTTAGGTGTTCTAATTTTATGTTTAGGTCAAAATTTGACTTTGGTCAATATTTTTGTGAACATGCTCAGATGAGAATTTCGTTAGCATAATTAACTCCAAAGGTCATTTTTTATCTAGTAGTATGGTTGATTTGAGTTTTGAGACTTTTCATTTTTAATGTGTGCCGTTAGGTATTTTAACATATAAATTTTGGTAAGAATTTAACTTTGGTTAATATATTTGATAACGTACCCAGATAAGATCAGTTAGATGCGAAAAGTCATTTTTTATGTAATAAGATAGAGGGTTCGGATTTTGAGGCTTCCATTTTTAGTTTATGTCGTTAGACATTCAGCTCTTAAATTTTGACCAAAATTTCACTTTAATCAATATTTTTGGTAATTGTGCTCGAATTGAAATTTTGTCATCGTAGTTAGCCATATAAGTTCAGTTTTGATCTCATAGGATGGTTGGTTTGGGATTTGAGGCTTATTTTCAGTTTGTGTCGTTAAGCGTTTTAGCTTTTAACTTTTGGCTAAAATTTGGATTAGGTCAATTTTTTTGGGAAACATACTCAAATTTTGAATTTCGTCAGCGCGCTTAGCTATAGAAGGTCATTTTTCGCTTTATAGGATAACTGATTTGGATTTTGAGGTTTTCATATTCTGTTTGTACCATTAGGCGATTTAACTTTTAACTTTTGGCAAAAATTTAATTTTGCATAGTATTTTTTGCAAACGTGCTCTGATGAAAATTTTGTCAGTTCGATTAGCTTCGAAAGGTCATTTTTATATCTAACAAGATGGTTGTTCAGGTTTTGAGACTTCCATTTCAGTTTGTGTTGTTAGGCGTTTTAACTTTTTGGCCAAAATTTAGACTTGGTTAATATTTTTGGTAAACGTGCTCAAATTAAATTTTTTGATATAATACTACGTGCCATATTGAGATTAATTTTACTTGTTATCATATATTTTGCATTGTTTCATTCAAATATGATTTATAAAATTGATTAATATTTTTGGATTTATATTCGTGTTCTTAGATTTTAAAATGCAATAAATTAATAAATATTCTATTATTGAATAATCATTCAGTTAATAATATTTTGAACATATTGTCAATCAGTTACTAAGCTAACATTGAACTTGAATGATATATTACCGATCAACTAACAATCAATTAGTAAATTTATTAGAAAAATAAATAATCATACTAAAGTATTTAAAATTTATTACAAACAAGGTTTGTAGTGTAGTGGTAAATAATCCTGCATCTTTAACCAAGAGGTCTCAGGTTCGATTTTCGTTACATAAATCATCTTTGCTAGGGAGTGCTTTACCACCCAATGTGGGACTTTTCAGTATGAATCCAGATTTAGTCGGGCTCCAATGTGGGTACCAAACACCAGATGGAAAACCAAAAAAAAAATTAAAGAAAGTATTTAAAATTTATTCGCAAATTACGAACACAAAATTTTTGTAACTAAATTACCAACCAATTATCAATGTATGAATCGAAAAACGAAGAAAAAATTTTACTAACTCCTTTTCAATTCGTTAATAAGATAACTAACGATATACTAACTAAAAATTAGTTGGTAAATTTACCAATGGAATTTTCAGGGCCATATTTCAAAATTTTGTAACAACATCTTTGGGTGTTTACCAACTTGTCACGCCCCTTTTATTTTCCTCCAATAATTTTGATTTCAAATTGTTTTGAAAGAAAAAGAGTTTTTCCAATTAAGGTGACATTTTGAAAAGGGCTAATAATTATTATTCGGATTTGCCACTTGGAATTGAGTTTTAGTGTTCCAAGTCACCTTATTTAAATCCCTAATCAAAAGGAAATGTGAGTCTATTTTTTATTGGTCTGCGAACTAGAAATTCGGATAAGAAATTCTGTTGACCGAGGGGAAAGTGTTAGGCACCCCTCGAGTCCCGTGGTTCTGGCACGGTCGCTTTATTAACTTTGGTATGACTTGACTTAATTTTTCAATATTGTATTATTTAACTTAATAATAAAATTGTTATTTACCCTCTGATTTATTCTAAACTTATTTGAAACTGGCTTATTTATTTTAAATGGTCTTATTTATTTTATTTTGTTTGTTGTGCGTCCATTAAATTTAAACTTGAATATCCGTATTTTTTCTGCTTATATTTGTATGTTTGTATTTTTTAATGTTATTATAGATAATGTATTGGTATCTAGTTTCTAAGAATTAGAATTTGTGTAGGAAGGAGATATTTAGAGTTCAAGTTAATTTATGATTATAGATTTATTTATTTAGATTTAAAATACGAAAGTAAAATTTTATAAGATTTGAAGTTAGTTTTATCAAGAAATCCGAAACAGATTAGGGATATTTTTTTTAAAAATACCTTTTATTATTTTTTTTGGCACGTTTGTTTTTGTTTTAATTATATATATATATATATANTACAGATTTTTCTTTCTTCTCCTTTTTTAAAAAAAAATAATTTTTGTTACTTCTTCTTTTTTTTTTACGTTTTTTTCGTTTTTTTTTAATTTCTATCTTTTGTTTATTAGTTTTATATTTTTATTTTTATTTTGGTTCTACTTCTCTCTTCTTCTTTTTTTTCGATTTTTCAATTTTTCACGTTTTTTTCTTCTTTTTTTCTGCACGTATTTTTTTCTTGTATATTTTTTGTTTGTTTTTAATTTTTTTTTATTTTTTACGTTTTTAGTCATTTTATATTTATTTTTTTGAAAGAAAAAACATTCTATTTATTTGTCTTTTATCTTTTCTTTGTTTTTATTCTTTTTTTTCGTTTAAATATTTCTTGTTTTAACATTCTGTTTTATTACCTTTTTTTGTCACACTTTTGTTTCGTTTTTTTTTAATCATTTTTTTCTTCATCGTTCTATTTCTTTTTCTGTACATATTATTGTTGTTGTTGTTGTTTTCTTATGTTATCTCATTTTTTTCATCACTCTTCTTCATTATTTTTTTTATTATAACTCTAAATTATATTCATATATTATCTTAATAATAAATTTTAGTAATCCAAATTAGATAAGCATCTTATGTTATTCTAAAGACAATTTTTAATCCAAATAATGTATTAAAAAGACTAAAATATATTAAACATAAGTTTTTTAAATCACTAATCAATTAAATTTTAGGTTATATCCTAATCTAAAAAGTCTACAATAAATTCAACAAAATCTTCTGAATTGAAAACTAGAGGAAAATTATGCTAATCTATTCAAATTTCACAATTCAATATCATGAAGCGATATAAATTACAAATTGCATCTAAAGAGCATAATAATAACAATAATAATAACGTAACAATAATAAATATAATACATGTGATTTGAAGAATTTCATACTATTGGAATCAAATTTTCATACAAATAATATTATTTAAATCACGCGAGAATTTATAGTTACCTCGTTGCGAAATTTGATACCACAAAAATAAACTGTTATCAACGAATTTGAAACCAAGAGCAAAACATCTAACTCTAACCTAATTCTCAAAAGAATAACTCACATTTCTTCTTTTTGCTTTTTTTTTTATCTTTTTTTTCTCTGTGTATTTCAATCTGTCTCCCTATATTTCTCTTTTCCTCCTCCTCTTTTTTTTCTAATACTGAGCGTATATTTTTATATTAGTTTTGAGTGAGATTCTGTTGCTAATTGATAGGAACGTAGTAGAGAGGGATTAGGATTAAATTTGAATATTAGTTGAGAAAATTGGGGTTGAGATATATAAAAATAAAATAAAATAATAATAATAATAATAATAACAATAATAATAATAATAATAATAATAATAATAATAATAGCAAATTAACAAAAAAATAGTGTAAACAAACAAAAAAGAATCGTGCAAAAAGAAATAAAAATAAAAATAAATAGATTGGATGATGATTTTTAGGAAAATAAGTTAGAAAGTTGGAAGTAGTTAGGATAGGTAAAAAAATTTGAAATTATTAAGACTCGTCTTTTCTTTTCTTTTTCTATTCTCTTTCATAATAATTTCTATATTATTATTATTATTAGACTAGATAGAATTAACAAATAACTTATTTTTTAAAATTATTATTATTAAACTATAACTGATCTTATAATTTGTATTATTATTATTTTTATTTTATTTTAGATACGAATTGGTGTAAAATATTTATGTTTTGGTAAAAAATTAGGTGTTCACTATATGCCCCTCTTTACTTGAAAACATGAAGAGTTTTCATGCAAATACATGAACAATGTGACTAATTTTTGACTGAAACATTTATGCCAAAATGTGGAGAAAAAAAAAGAGAAGAGGTCTGACTGCGTCCTAACTTTTGAAAAACTACCTACCTGAATTGATGATAAGGAGTCACACGTAGTTCCAATGAGTCATGTACTCGAGTGAGGTTTTATCGAGATTTTGGTTCGTAGCTCCAACTATTACATAAAAAACCAAAATGCAGAAGGAAAGATATGAAATCATATCTACTCCAATAGTGTTGAGTCTTCGATTTGAATTCTCGATTATCGCTTCACCCTCTTTGGTAGGTTCATTGATTTCGAACTTTGATCTGGTTATTTGACTTGAAACTTGAAAGAATGAATCTTTATTCTTAAACTTTAAATTTGTGTACTACATAGAAATCTGCAAATCATAAAACAAAACAAACAAAACGAAACAAAATTTTCTAGTTAGTTCGAACTAGGAAAATTTTGTGAGTTATTGATGACAGCTATAAAATCTATACTAAGCATAAAAATAATATTTTTGTAGCCAATATAAAAATGTGAAAATAAATAAAAGAGTGTTTTGTACCTTATATGCGACCAGGGGTTATTGTGTCCTGTGAAGACATGAAAATGAAATAAGGGTTATTGTGCCTTATATGCGACCAGAGGTTATTGTGCCCTGTGAAGACATAAAAATAAATAAGGGATATTATGCCCTATATACAACCATTGGTTATTGTACCCTGTGAAGACATAGAAAATAAAATAGGGGTTATTATGCCCTATATGGAACAAGGGATTATTGTGCCCTGTAAAGAAATGAAAATATATAGGGATTATTGTGCCCTATATGAAACCATGGGTTATTGTGTCCTGTGAAGACATTAAAAATAAAATAGGGGTTATTGTGCCCTATATGCAACCAGGGGTTATTGTGTCATATGAAGACATAAAAAATAAAATGGGGGTTATAGAACCCTATATGTAACTAAAGGTTATTGTGCCCTGTAAGAACATAAAAAATAGAATAGGGGTTATTGTGCCCTATTTGCAACCAGGGGTTATTGTGCCCTGTGAAGACATGAAAATAAAATAGGGGTTATTGTGCCCTATATGCAACCAGGGGTTATTGTGCTTTGTAAAGACATCAAAAATAAAATAAGGGTTATTGTGCCTATATGGAACAAGGGATTATTGTGCCCTGTGAAGAAATAAAAAATAAAATAGGGGTTATTGTACCCTATATGCAACCAAGGGTTATTGTGCCCTGTGAAGACATGAAAAATAAAATAGGGGTTATTGTGCCCTATATGCAACCAGGGGTTATTGTGCCTAGTGAGGACATGAAAAATAAAATAGGGGTTATTATGCCCTATATGCAACCAGGGGTTATTGTGCCCTGTGAAAACATGAAAAATAAAATAGGGGTTATAGTGCCCTATATGCAACTAGGGGTTATTGTGCCCTGTGAAAACATGAAAAATAGAAAAGGGGTTATTGTGCCCTATTTGCAACCAGGGGTTATTGTGCCCTGTGAAGACATGAAAAATAAGATAGGGTTTATTGTATCCTATATACAACCAGGGGTTGTGGTGCCCTCTGAAGAAATGAAATATAAGATAGGGGTTATTGTGCCCTATATGCAACCAGAGATTATTGTGACCTTTGAAGATATAAAAAAATTAAAATAGAGGTTATTGTGCCTATATGCAACCGAGGGTTATTGTGCCCTGAGAAGACATGAAAAATAGGATAGGGGGTTATTGTTCTCTATATGCAACCAGAGGTTATTGTGCCCTGTGAAGACATGAAAAATAAAATAGGGGTTATTGTGCCCTATATGCAACTAGGGGTTATCGTGCCCTGTGAAGACATGAAAAATAGGATAAGGGTTATTGTTCCTTATATGCAACCAGAGGTTATTGTGCCCTGTGAAGGCACAAAAATAAAATAGGGGTTATTGCGCCCTATATGCAACCAGGGGTTATTTTTTTACTTATATTATTATTATTATTTAATATTATTTTATTTTATTTTATTTTTATTGGTACATTGACCAATCTAAAAATAAAATAAGATGCCCTAGATTTTATTACAAAAATAATCCTTTTTATTGTTGTTATTTTTTTTTCATATTATATTAGATACAAGGATTCAAAAATTTACCATCACGCCGTTTGTGTCTATCGAATTACTTGCACGATTTTTCTTTATAGCCATTTCAGTCTATAACTTTATTTCTATCTTGATTGTGCTCATGCAAAGACAGAATGTTATCATTTGATCAATGGTGTCGTTCGTGATTTTTTACCAAGTAGACATTCTTATCTTTTTACTATTGTCTTATGGTTCTCGTGAGGGTTTTTTATTCATTAGACCCTCTCATTTTTTTTTATTTTTTTTGTAACATACTATAGGCTACAATGTCATGTTTAACTTTTGGAGATTTTAAATAACATGATTATTATTTTATTGAGTTAGACCGAACCTCAATGAAGGGCTTCCTACATATCCTCTTAGGATTCAGGTCGAACGTAGTTCAATAATAAAAAATTATTTTTCTTTTTCTTGATTTATTTTTAGAAATATAATAAAAATAA
The DNA here is from genome assembly GCF_001406875.1 of Solanum pennellii. NCBI lineage: Eukaryota > Viridiplantae > Streptophyta > Magnoliopsida > Solanales > Solanaceae > Solanum > Solanum pennellii. The sequence goes on along the minus strand of NC_028645.1, from coordinate 60,581,987 downwards.
ATAAAAAAAAGAATAGTTAATGTTTGATAATGTCTTGACTTTAGTTGGTACCAACAATTAGTATTATGCATATGAACCACATTCAACTACTTCCAAACAAATTTGAGGTCAAGTTTGAGTAATTTATATAATTTCAAATTGTATCTCAAATATGATTAAGTAATTACAAGATCAATTTATCTTGCCAAAATTAAGGGACAAAATTATTCGTATCCTCATGTTTCAAATGCACTCGCAACATATGAAAGTCCTACTTCACACAATATAATAATTTAGATCGTAGGACATTTTTGAAAGTCACTCACACTCAAAAAGATGTTCAATGCATGAGATTGAGATACCATAAGCTTGGCCCTCGTGTAAGCATTACTAATATGAGAACATAAAAAATGAGATCAAATAAGACTTGTCATTGGTTTGTAATGTAGTCTTAGGGAAAGGTAGGATATTCATTCGGGATAAAGTGACTATTTCCTCCTTAGAATTTGCACAATGCTTTTGATTTTATTTTTTTTAATTTTTGCATTGTGACCTTTGTTTTCTTGTAAACTACTTCTCATTTATTTTTTTTCTCTTCCTTTTTTGATTCCCCCTCCTTTTTGTTTGGATTTTTTCATTTTTTTCATTCTATCTTTTTTTTTTTACATATTTGATCTTTTTCACTTTGTTATCCAACTTAGGTCTTTGGTGTTATATAATTATTTTATAATGCGCTCAAGGAGGTGATATAAAGGGATTAATGCATTCATACACTCAAAAGGTATATACGCTAAAATGTGGTTATTCAAATAAAAAACTTCCAGGCTCGAAATGGGAGTTCTATGAATAACATGTCATTTGGTAGGATTGAAAGACACAATCGAATCAAAGAAAGCATATAATCCTTTCTCAAGTTAAATGTTGCTCAAAATTTCGTCTCAACCAACATTTGGGTTAAGTTCTAGGTCAACAAAATCATGACTTTGAATTTTATATCTAAAGCTCACCACACAATGCATTTGAAACAATAATGTCAAATTTATTTTATCCATAACTTTAAAAAGATAATTTCTCAACTATTATATAAATATATTGAGAGATGTCAATAGAAGTCTATAGGTCACAACAAAGTTGATCTGTCTTGCCAAATAGTTTAACACTTTATTATTTTTCTTATTCATAATCCTAAGCATGTTGTTACCAACCAAGTCAAAAAGAATCTATTTTTTTGCCCCAATTTATGTGACGAGAATTTGTTAGATTTTTTCTCAGTTGGACCGAACCTCACAATAAGGTTGACTACGTATCTTGTCAAAGGTATTTCCGAAATATAAGTAAAAATATGTTTTCTTAAGGACAAATTCTTTTTTTAATATATACACATTATTTCATTTTTTAATAATTAAATATTTTTTGAATCTTTTAATTTATAAATAAGAATCATCGAACCCAAGGAATGTTGCCTACGTATCTCATCAAGGTGAGAATCAGGTGTGCGTAGTTCATTTAGATTAAACAATTGCTTAAAAAAATTATTAGCAAACGCAATTATATTCGTCACTTAGGTAAATATAAAAACTTTTCAAGTTTGATTTTTGTAAACTATACATAATAAAAGAACTTTTCTTCCGTTGTGATTTTTGTTTAGAAGAAAAAAGTTTCTCTTGCATTTCATTGGTCACCATAAATTTGGTTTATATAAATACATTTTCGAATAACATATGAAATAATTTAGGTTATTAAATAAAATTAGGGTATTTAACACAAATGAATTTGATCATATGTCGAGTCTCATTAAGTCAAATATAAATGATACAAATAATTGAAATCTAATAAGGATAACCATATCTGATTTCAGTTCTACCAAGGTTAAACTTGATGGAGAAATGTATTAGACTAGCTGTAAAATGAGCGGACAACTCAAGTCAGAGAGTAGCAACGTATCGATAGCAACGCTTTCCGACTTTGTGCATGGGTGCTCCCCATCCTAAAAAGGTGTGACTAAATATCCTTCATCATGGACCGAAGATCCACTGGCTATCTTTACAAAAGTGGGATGCGCAGTCGCGATTCCCATAATTATATTAATGAATACTCATAATTGTGCGCAAGAAAACAATTTGTATACCGTTTAAATAATATTAAAATAGAAATAAATAGACAATTAGCACATTAAGACAATAAATACAATGTCTAAAAACGTAAATAAATACGTAATAGTCATACATAAGTCAATATTATAAGCTAGAATTCTGGTTTTCCCCAGTGGAGTCGCCATCTGTCACGCTCCTTTTTTTTCCTCCAAGAATTGTGATTTTAAATTGTTTTGAAAGAAAAAAAGTTTTTTCAATTAAGGTGACATTTTGAAAAGGGACAATAATTATTATTCGGAGTCACCACTTGGAATTGATTTATGGTGTTCCAAGTCACCTTATTTAAATCCCTAATCAAAAGGAAATGTGACTCTATTTTTTATTGGTCTATGACTTGACTTAATTTTTTAATATTGTATTATTTAACTTAATAATAAAATTGTTATTTACCCTCAGATTTATTCTAAACTTATTTGAAACTGCTTATTTATTTTAAATGGTCTTATTTTTTTATTTTTTTTGTTGTGCGTCCATTAATTTTAGACTTGAACATCGTCTACTTTTTTCTGCTTATATTTGTATGTTTTCAGTTTTTAATGTTATTATAAATAGAATATAAATTGATATCTAGTTTCTAAGAATTAGAGTTTGTGTAGGAAGGAGATATTTAGAGTTCAAGTTAATTTAGGTTATGTATTTATTTATTTATTTTAGATTTAAAATAAGAAAACAAAATTTTATAAGATTTGAAGTTAGTTATATCAAGAAATCCTAAATAGATTAGGAATATTTTTTTTAAAAAATAGAAATTTTTCCTTTTATTATTAATTTTTTGCACGTTTTTTTTTTTTAATTTTTAATATATATATTTGTTTTTTTTTTGTTTCTGTGCAACAACTCTATTTCTCTTTTTACATTTTTTTTATATTTCATTTTTTATTTTATTATTATTTTACAGATTTTGCTTTCTTCTTCTTTTTTTAAAAAAAATAATTTTTGTTACTTCTTCTTTTTTTTACGTTCTTTTTTGTTTGTTTTTTTTTTACTTTTTACCTTTTGTTTTATTAGTTTTATATTTTTACTTTTATTTTCATTCTACTTCTCTGTTCTTTTTTTTTCATTTTTCACGTTTTTTTCTTCTTCTTTTTTTCTGCACGTATTTTTTTCTTGTATATTTTTTGTCTGTTTTCAATTTTTTTTATTTTTTTTACATTTTTAGTGAATATATATATATTTTTCGAAAGAAAAAACATTCTATTTATTTGTCTTTTTATCTTTTCTTTATTTTTGTTCTGTTTTTTCGTTTAAATATTTCTTGTTTTGACATTTTGTTTTATTACCTCTTTTTATTACACTGTTGTTTCTTTTTTTTATTCATTTTTTTCTTCATCGTTCTTTTTCTTTTTTTGTACATATTATTATTATTTTTTCTTATGTTATCTCATTATATAATTTTATCACTCTTTTTCATTATTTTTGTATTATAACTCTAAATAATATTTATATATTATCTTAGTAATAAATTTTAGTAATTCGAATTAGATACGCATATTATGTTATTCTAAAGACAATTTTTAATCCAGACTTAAAAAGACTAAAACATACTAAACATAAGTTTTTTAAATCGCTAATCAATTAAACTTTAGTTTATATTGTAATCTAAAAAGTCTACAATAAATTCAACAAAATCTTCTGAATTGAATACTAGAGGGAAAGATATGCTAATCTATTCAAATTTAACAATTCAATATCATGAAGCGATATAAATTACAAATTACATCTAAAGAACATAATAATAACAATAATAATAACGTAACAATAATAAATATAATACATGCGATTTACAGAATTTCATACTATTGGAATCAAAATTTTCATACAAGTAATATTATTTAAATCATGCGAGAATTTATAGTTACCTCGCTGCAAAATTTGTTACCACAAAAATAAGCTGTTATCCACAAATTTGGAACCACGAGCAAAACATCTAACTCTAACCTAATTCTCAAAAGAATAACTCACTTTTCTTCTCTTTGCTTTTCTTTTTCTCTTTTTTTTCTCTGTGTATTTCAATCTGTCTCTCTATATTTCTCTTTTTCTCCTCCTCTTTTTTTTTCTATTACTGAGCGTATATTTTTATATTAGTTTTGGGTGAGAGTCTGGTGTTAATTGAAAGGAACGTAGTAGAGTGGGATTAGAATTTAATTCGAAAATTAGTTGAGAAAATTGGGGTTGAGATATATAAAAATAAAATTAATAATAATAATAATAATAATAATAATAATAATAATAATAATAACAATAATAATAATAATAATAATAGCAAATTAACAAAACAAAAATTAAAAAAAATAGTGTAAACAAACAAAAAAGAATCATGCAAAAAGAAATAAAAATAAAAATAAATAGATGCGATGATGATTTTTAGGAAAATAAGTTAGAAAATTGGGAGTAATTAAGATAAGGTAAAACAAATTTGAAATTATTAGGACTCCTCTTTTCTTTTCTTTTTCTATACTCTTTCATAATATTTTCTATATTATTATTATTATTATTAGACTAGATAGAATTAACAAATAACTTAAATTCTCAACTTCTATTATCATTTATTTAAATTATTATTATTAAACTATAACTGATCTTATAATTTGTATTATTATTTTTTATTATTTTATTTTAAATATAACCCTTTTTAAATTGGTGTAAAATATTTATGTTCTGGTTAAAAAATTAGGTCTAAATTTTTTTTATTTTTTTATTTTGTTTTATATATAACCCTTTTCAATCAGGAGAAGTGACGGTTAATTCTTTGGCTTATAATTCTTTCTTATGCTTAGTATTGATTTGGGGTCTTACCTTGATAACAGAACTGAAGACGCAAGTTGTGAGCTGAAGAAGTCTTCAAAGAAATTGAATTTATGGCATTTGTGAGACTTGTAAGCACATGTCACTTAAGTTCATGGGCTCTGATGTTGAAAGATTGTTGTTATTGAGAGGCTCCGGAGCAAAGCTTTGAGATTACTGGCGTTGATGGTGTTTCGACCATTGATTCCTCTATGTGGTGTGTATTTAGTGAAGATTTCTTTTTGTTTCTTAATAGTTTGTAGATTTTGAATGTGGGTCTCTTTTGGGCCCATGTCTTTTTGTTTGAATTTTATTAGTGTAAATTAGGTATATAGCATTTTCTATAGTAATATTTTCAAGATATAGAATTAGAGTTTGTATTTCAACATATAACATTTAATATCTAAAGCTATAGCATATTATTATAAACTATTATGTCAATTTGAAATAATTAAAAATTTTATTTTAAAAAAATTGAATAAAAAAAGGGACAAATTATAAATGAAAAATGGCATCCTTTATTACTTAAATTAGATGCAATTATTAATTGGTGTTAATTGATTAACACGTCTTAAGAAAATTTAAAAAATATTCAGATTAGTTAGTTGCCTTAAATCTCACAAATTTGTTTAAATGAGAACAAATTTTTATTTAATTCCTTAAAAAGCTATAACAAATTGACATCAACGTACAAGCTGGTTTTTTTCTTTTGAATTTTCACTATTTTTTCAGATTTGCAACATATATCAGTTCACTCTTTTTTTAGTAATTGAAGACGCTGGAAAAAATTGATTTGTTGTGATGGAGAACATTGTGTTGATATTAACTAAACATGGTGGAAGGTGGAATTCATCAGGTTGGTTTTAATTATGATTTGTTGATTTTAATTATGATTTGTTGGTTTTGATTATGATTTGTTGATTTTAATTATGATTTGTGGGTTTTGATTATGATTTGTTGGTGTTTTAATATGGAGAACATTGTGTCGATTTTTTTTTGGTTATTTTAAGATCTAAAATATAGATTATAGCTTGATTTTTTTGGATGAAACAGTGTTTTGGTATATATATCGTATCTCAAAACAACATGTAAATGTATATGTGTTTGAGTTTTAATAAAATTGAGGATTCGCGTAATACTTGATTTAGTAATACTTGATTTATGAACAAAATATATAAAATGAATTTGATGGTACAGTGTATTTAGTCATTAGTCAAAAAATGTATTTATAATTCTGTGGATCGTTGAAGTATGAAAGTTGTATTAATCGTGTATGAACCTTATATGAAACTTGTATTAATTATGTAATGAAGTTTCTTTTTTGTTGAAATTATATGTTTCCGTTTGGCATATGAAGGTAAATATTGATATAATTCTGTATAAATTTTGTATGAAAAAAAATTTTGTTTAGTTAATTTTTTTTTGTTTAGTTAATTTTTTTTTTGTGATGATGAAAGTTATATTTATTTTTTTGTTTAGTAATTTTTTTTTGTCATTTGTGGATATGTGTAATATTAATGGAATTGTTAGTGAAAAAATAGTATAAAATTGATCGAAATATGAAATGCTAGTTTGTTTGTCCGTTTCTGATTTGTAATGCAATGTTTATATTTATTTTTTTTTGACATTTATAGTATGAAATGTGTATTATTTTGATATTAAATATTTTTATTTCATTTTTTAATGGCATATTTTTTTGAAACTGTTTTTAATGAGCATTAATTTTCCATGTTAGGTGATACCATCGACGGTTGATATGTATGTTGTTGTTGAAGGACCAAAGAAGTACATAGTAAATTTAAACACAAGGTGTGTAGTTGCGGGAGATTTCACCCATTATGAAATACCATGTGATCATGTTATTGCAGTTCTTAGATATAAGAAACTGCATGAAGCATATTTCTGTTCTGCCTTTTATAGCCTGAAGAATTTCAGAGGTGCATATGTCATCCCTGTTGAACCTATCCCCTGCGAGAGTACGTGGGATATACTCAGTTATATTTCAAACCCTAAATTGATGGTACCCGGTCCAAGTAGATCAGCTAGAAAATCGCATGTTGAACGCTGGAAGGAGTTTGCTGATGTGAAATTGAAAAGGTCAAAGGTTACTTCTAGTAGATGTCGTCAAGTTGGACATAACAGGAAGACATGTTCAAATTATCCTGTTAAAAAAATGATTTCATGATTTTACATTTTGTTACACAACATGTTTTGTTTTATGGAATGAATTTGGTATAATTGATATTTGAACAGTTGTGATTTCTTAATATTATCCAACTATAAATAATATTGAAACATATTTTGTGTCTGTTTTCAAATTTTATTCCTATACTAATATATAATTAAACAAGAATCATACATAGTTCATACAAAAAGCATATATATGGAACAACTTTTTAAACATACAATTGTACAATAAAACTCTTGTTAAAATAGTTCATACATAGATCATACATAGTTCGTACAACATTCATACATATGGATCAAAAAATATATGATAGTTGTCATACTAAAACGATAATAAATCAAAAATATGATATCATGTTCATACTAGTAGTAATCACACTTCATACATATTTCATCCAGACAGTAATCAGACTTCATACATAATCAATAATTGAAGAAAGATTCATACACAAAAGCCAACAAATTAGAATTGTAATGTCATGCCCATACAATTAGTAATAAGACTTCATACATACATTTAATTAGCGAGTATTTTTTTGAAATTTGAAATTTATTTTAGTTATGACTAAATAACAAAGGCGTATCTCTATCGTTGATGCGTCTGCTTCAACATGTTTTGAGAAACTATTTTAAAGAAAAATTATTTGTTTGTTCTGCTTTGATTTAATCAGTGTATAATTTTTTAAAATTGGAAATTTGTTTTAGCTATGATTTTTAGTTTTAAATTCATATTCTTTAGTCATAGCTTTATTATTTTGAATCTCATGATATTTTTTCATATGTTGTAACTACTTTGAGGAAAACAAATCAACGATTGATGACGAAAAATACTTAAATTATGGACATCATAATGAACCACTTTAATTCCGCAAACAAAAAGTAATTAACAACTTAAAATATCTAAAAAATTTAAAAGAAAAACTTAAAATTTATTGTTTTTGTTCTACTTTAATTTAATTAGGGTATTTTTTTTAAAAAAAATAGAATCCGTTTAGCTATGAATTTTAGTTTTAATTTCATATTCCTTAGTTATAACTTTATTATTTTGAATTAAAGTCGTCAAAATGGGCTGGATCCGCGAAATCGGCCCAACCCAGCCCTTGAATTTAGTGGGGTAAGACCTAATATATATCTATATATCTATATATCTATATCTATATATATATATATATATATATATA
>NC_028645.1:60572188-60573291 GCF_001406875.1 Solanum pennellii | reverse complement strand
TATATATATATAATTAGTAGTGTTTTATTTGTAAATGTTTTATTAATAAATATGTTACAAACATAAAATAAAAAAAATCAAGTCTTTTAAACTAGCTTATTTTTTGTGGGAGGAATGGTTGAATGATCAACATATTTTCGCTAAATCTTACGTTAACTATTATGTATTTTGGTAAGCATTCACCGAAGTGTGAGATTCTGTAAGTACCTGCTGAAGTGTGTGATTCATAAATGAAATTTTCTATGTATTGATGTTTAGTTCATAAATATCAATATTCGATTCTTTTAGATACTCCTTCTAAGAGAGTAATATTGTTTATTTTTTGTTTGAAGGGTCAACTAGTCCCAACCTGTGGCCCGCTTAAGGCTGGGTTGGGCCGCTATTTTATTGGTCATTAAACTAAAAGGATCAGCCCGCCTCAACCCATTTAACTCTCTAGCCCGTTAAGGTTGGGTTGGGTCGGATCAACTCATTTTGACAACTCTATTTTGAATGTTGGTAATATTTGTATAAATGTTAGCTTCTTTGAGTAAAAAGTCAATGATTGATGATTAAAAACACTGTAATTATGGACATTTTCGTGGACCTCTTCTCCTTAAATTTGTGAAACAAAAAATAAATAACAACTTAAATATCTAAAAATTATATAAAAAATTAATTAACTTTTTAAATTTCTATTTCTATCGCATAAATAAATATAAAAATAATAGATATTAAGTCCGACAGCCGTGTCTGATTTATAACGAGTCATAGTTTTAATTAATGACTAATTTCAAAGGAGAGAATATAGGCAGCGATAATATTTATAACTAAAAGTCGAGGTTAATAACTTATTATTTATTAAAAATATGCTTTTATGTTTAATTTAAAGAATATTTTGATCAATAAATATTTATATTCATGCGTTTTACAATGACATAAACATATTCAAATGTAACGACCTGTTTAGTCGTTTTGAGCAGCAGATTTTATTTCTGGAAAAACTGTGTGAGTCGACGGAAACCACGACGGACCGTCATGGGCACGACGGGCCGTCGAGGTTGTCTCGTTCCAAAAGACTTAGACTTCTGAAATTTGGGTACTGAAATCGACTCTCTGAACTT
>NC_028645.1:60571869-60571993 GCF_001406875.1 Solanum pennellii | reverse complement strand
GTCTAATTACTTGGGGGTTAAAAGGGGTAACCTTGAGTTAATTAGTGGGATATTAATACCATCTTTATACTTAATTATATGCTAATTAGGGTAAAAGAAAGAGGGTTTGAATAAGAAAAAGAAA
>NC_028645.1:60561954-60565248 GCF_001406875.1 Solanum pennellii | reverse complement strand
GTAATTTGATCATAGATGTTCTTGTGGTGATGACTTCCAGATTTTGGGGAAATAATAGATGTTGAATTTTAGAAGTTATTGAATTGTCTTTTATTAATGAGTTTAAGTCTTCCGCATTGCTTTATGTTGATTTGATTGGTTCGCTCACATAGGAGGGTAAATGTGGGTGCCAGTCGCGGCTCGGTTTTGGGTCGTGACATCAAATGTATGTAAATACCTAGATAGAAATAGATTCTGTCCAAAAAATATTCAAAGTTAAAAAAAAAAAGAAAATGATCAAAAATGTTTTTAGTGTATTCGAAATGATTCAAAAATACTTTTCATTTATTTTTTGATTTAAAAATATTTTAAATATTTTTTTAACATTTAAAATTATTCTTTTTTAACTGCTGGCTGACATGACAAATAATAAATTATTAAATTAAACAAATGACTTCATCTTACTAATCAACCTAATTTTTTAAAATCTAGCCGATTAACCTCATTAACCAAAAAAATGAGAAGCTTCTTTTGGCACTCGTTTAATGCATTTAAAAACCGGTGGTCGTAATTGTGACATTTATATAATTGTAAGAGCACGTCATTACTTTCTCCGTCCATAATAGTTTGGACTATGCAATCTTACCACGTTCAATAATATTTATTCATTTTATGAAATAAATAATAAATTTTTACTTATTCAATGTATGATATTATAAAATTATTCTTTTATTTATAAAATTTTATTAATGTGTACAAAATTAATAGTAGACAAATATTATTTATTAAACAAGTACAAATATAATCTTCCGTAAAAAGTTTCAAATATAGCAATTTATTATTTTTACTTTTTGGATAAAATAGTTATTATTATAAAATGAAAGTGAAGAATAGTAATTTATTTTTAATTTCTGTTGCATGCAGTTGAAGTGGTGTAGGAGCAAGGGTGGACGAGTGTTTAGAAGAGTCTGAAAAGAAGGAAATTTATTATGTATTTGGTCTTTTCTGTCTCGGTCTCTGTTATCTTAAAATAAATAATAAAAATTTGTGTGTTGATAAATTATTTTATTAATGATAAAATAAATATTATAAAGTTAAATTATTAATCAATATAAAAATGTGTTATTATTTTTTGTACTGATGAAAAAGAAAAATAAGTCACATAAATTGAGACAGAGAGAGTAATAGATAGTTATGTCCTTTCACTTGGATTCAGCTTGCATTTGTTTTTTTAACTTTGAATATGCATAAATAGCCACTTAAATTTTTATAAAATTGAACAAGTGCATGTGCATCATATTTTGCGTCATACATGACCAATTTGAATTCTACGCGACGTCTTATCTGTATCATGCAATATATGATGTGTGTCTACTCGTTCAATTTTATATAAATTTTTATCTATAGCAAAAATTGAAGAATATAGATGTTAAATATTAATTAAAATCGAATTAAAAAATATATTTATATATTATACGATCCTAAATTTGATTTTTGAATACCATAATTTTTAATTTTATATTTACATATAATAACAATCAAAAAGGTTAAAATTGAGGATTAGTCCGCATTAATGCTAGGAACCGCGTCTACAACAACTTTGATTTTATGACTCCACCATTAAATTTTACTTTGACCAGCATCATCATTTTTATTTTAATCAACAAACAATTAAGTAACATATAATGTTGATGTTTTCAATTCTTATATTCAATAAATATACTTAAGTATCTAGATTCAACTTGATTTTACACGAATGAAAAATGTGAGATACTATAATTAGTTTTCATAAGAAATTAAATATTTAAAAATGTAAACAAAGTTGAATTTATTTTTAAAAGAGTAGATCTATTTAAACTTAATAAATACTTCAAAGGTTATTCAAGTAGCTTCTGAAATTTATGGAGAATATCCACGTTAGATACTTCAAATTGTATTTTCACATGTAAACAAATTTAAAAACAACAACAATTTGTATTTTTTAAAGAGAAATATAAGTAAGAGATGAGGGTGACATAACATTGCAAATATGTGGATACTTTTTGATTAAATATCTATTACTCCGAGGGGTCAGCTTCAATATGGCAGTCAAGTACACTATACAACCCTTGAGAAAATGACCACAATGGTCCTTAATACATGAGTAAGGTATATTTTATTTGATTGAAAGTCTTTAATATAAGATAAATATACTCATTTTGATTTTTAATATATCTCACTAATTGAAATGGTTTCGTTATATGACAAAATTTGTTCATTGGCATTTATCTTAAATTAATAAATATATTTATACATAGAAAAGTATTAAATATTACTATATATTTACTATATAGTCTTTCTAAAATATTATTCTACTAATATGATTTCTGTTTAAGTAAGAGAAAATAATAAATTTTGTTAGAGAAATTTTAAAAAAATAGAGCTAAATTTCATGAGATTTTCTTTGGAGCTAATAAAGAAACATCGATGAATTCTGTTAGTCACGCGAGTCTATAAGAAAAATTTAACACTTGTATGATAAATATGTTAGGTTTAGCACCAAAATGATCACATGTGTCATACCATAAGAATTATTTCAATTAAGTGATAAATATTAAGGATCAAAAGTAGTACTTTTATTATATATTAAGAATCATTTAATTAAGTGAAATACACGAATCAAAATAAAAAATTACTCATACATTAAAGATCATTTTGATTATTTTTTTCCTATTCTCTTTATTTGACATTAACTTAATTTGTGAGCAATACACATATATTAAAAAAATATTTAAAGACATAGTTCATATTATATTTTTCACTATGACCTTTTTGAAGGAATATTGATTGTATTGAAGTGTTAACCTAATAAGGGAATACATGGGAGATATATATAGGAGATATAGGAAGGAGTACTAATCCTAATAGGACTAGGATTAAGGAGTACTAATCCTAATAGGACTAGGATTAGTACACAGTAAATACTAATATTATTTAATACTATTTATTTAATACTATCTGTTATTATCCCCCCTCAAGCTGAGCTGAGCGGAAGCGAACGGAAGCTTGGAACTGAGGTAATCGTGCTGTCGGCTCGGGAGAGGCTTGGTGAGAATATCAGCCGGTTGTTCTTCAGTGGGTACATACTGCACAGTCATGGTGCCGGCCTGAACTTCATCGCGAACAAAGAGACAATCGGTATCAACATGCTTCATTCTGGTGTGTAGGACGGAATTCTTGGCCACACAGATGGTTGATTTGTTGTCACAATAGAGAGCAGGAACAGTGTGAGTGGCGCGGAGTTCGCGAAGAATATATGTGACCCACATGGTCTCA
>NC_028645.1:60504252-60557605 GCF_001406875.1 Solanum pennellii | reverse complement strand
ATTACTTTTATTAAAATCATAAATTTAACTTTTTTAAGTAGTTTAATTTATATGTTTAATAGATGTTAGGATAAATATGTATATATAAAAAGAATACTATCGAATATCAATCATGAACTTTAAAATAAAAATTATTTTTAATAAAATCATAAATTTAACTTTTTTAAGTAGTTTAATTTATATGTTTAATAGATGTTAGGATAAATATGTATATATAAAAAAAATACTATCGAATATCAATCATGAACTTTAAAATAAAAATTATTTTTAATAATAAAATAAAATTTTAAAATCCAATTAATATAAAATAAAGTGACAAATATCTACGACTGTACAAAACATCTCGAAAAAAGAAAAAAAAAAGACAAAAGGACAAAAAGAAAGAGAAGTTTACATGAGCGTAAACACCATAAATAAGTTTTCCTGTATAAAACTCTCTTGTCATCTCTTCAGCGCTTTGCTCCTCCTCTCCTTTTTTTTTCCTCCTCGCCGGAAAAGTAGTCAATTTTTTCCGGCGATCGGGATAAATTATATTCACCGGAGAGCTATTTCTTTGATTCTCAGAATGTCAACAACTCCATTTTTATCCGTCAAGTACCCAAAACCTTTTCTTTCTATCCCTAATTCAATTTTCCATAGTAAGAGTACTTTTTCTATAAGGTATCCAGTTCTAAAAGGGTTTAATGGATGCGCTGTTGCATGTTTGACTTCGTCTCCGTTAACTGGGAGAGTGGGTTTGCAGAGACGGGAAGGCAACTTGTCGTTACTTTCGTTTGGTGCTAATCCGAAAAGCTTTTATGTAGCAGAAGATGATGAAAAGGTGGATTATTCACAAGCACTTTCTGCATTGCTTCCTTTTGTTGTGGCCCTCACTGCTGTTGCTGCTCTTTCTCACCCTTCAACTTTCACATGGTAACCATATCTTCATTCAACTCTAAACTCAATAATTTAAATCACAAGTTTCCGGTTTAATTTTAACACAATTTCTATTTACATCGAATTTCGTTCTACATATGTTCGCAAATTCCCTTCACTTATGGGTATAATCTTTTGTTTTTTTGAATACAACATTTGTATATTGTTTTCTTGTATAATTGATAGAGGAATATGCAGGGTTTCTAAAGAATTGTATGCTCCTGCACTTGGAGGAATCATGTTATCAATTGGTATTAAACTTTCTATTGATGATTTTGCTCTTGCGATTAAAAGGTAAGCCCAATTTACTAGTTTTATGGACTTGATCACTAGTAAAGTAGTTGGTGTTTTCGTTGTAAAGCTTTTGACCTTTGCTGATTGCAGACCTTTTCCCTTATCAGTTGGATTCGTTGCTCAATATGTCCTGAAGCCAGCTCTTGGTTTGTTGGTAGCACAGGCATTTGGAATGCCTACAACGTTCTACGCTGGTTTTGTCCTTATGTCTTGTGTTGCAGGGGCTCAATTATCAAGTTACGCCAGCTTCTTGAGCAAAAGTGATGTGGCATTCAGTATTCTCTTGACCAGTTCAAGTACTATTGCTTCAGTTCTTGTTACTCCACTTTTAACTGGCCTTCTTATTGGTTCAGTCGTTCCAGTTGATGCAGTTGCAATGGCAAAGTCAATCTTGCAGGTATCAGATGTCCCAACTCTATTGCTGCTTGATAATTAGCAGAATTGTAGTATGTCAAACAGTACTGATTAAAGGCTTTTTATATCATAATATATCAGTTGTTTACATCACAATGAGTCCATGTACATTTACTGTCTTTGAAGGTTGTTCTTCTCCCCGTCGCTCTTGGCTTAGTGCTGAACACCTATGCAAAACCAGTAGTATCTGTTATTCAACCTGTGATGCCATTTGTTGCCATGATTTGTACTTCACTGTGTATTGGCAGCCCTCTTGCAATCAATCGCGCTCAGATTCTTTCTGCTGAGGGTGCAAAATTGATCGCTCCCGTACTGACATTTCATGGAATGGCATTTGCGTTGGGATATTGGCTCTCAAAACTTCCAATTTTAAGGTATTGGCTAGTCTCTTGTAGCTGCACCTGTTTTATGTGATGAAATGCATTTGTGGTTCAAGCACTGTACTTGTGACACATTTTCCGTCATGTTGATGATTGCTTTCCTGTTCTTAGATTATGTGATACTCATCAATGGGTATCACATAAATTGAACTATCCAAACTGGGTCCCATCATAGTGATGCAAGAGTCTTGTCAAATTGCTCCTATTGACATTCACATTAATTGACATGTCCAATTTTGGGTCGAATATATGTCATTTAATGGGTGATTAAATATCATATTTGGATTCTTCATGAAAGTTAATAATGTTCAACTCTTGCTTCTGAATACCATCTTTAATTGCTTCAATTTGTTGCCGTCTGTGGGCTTGAAGAGAACTGGTGGTGTTCTTTTTCATCTACTCTGATCTCATTGCATATACAATGGCAGGTTTGAAGAAGAAGTGTGCAGGACAATTTCTTTATGCACAGGAATGCAGAGCTCTACACTGGCGGGGTTACTTGCAACTCAATTCCTTGGAAGCAGTCAAGCGGTACCACCTGCATGTTCTGTTGTTGCAATGGCTATAATGGGCCTTTGTCTTGCCTCATTTTGGGGCAGTGGATACCGGATCAGGGACATTCCATCCATTCTGTTTCCATCAAATGCTTCGACTATCAAGCCTTCACTGTAAGCTAGAGATTGGTATATAGAGAATAGGATACTTAGTAGAAAGGTAGATGTCCTTTCAGGATTAGGCAAATTAATTAACTTAAATGCAGTAGAACGGCTAAATGAGATGGGGGCATATAATATATATATATATATACTACAATGACCTTTGAAAGTATGTATGAAATCTGATAAAGAGGTAGATGAGATAGTATTGTAACTGGTAAAGTGAAGGGTTGAAGCTGATACAGTTCTCTTTATACAATTTTGATGTATAGTATTTTAGTGTAGCTTGCTTAAACGGATAGCTGGATGGTCTTATTAGCTCTATAGTATTGTAACTGGTAAAGTGAAGGGCTTGAAGCTGATACAGTTCTCTTTATACAATTTTAATGTATAGTATTTTAGTGTAGCTTGCTTAAACAGATAGCTGGATGGTCTTATTAGCTCATCTTACGGGGTGGGGCACGTTTAATAATTAACGGAGCGGGGTAGGGCAGGGCTCGTGACGAAATATTTTTTATTAAAATCTAAACCGTCACGATCCAAATCATCGGACAGTATGAACATTTATCGTAACCCCAAAATAGGGAATCCTTACCATCTGATTTAAAACTGTTAAAGTGGAAGTAAACAAACATCAATTTATCACCTTATTTAAGTATATAATTACTCGGTCTTGGAAAATTAAACATGTCCCTTAAAACATGCGAAACTTTCCCATATTAGAGATTCTAAAAGAAAACCAAAATATCAATATAGGATATAGCATCCACTATAAGGAAGGAAAGAAGAATAGAAGTTGTTGGAGATCATCATTGCTTCACCTAAGAAAACATCAATGATCTTGCAACTAACTATGTCAAGTGACATAATGAGAGTAACTGACTATGTCAAGTGACATAATGAGAGTAGTATCAATACAAATAACACGTACTAGTAGATATCATCGATTGACCCGAATCTGCCACATAATATCATGCAAATATTCAAAAAACATACAACTTGAAGCTATACCACTTTGATCCTTCAACCACAACACTTACTACCAATTAGTACTACCTTTGAACTCATACACCCTATCACCAAACTACAACTTGAAGCTATACCACTTTGATCCTTCAACCACAACACTTACTACCAATTAATACTACCTTTGAACTCATACACCCTATCACCAAACTTCCCTATCTCATTCTGATGTATCATAATCTGTATCGGACAAAATACCAAACCAATCGATCATTTGTATCCGTCGTGTGATACGCTCAAACTTACTTCTCAAATGAGAAGTAAAGCGGCCGCGTCAAGTAAATAACCCAACTAGTGAGGTTGGGATCGTTCCCACGAGGAAAATAGTCTAGACTTAACTTCAACTTGTTTATTACTATTGTTCGGTTGATGACTTCCTTGGAAAGTAAAAACATAAAAAGGGGGGTTTGTATTTCCTAATGATTAAAAATAACTAGCGAAATTGAAAGAGACACTTAATGGTTTTGAAAGTTGGATTTTAATCAATTAATCAAAGTAACTAGGGTTTACGTGTTCCCCACAGGTTCATAACTTGATAATTCTAACTATAACAATTCTTTCCTAGTATCTTGCATGCAAAGTGATAAGTTATGTATTTCTAAATCCTTGGTCCGGCATCTAGAAAATCTCACTCCGCACCTTGGTCCGGCTACGTGTGTTGCTTTCCTAACCCTTATCTTTACCTCATATTAAGCATCGTATTCGATATTTGACTCAGTTATTACCTCGTACCAATCAATACTAGCCTATTAGATAGTATACACTAAATCTATGTTAATAATTCTTTTCCTATTATCTACCTCCTTGGTCCGGCAAGTAGCATTAAGGCGAGTTCTAACGTTGATCATCCGTTAAAAAGACTTCTAAGCGAAAGAATTATTAATACATGCAAGACACTATTCGAGAATTGTTATTTTAGCTAGGGTTTATCTCATTATTTGCCTATGGTTCCCACAACCCTAGTTATGGAGTTTAGTTACTCATAGCCATAAACACAATATTCAAATATATTAAATAAGAATTCATGTACTTACTTCAATGAGAAAGAATAAAGTCCAAAAGATTGCTTGATTAATCACCAAAAATCACTTGCAAGAATTCTCAAAGTAATCAATAATCTCACGAAAAGTCTAATGATTATCGAGAATCTCACAATACAATGTTTACGAATACGGAGTTTCAACAATCTAAGAGTCTAACTATCAGGTGTCTAACCTCAAAAACGAGGTTTTTCGAACTATTTATAAAAACACAAAAACCTAATTAAACAAGAATTCTAATTGCTGGAAATCTGCCAAAACGCGGTTGGGTCGACGGACCTCGCGACGGACCGTCGCGGTCACAACGGACCGTCGTCCCATACTTGGTACAATTCTTCTGCTGCTTTCTTCATTCCCCTCGACGGCAGGTATGACGGACCGTCATAGGCACAACGGTCCGTCGAGGGTCTTCGTTCCAAAATACTTCAACTCTCGGAATTTGGGTACTGGGATCACTTCTCTGAACTTCACGACGAACCTGCAGGACAGATCGTCATAGCCATGACGGACCGTCACAAGCTTCGTAATCCCACACTTGGTCAGACTTCCCCGTCTTCCTTCAGCAGCTGCACTACGTTGCCACCTACAGACCGTCACAAGCACGACGGACCGTCATAAGCTCCGTAGGTGGTCTCTTCTGCATTTTTTCGCTCAAAATCTCCGCATTCAGCCTTGGACAGATTTCCTGCAAAACAAAGAGAAACTTATATCAAAATTAGCACAAAAAGGCTTTCGGACACACTAAACTTAAGGAAAAAGTATTAATTATACCGTGAAACTACGGTATATCATCGTGGTACCCAGACCAATTGATAATCACAACCAAACTTGTCAGGCCATAAGAAATTAAGACAAGTCATTACAAGAGATTGAAAAAAGATATTATTTCACATTCATCCCTTTTTTCTTTGTAATCACATTTTGTACAAGATATAACTATAGAAAAGTTAATGTAGATTGAAACTTAATTCAACCATCACCTATTTGTGACCCTTCCTATACGTTTTTGTGCTTACGGTCCAATTACCCATATGTTAACCCCCCTTAGAACAACATCCAACAACACTCATACCTAGTGCCTTACCAAAACAACAAAATTCAATGTATTTAATCATCTGAGTCCATATACGAAGGTCTAAGCATAATCTCTTCCATCAATATATAAGTACTATGCATTCAAAAACGGGTCTAACTATTCAGTTAAGTCTAGTCTACTTGGATGCTAAACAACCGTTGTGAAACTTTGAACATGACCTTTTGACTTCGAGGGGTGAATCCTGACGGAAGTAATTCCGGAATCCATGAATTTGTACCTTATTTGCGTCGGAATCCTCCCTCTGCATTGTCTCCAAGCTTGGGTCAATCTAGGAGAATTTTTGGAGTAACCCTCGTCTATTTTACTATTGGAGAGGCGGGAGTGTAACACCTCGAAATTGTAAAGTTAGTTTGAAGTTAAAAAGGTTACAGAAAACTTGTTGGTGTAGTCTCTCACGAGGCCCATGTACGGGGAGTAGTTGGTTCCACGATTTGTTGAAGTGACTCATGGGTAACACTAAAAAAATTTAAATTTCAGTAACTTATTGCACGACTGGCTAGTACAGGCCATATAAAGGAAAACAGGATGTAGTTGGGGCTCGTGGACTTGAACATCGAGGTTTTACAAATGACATGTACGGCTCATATAGTGGATGACAGAGTGTGGTAGTTGGTCATCATTTTCATTAGGGAAATAAGACTTCCATTACTTGAGATCCATGAGTGGATGGTATAGTACATAGAGCGGAGTACGGACCGTAGGAGTCGTTCTTCAAGGTAGTCCTACAGTTTCACTTCAGAGTTATTCATATCTTTTTCTACTTTTTTTAATTCTTATACAATATCATTTCAGGCCTAGTTTAAAGAACTATAACTGATTCTAAGATCTAACCCCTCCATCCCCATTCCCTTTCAGTTTCTCATAAGCTCCAAATTCTCTCTTTAAGTCTTCCTCCCAGGAAAGCTAGGGTTCCAAGAATTTCAAGTCTCCATTGAAGATTTCAAATTAGGGGTTCGTTATGTGAAAAATTCGTCAATGGGTACTTCTCCATTCATTGAGTCACAAATATACCAAAAATTTCACTTTGTGATTCACGCCCAAATTCTAGGGTTCTCATGATTTTCTCTTGCTTTGATTGATTTTCAGTTTATTCATCATGACTAATCTTATTATGCATGTATTGATAAAAATGTAATTTTTTTCAATGATATTTTCATGAACTAATGTTATGCAAGTATTTTGTGATTATGATTCAAGTTATGTTAATAAGAATGCATTATATTATGAATGATTTTATGATTCAAGAATGCTTTCGATGGAAATGTCGTCAAATATATATGAGAAGGCGAGGCTTATAATTGAAGTACCTTCCATTATAAATAAATATCATGATTAATATACTTTTGATTAAAATGTATATTATGAGTATGTTATAAAATCATAATTTAATGAAGTTATTCTTATGATTATGAAATTATGTATGAATTGAATAGTATTGGATTCTTACCGTTTTAAAGATTATGAATATAAATATGATTATACATATTTCTTTTGGGATTTTATTTAGAACCAAGTCGGAGAAGTGGCGATTACCTAGGTCCAAAAACTATGGGATCCCATAAGTTGAACATTAGGTCGTAAATTGATAACTCTCAAACTACTCATGAAAAAATCAAATAAGCAAGTGATCGTTAGCATTATAATTACCCAATAATTGAGTGGCGGTCGGATCCCACCTGGTGTGATCTAAGTTGAATAATTTAATAAGAGAATTAAGGTGCAAATTAATCTATTCTAGCAATTAGGACAAATAAGTGGATGATTCCACCAAAATTCAAATAAGAGTTTGAAATTAATTATCCCGTTCAACAAAAACATGGTTTAAGCAAGTAGAATATGATTTAGGGTTGTGGGAGTTGGTGTCAACCTCAAATACGGGATGCAACTGCTTGCTCAAAAATGCTAACAATTACGGATAGGTTGGATAATCATAAATGACATAAATTTTCTTTCAGTCTCAGTGTGTCATATCACATACTCTCTTTTTGGTCTCAACCATGTGAAGATACAAATCAATCAATATCATATGAAATCTCTATTTCGAGCAGATTTGAAAATACAAAACGGAACTACAATTTCTTTTTTGAAAATACTGCAACAATCAAATTCAATTTGAAAGTATTGAACCAATTGCCCACCCTAATTGATCTCTTTCGAGCATCAATCAAAGATCTAAGCTAAGACTAAGTTTGGAACCTTTGACCAAGAATTTGAACATATGCTAAATCACTCAAATCCATGAATAACTAGCAGAAAAATAGAGCAAGACACTAGACCCGCTAAATTAGTTAACACCCAACTCCATAATCACACCCCTAAAATTGGGGTCTTAGCCAAGTATCATAAAAGTGAAATAAATTATATCAATTGTGCTTTCAGCCATCAAAATATTGATAATCAACAATAATCTTCAATACCCGCTTAGAATTGAAACATCAATTGTCAAATACAAAATTGTTCAAAACCCCAAAACTAAGAAGATATGAAAAAGTCCTAAGTCAGATATTCTAACGTCTATTTTCTAGAGATTAAAAAAAATCAAAATATTATCCCTTCATTTTTACTCTCCGTTGGTCTATTTATAATTTCTGTAATAATTAGTCTTAAATTCCATGTACGACCTGATCAGTGACATTAGTTGGGCTCGCCTACTTGATCAGTGGATTACCGTCTTATTGTTCAACTCGCCCTTTCTTGGCTTCAAACTTCAGATATTTGAACCTCACTAGGTGAATTTAATTGAGTCTATATTTAACTTTTAGCGAGTCATCGATGACCACCTTTGTTCGCTCATTTTAGCCTTCAACTTGATCCAACTTTTGGTTACTTTAGGCGATGAAATTCTGACTTCGCCCAACTACTTCGGTGAACTGCCGATTGCACTTTACTTCATCGACATGAAAATTCATTATTCACATACCTTTCATGGATTTAGATGGTTATAGAATAGTGATTTTACTAGGTTAATTTATGATCATGGTTTCTCGACATCTAATCACCTACCCTAGTTAACAGTCTAACTACAATGAGCAAAAATAAATTGAATCAACTAGTGAGCATAAAGAAATAATCTTATTTCATAACCAAGTACAAATATATGTTAGTGATATACAAGAAAAGATCATGATTTTTGTATTCCACGTTCTATCTCTCTATTCCCCCTCTTAATTGCAAAAGTAGACAATGTATTTATTCTTATGATGATCATGCATTAAAATACTAGTTCAAAAAAGAAGTAACTCTTCAAAAAATGTCTAAGGGTATATTTATAGGGCTTTGGGAAATTATTATCTTTTCCATGTTGGGAAGTATTCGGATTCCAGTTGGCCATGATAACTTCCAGTAGAACCTTGCTAGTCCTGATTCTCCACCCAAAGAGGGGGACTTTGAAAGGCAACCCTTTAACCCATAACTACTTATAAGTCTCCATAGTCACATCTTTTTTTCTAATAATACTCCATGCACTCTTCACCGTGAAATTCCATGTACTAGTTATCATCCACCAATGAGAGCCTTTTTGATTGGAAAAAGAAACATGGTCCAAGTTTAATCTCACATGATCAACTACCTGAGGTAGAATTATTGATTTCTCAGTATCATAAATTCATCATTTTCCATTCATAAACACCTCAATTTATGATAAAGGATGAAAAATATATATATCAATGGAGAAGATATAAAGGATCAATCATTGTCTAGTTATCGTACCGAATGCTAGAGGTACCTCCTTTTGGTTTCCACCATAATTGTTTCTCGAACATTTTCCTACTCTTAAACATATATTACCATACATATGAACCTCCTTTCCATTGCACCAAGGTTGAAATTTGTTTTTGCAATATTTATTCCAAAAATTGTTAGACCCACAAAGATCTTACGGTCCAAAATATCCATCACAATTTAGCATACATAACTTTAGAAGCTTCAAACAAAGATCTTAAACTAACCCTCCTTCATGTTTAGGAAGACAAATCTTCTCCTAGGATGCTCAATGTTTACTTCTTTCTAAATTACTTTTACCCCGAAAGAACTTAGTGAATATTTTATGCAGCTCCCTTATTACACATTTAGGAGGGACTATGGCGAAAAGTACATAAATAAAAATGCTTTGCAATACACTATTATTCAACACATCTTTACCTCCTTAAGATAACATATTAACTTTTCAAGCTTGAAGCTTGTCTTTAACATTTTTGATAAGATCACCATAATGTTCTTTTATTTTACTTGCATCAGTAACTAGGCAATTCAGGGAACTGACCTTTTCAGATATCAATACACATCTCTACTAATTTTATTTTATCAACAGACTCCTTCTCTTATGTAAATAATACACATTTTTTTCCTTGTTTATATTTTTACCCGATTGCATTTCATATTCTTGGAGGGTGGCTATTATTTTTCTTAAGAGTATTCCTAGGTAGAGAAAAAAAATAATCATATCATCTGCATAGGCTATATGATTCAGATTTTAACTCCACTTAGAGAGCCAAAAATTAACAAATTTCTCGTCTTCAAATAAATAGTTTAGGGTCCGAGTTAAGACTTCAGCTAAAATAATGAATAAAGCAGAAGATAATGAGTCTCCTGATTTCACTCCTCTAATGGAATGGAAGAAACCACGGGATTGTCCATTAATAAGAACATGTAACACTTCAAAAAATGGTAGGTTAAGCTAGAGCCTAAACATAAGGTTAAAAATCATAAAATGACTCCCGATATGTCAGTAAGTCATCTAGGGTTGAAATAAGGTTATTTGAGTCAAGGCCAAGGGGCAAGTTCCAAGGTAAAGGGTCCAAGCCAAATCCAACGGCCAAGGCTGCCTCTAGCTGGAGCACACCGCCTCACCTTCACAAGGGGGATCACGGATCGTGGTCCTCACCACGAATCGTGAAGGGGCTCATGGTCTTGCCTTGGCCTTGGTAGAGTGGCCACTAAATGGCAAGGCTACTGCCTCAACTTCACGAGAGGGACCACGACTTATGAGCCTTTCATAAAGTAGACTTGGAAAAAGTAGCTTAGGCACCTAAGTGCCAAGGATACTGCCTCAAGGACCACAACTTGTGGTCTTGACCATGGCTTGTGGAGTCCCTCGTGGTAATGCCTTGGGCTTGTGAGCCTAATGCACCAAGTGACTAGCCAGTGTCCCAACCTTCACGGGCAGAACCACGGGTCGTGGTTCTCACCATGGCTTGTGAAGGTGCTCTTGACACCTGGGCATGGTCAATAAATGAGGACAATTTGATTCTTTTCCTTTTTAAGTCCCATTAAAGTGAGGTCGTTTTGGGTATTTTTAGGGGTACAATATAAGTTGATTTTAATTAAAAAATTTCAAAACTAAGTCATTTTTCACGACCGGGAGCACCCCCTAGATGTAACCAGCGTCTACGTCCGCGAAGAGGCCTTAGACAATCCTTAGCATACATCATCGCATTTCATAGGTAATTAAAATACGGAAAAATTAAAACTTCACATATGAAGTTCACATAGACTTCTCATATATCGAAAATAGTATACAATCGTCTCACACAAACCATCTAATATAAGAGTACAAGATTTGGGAGTTGCCCTTACAATATTAACATATGTCTCATAAGAGAATACAATATAGTTTTTACAAGATAGGCAATAGAATAAAGTCTTTAGACTAATCAAATAGCATGGACTAGAATGATAGGCTTCGTCCTCGGACTTGAGGACTCACCAACTTGGGAATCTATCCAAGCTTCTTGAAAATTGGCTTTGAAACCCTTCAATGGCCCGAACCTATATTATTGTATAAATAGAAGAGAATATGGGTTACGACAAACCACGTGTACTAAGTATGGAAACATATGCAAGTAAAACCTTTGAAAAGATGCACAAAGGGACATTTTTCTTATAAGCATGCCAAGTAAACTTTAAAATCTTTCATGCACATTCCAATAGCATATAGAAGTTCATAGCATAACAATAATAAGACATCATATTGATGTTCAGAGTAACATCATAATAAAGTCAAAACCAACATTTTATGTTTTAGAGTTCATTTCATCAAAGCATAACCAAACCTTACTCATAATCTCAATCCAAGCAAACTAGTTCAATGTTCATGTGAAACCCCATAACCCCACATAAACCAAGTAAACTAGTAAAGAGACCATAAGCAATGCTTTTATCTCATATAACATCACATCATGTATAATCATCATCATACATAGCAATTTAGATCAATATCATGTTCATCAATTGAAACCAACATCATATAAGATCAACATTATGTAGAAACAACATTATACATTTCATTCATAACATAAGTACATAAGAACCCCTCTCAGGACTTCCCTCAAGGCCCACTTATGCAATGCATAGCTACACTAAGTAGTACCCCTTAAGTCATCCTAGTTAGTGTTCATCTTATTACTTTCATTCATTCATTTTACTTTCGGGAACATTCACCATAATCGACCATAGACCATGTGAGTTAAACATGGAATCCGGTGTCATAGAAACCCCACACCGAAAGAAGGTGTTCTACTTGACAAGGTAGAACTCATACATAATCGTACAATCCAGGTGGATCCACTAGATAGTCTTCCTATGGGGGCACACAGTTAAGGAACTAGGAGATTGTTACTACAAACTCTCTTTATGTTAATTCACATTGGAGTTTCCACCTCATGAGACGTTTGGTGAACCTACCTTCATCATTGGAAAAGACACCTCTCATTGTCTAGTTTGCTCGGTGCTAAGCTAAATTTGAAGTGTCTTTTAAGTCTTTCTTAACATCAATTCTTAATATAGGTCTTAAGATTTTAACCCCTCATATAACATGTCAATAGCTCATAGGTCTAGGATAAGAAACTCCTTTAATCACCAAATCATCATCATGTGAGAACATTATATCATAATCATAGTAATAAGACGCACATGTGAAATCACCTCCAATCTCTCATAACAGTACACCTATCATCATCTCATATCCATCGTGTTCATAGCATAATCATACATCCATAACTTCATCCATAATACTTCAGTTGAACAAAATTATCATGAATAGACCAACATTAAACCAATAAAGTGTTCATAACCTTGAAAATATTACCAATAGCCTCCAAGAAACTCCTTCAAGACTTCACCCCCAATTCCAAAATATTCATCCAACAATCCAATCATCATCATTATAAGACGCACATGAGAAATCACCTCCAATCCCTCATAACAATACACCTATCATCATCTCATATCCATCGTGTTCATAGCATAATCATACATCCATAACTTCATCCATAATACTTCAATTGAACAACATTATCAAGAATAGACCAACATTAAACCAATAAAGTGTTCATAACCTTGAAAGTATTACCAATAGCCTCCAAGTTCAAGACTTCACCCCCAATTTCAAAATATTCATCCAACAATCCAATCTTTCATCATCATATAATAGTAGATTTAGCAATAACACATTCAATTACACCATCCCTAATCATCTATCAACCTAATTCATCAGTTAGGGTTAGGAGAAAAGGGATATTCATGGGTCTTTTAGCAAATCAGGTCAAAGCTTAGGGTAAAACATCAATACACTCGAAAAATCATAATTAAACACTATTAATCAAATCAATACCAAATTAATCCAATTTAAAAGAAGACCCACGTAATTAGATGAAAACTAGGCTTTTGAAAGACATTGAAATCAAGTTTTGAAAAACCTCTATGGGAAAAGGATCCCAAGAGTGAATAGCTTCCATACCTTGTTAAATTTAGAGAATTGTAGAGGAAAGTCTTGATATTGAAGCCCTAGAGAAAACTTGGTCTTCTTCTTCAAGCTTCCAATGCTCTTCAATGGAGGTTGGGTAGAGAGAGAATTTAGAGAGAAGTGAGTGGATTTTATTTCCTTTGGGGTTTTGATTTGGGTGGGTAATAATGACTTAAAACTTTCCTAAAATCAATATATATTCCTCTCCTAAAATACCCAAAAGACCCCTCATTAAATTAAACATTTTTGTGAAGTCAAATTGAGTTTAAAACGAGGCGACCAAATCTGGGACATGGTTGTGCGTTGCGGGGGCACCTCCAAATCTTTATTTCTGGGATCCAATTTAAGGCAGAGAGATTAGTTACAGCCTTACGTCGCTAGGAAATTTTCGCTATTTGAGTGCTGGCTGCGGACGCGCAGGCACCCTCAAATAGGGGCTGTTCTGCAGGCTGCTTTGGCAGCCTCCTTGCCAACACTTGGGCCCTCCTCAAGGACCCCTAGGGTTGTCCTTAGAATTCATATCTGGATTTTTTGACCATATAAACATTATTTTACCTATTTAAAGTATTTTTACAAGTTTTAAACTTCATATGACACTCCCAAACCTTCACAAGACCTAAAAACGTCTACTATTTTAATTTCGCTAGTTTCCGGACGTAAAGGTCATCCTTTGACATTTAGAATCTAATACTTCTAAATAGAGTTTATTACACTAGTATAGGTCTGGATACATTATTTTAAAAATTATTTAATAGGTGAGGCTCTAGTCTAGGTCATAGAACTTCCAGGGTGTTATATTATCCCCCCTTAGGAATATTCGTCCCCAAATGACACCTTAATCTTCTAATAGGGAAATAGAGAGATTCAATACTAGCAGCCCAACAACAACTACAAAATCATGATCAGTCACAAATCATAATAGGAATTCTCAACTCCTTTCAACACATAATCATAGAATTTAGAACATAGGCAGTCAATTCTCAATTCATTGCACATAAGAGCTCACCATTTCATATCACATAAGGAGGAACTACCTTTTCAATTTCAGTATGAGCTCAAAATGAATATCAAAGAGTTGACATGCAATTTTTGTTTTCAAACAACATCAAATATGCTCACTGCAACTCTCATGAGGACAACATAACATATTACACATAAGTACAAGTTAACCATGAGAA
Source organism: Solanum pennellii (assembly GCF_001406875.1). Lineage (NCBI taxonomy): Eukaryota > Viridiplantae > Streptophyta > Magnoliopsida > Solanales > Solanaceae > Solanum > Solanum pennellii. The sequence goes on along the minus strand of NC_028645.1, from coordinate 60,542,865 downwards.
CAAAATTCATGAAAATTCAATTTAAGCATGAACTTTCACAAAGACATGCACATACTAGAAAAACAAGCTAAGTTCAACATTATTCATAATTTTTCTTTCAAGAAAAACTACTAACCTCAACCTTGGCTAGGAGTAAGAGGAAAAAGATGAGGGTAGTGGGACTTCATGTCGGCCTCGGCCCCCCATGTTTCACCCTCAACTAGATGGTTTCTCCATAGGACTTTTAGAGAGGCCACCTCTTTATTCCTCAATTTCTTGACTTGACGATCTAAGATCTCAACCGTAACCTCTTCATAAGAAAGGTTCTCATTAATCCCTAACCCTTCTATCAGGATAATAGACACCGGATCGCCTATACATTTCTTGAGCATAGAAAAATGAAATACCGGGTGAACTGAGGCTAATTCACTTGGTAATTTTAACTCATAAGCAACTTTCCCAACCTACTTTTATATTTCATAAGGTCCCACATACCGGGGACTAAGCTTCCCCTTTTTACCAAACCTCACCAACCCTTTCATGGTTGAAATTTTCAAATAGACTCGATCACCTATTTCAAACTCAAGGTCCCTCCTTCTATTGTCGACATTAGATTTTTGCCGTCTATAGGCTATTTTCAACCTATCTCTTATCATTCGAACTTTTTCCATGGCCAAATAAACTATCTCGGGACCAAAAAGTTCAAATTCACCAACCTCAAACTATCCAATTGGAGACCGACACCTCCTACCATAGAGTGCCTCAAATGGTGCCATAGAGATACTCAAATAGTAGCTATTATCGTAAGAGAGTTCTATCAAAGGTAGGTGGTCATCCCAGTTACTCTTGAAGTCAGTGGAACACGCTCTCAACATATCTTTTAGGTCTGGATGGTGCGTTTTTGTTGGCCATCCTTTTGAGGGTGAAAAGCGGTATTAAGTTTCACTTGAGTACCCATCCCCTTTCGGAAAGACCTCCAAAAGTGAGAAGTTAATTTGGCACCTCCATCCGAAATGATGGATAGAGGAATCCCATGAAAAATCACAATCTCTTTGAGATACAACTTAGCATAATCTTCCGCTGGGTAAGTGGTTTTGGCTGGAATAAAGTGGGCTGATTTTGTTAACCTATCAACAATAACCCATATGGAATCATTTTGCCTATATGTTTGAGGCAAACACACTACGAAATCCATGTTGACATCTTCCCACTTCCAAGTAGGAATATCTATGTCTTGAGTTAATCCTCCCGGTCTTTGATGCTCGACCTTAACTTGTTGACAATTAGAACACTTGGACAGAAATTCCTCTATATCCTTCTTCAACCCATTCAACCAATAGACCTCTTATAGATCACGATACATTTTGGTGGCACCTGGATGAATGAAATATCGGGAACTATGAGCTTTTTCCAAATTTTTTTTCTTAGATTATCCACATCCGGCACAGACAATCTACCTTGGTACGTAAGTAGTCCATCCCCCCTTGGGAGAATGATTCATTGAACTAACTATGAATGGATTCCTTCAACTCCATCATAGAGGATCAAGGTGTCGCTTAGATTTCACCTCCACCAATGAAGATGATTCGGAATTATGATAAACCATGGAGCCTCCTTTTGGAGAATTTTTCCAACCGAAAACCCAACCGGACCAATCTATGTACCTTTTTGACTAACTCTTTCTTACCATCAGGAACATGGGCTAGAATACCCATGGACATTCAACTTAGAGCGTCCGCAACCACATTGACTTTGACGGGGTGGTATAGGACATTAATGTTGTAGTCCTTTAAAATTTCCAACCAACTTCTTGTGAACACATATTGAAGACTCTTGTGGTCAATGAACACACCACATGTACACTATATAAATAACGCCTCCATATTTTCAAAGCAAGCACTACGACTGCTAGTTCAAGATCATGAGTTGGATAGTTCTTCTCATGCACCTTGAGTTGTTTGGAGGCATATGCTATCACCTTACCATGTTGCATGAGTAAACAACCCAAACCTACTCGAGAAGTGTCACAATACACTACAAACTCTTCGGTAAGGTCAACACTGGAGCGGAGGTAAGCTTATCTTTCAATTTTTGGAATCCTTCTTCAAAAACTTCCGTCCATTCAAACTTAATTATCTTTTGGGTTAGGGTTGTCAAAGGAGAAGCAATAGATGCAAACCCGTCAACAAAAATCCTATAATACCCGGCCAAACCCAAGAAATTCGAATATTAGTTGGAGTCAAAGGTCTAGGCCAATTCTTAACTGCCTCTATTTTCTTCGGATCGACCTATATACCCTCAGTTGAAACAATGTGACCAAGAAAATAAATCGATGTCAACCAAAATTCACATTTACTATATGTAGCAAAAAGTTGATGTTCCTTGAGGACTTGCAATGCTGCCCTCAAATGATCCATGTGTTCATCCTCACTCTTAGAATATACCAAGATATCATCAATAAAGACAATTACAAATGAATCAAGATAATTCCATAACACCCTATTCATAAGGTCCATGAAAGCTATCGGGGCATTAGTTAGACAAAAATACATAACCAGGAACTCATAGTGATTATACCTAGGGAAAGCCGTTTTAGGAATGTCAAATCCTCTAACTCTAAGTTGATGATACCCCGACTTTAAATCAATTTTTGAAAAGTAACTCGCACCTTGGAGTTGATCAAGCAAACCATCAATCCTAGGAAGAGGATACTTATTATTTATAGTGACCTTGTTCAATTATCTGTAGTCAATACACATTATTAGACACCCATCTTTCTTTTTCACAAATAATATCGGAGTTCCCCATAGAGATATGCTTGGTTGTATAAAACCCTTATCTAGCAAATCCTTGAGGCGAGACTTTAATTCTTTCAACTCGGTAGGATCCATCCGATAAGCAGGAATTGAAATGGGTTTAGTATCCAGCATCAAATTTATGCCAAAATCTATTTCCCGTTCGGGAGGAATTTTGGGTAAATCACCGGTGAAGACTTCCGAAAAGTCCTTCACTACGGTACTGACTCTAAAGGAGGAGTCTTGGATTCAAGGTCCTTGATCCTCACAATATGATAGAGACATCCCTTAGAGATTCTTACAAGCTTTTAGACATGAAATGATTTGACCTCTAGGGATTAAGTTTACCCCCTTCCATTCTAAAATGGGTTCATTAGGAAAATGGAATTTAACTACCCTTGTTCTACAATCAATAGAAGCAAGAAAAGCATGTAACCAATCCATCCCTAATATGACATCAAAGTCCAACATATCAAGTTCTACCATATCGACCAATATAACTCTATTGGACAATAATATGGGACAATTCCTATAGACTCTTTTAACAACAATGGAGTCAGCTACTAGGGTGGAAGCCAAAAAAGGTAGAACTAAGACATCGGGGAGCGCATCAAACTTCATAGACACTAAAGGAGTCACAAAAGATAATGTGGCACCGGGATCTAGCAATGCATAAACATTAATGGAAAATACATGCAACATAGCTATAACAACATCGGGAGACTTCTCTTGATCGCCCCTAGATCGGAAAGCATAGAACCGGTTCTTCTTAGGAGCATCAGAATTAAGACCACTTTCTTATGCTTTGTTACTTCCTTTCCTTGAGCTTTGGCCATGGGACAATATCTCACCTTTTGTCCACTCTTTCCACAACCATAGCAACCATTTGTTCCCTTAAAATATTTACCCACATGCTTCTTACCATATAAGGTACAACTAGGTTTCTCACTTGATGAATCAACATTTTTTCCCCCTTGGGACCTACGGTTGGACACCCTATCCTTAATAGCCTTGGGGAAATTAGAAGGAACTTGATTGAATAATATCTTCTTAAACTTGGGTTTGACTTGAATTTCCAACTTTCCCTTAGAAGTACTTCCATCATGGGACCTTGCCCTCTTGGCATCCCTATTCTTCCTCTTACCCTACTCTCCTCAACTTGTTGAGCATGCACCATCAAATGAGAAATGTTCATGTTTTCATGAAGAATCGCTAAATGACACTCTTCCACAAGATCATCGGACAAACCCATCAAAACGGTTCACTTCATCTCTAGGATTGGACACCAAAGAAGAGACATATTTATACAACTTAGTGAATTTCAAAAAGTATTATATCACACTCATACCTCCTTGAATAAGGTTGATAAAATCTTCCACTTTTGCCGCTCTTTTCTCCCTTAGGAAGAACCTATCAACAAATGGCCTCCTAAAGACTTCCCAACTTATTGGTGTAACGCCCCTAAAAATGAGCTAGGTTGAAATAGAGACTAACACTTGTAATGAGGTTTTAAAGTCCTAAAATGGTTGATAATAGTGTTTAGAGGCAGTATATAAAGTTTGGAAGTGTTTGGAGGTCAAACATCCAAGAACATCCAAGACGTTCAAAAACTAGTCGAACTTAAACTAGTGTGTCGTAGTGTTTTGTTGTGAAGTTTTGGGGGATGGTTTGAGTGTGAAACTGAGTATCGGTGGTTCCTATGCGTATAAGGACATGCAAATGTTTGAAACATCTGAGAATAAAATCCGGGGACAAGCCTAACGGTCCCCAAAGAGGACCCAAACATGGGATAGTCAAGCTAGCGCGCCAGTCAAGATATGGCAGTGGCTGCGTGTCGCACAGCTGGCAATGAATGGGAAAAAATCTTGATCTGCTACGCGAGGCTGTCACGAACCATTTTGTCTCAAAACTTTCCAGAAACAAGATTTGAAAATGCCTCCGCGACGTGCAATAAACTCCCAGATTTGGTCACGTCGTTTTAAGTCAAATTTGAAATGGTTAAATTGTATAATAAGTGCAGGGGTCGTTTCATCACAATTAAGGTATGATTCTTTATCCTTGAATCCTCTTTCTTCAAGGAGTCAATTCCAATGATTTTTTAAAGATGATCAAGACATGATTCCTTCTAATTTAACATCTATCCATGAGTTCTTGCATAAAATATTTAAGACATTGTATTATGATTGAATTGATGTTAATTTGATGATTTCAACCTTAAAACTCTATGAACCCATGCAAACCATTCACTCCTAGTCTTGACTATTTTATGGGTGAAGTGATCATGTCTCTATACTGTTGAATTCTTGTATAGTTTTATTTGGGCTATTGAATTATGGAAGAATTATGTTAGAGTCATGTGTAGTCTGTCTTTGATTGATAAATTCATATTGAATTACCTTGAATTTAATTACATTATGACTGTTGGATTGAATTGGTGATCATCGCCATTGGGGGCCTTTGGGTATTATGTTTGGTTGAATTGGCTATGGATTGAAGTTGTGAGAGTGGATTGGTTGTATGCGCGCTAACTCTCTTTATATTATGTAATATAGGTCTTGTATTGTGATTATGATTGAATGGTCCACTTATGGTGGCGGTGCTTATGTGCTATACTTGTGAATATGTGGCCTCGTCGACATTACTTAATGAATTGTGAGACAATGTGGCCTCGTCGGCATTACTTCATGTATTATGATATTATCATGTTATAACTTGATTATGTCAGTAATAGGAAGGTCTTCACGACTTATGTCTATGTGAAGTCTAAGCATGAGTTCTCCTAGTTGATGATATGGGTCTCTAGTAGGCTATAGAGAAGTCTTATGTGTAATGACTTGATATTGAAGTATGATGCTTCTTGATGACTTAAATGAGGCTTGTGATGGTTTACATTGGTGATCCTATAGAATTTTCTAGTATGACTTGCAAGTATATCTACTTGTGCCTATGTGCTTCTTGAATGAGATGCTATATGTGATAATGTAAAGTGAAGTGTGTCTTGTCTAGGTAGACCTATGTCCTGTTCTTGATACATGAATGAATATGAATCCTTGACTTAGTAGGTTAGAACACCCTTTTTCATGAATGTATATGTACGAATTGAATATGATCTTGAATATAGTAAAAAAGATCATTTATGTGGAACCTTTTAGCAATAAGGTTATTATATCCTTGAAGTCGACAGCCATAATGGTATCGTTGTGTGAATGATTGACTTAAGGTTGGTTGGCTGGAATGGCATGAAATCATCCTTAGGAAAGTCATTGAGCTATCCTCTTATGCATTGTAAGGCAACCCTACGGGACCACTTTGGTAAGATGTTATGCGATTTGGTTATGAACTAGATATAGAACCTTTTCCCATACTTCTTGATTGAAATACTCTATCAGAACAAAGGCTAGCACCGAGTGAGTATGATAAGGGGAGTATATCTAGTTAAAGGTGAGGCTAGAGTTCAAAGAAACCCTTCATATTGCTTAACTTTTTGCCTACACGGGATGTGTCTTAAGTTCTACCATTGGCAAGTAGAACAAGCTCTATCGAAGTAGGTTCATGACTCTTGATTCCATGATTAGCTAACATGGTCTATGACTATTATTTTCTATTCTCATTATGTGTGATACATACTAGTGTTGGAAAAGTACTGTGAAGTTTAGGTAGTGAAATGGAATGCTATCTAGACATTGCACAACTAGGCTTTTAAGATGTTAGTGTGTGAGTCCCTAGGTCTTCTTCAAGACCATTATCTGAATGTCTTTACATGTTTAATGTCTCTTAAAGGATTTAATAAATGTAATGACTTAATTGAAGATATGTTAATGAAAAGACAAGTATCTAGAGTAGCTTTGAGGATTGCTTAGGTAGGCTTGAAGAGGGGGTATGAGTGTTCTCTTCATGTCTTACTCAGGTGAGTCTTAGAGTAATTCTAGGTAGAAAAGTTAATTGATGACATGAGAATAATCTTATCCTAGGTAGTCTATAGAATCTCTTTGGTGTGTGTGAAAGGATTGTATGGCGGTCCTTTCATAACTCACTCAAATGAACCTTAGAATCACCTTTGGTAGGAGGGTCGCATGGTTCTGTGTTTTGATGTATTCTTGATGATGTCTTATGTCATATGAGTTACTGTGAGTTCACTGTAATGTTACCTAAATTGCTATAAATTGAGTATGACTTGGAATGTGTCTTATAATGTGATGTTTGGTGTTTAAATGTGGTTGTTATACTTATGTATGAAGTTTTAACCTAAAAGAGCATATTTTGACTCAAATGTCCATTTCTCACAATTTTGTGCATTATGCCATACTTAGTACATGTATTGTACTAATTCTATACTTTTTGTCTATCTCTAAAGGTGTGATTAGCAGGTGAGGGGTGTCTTGAAGCAAGTCTTGGAATCTAGACTATTTCAAGCAAAGTTGAAGTATGTCCTCACTTGACTCGAGGACATAACTCTATTTAGACTCCTTTTTATCCAAATTATTGTAATATACTAAGTTTTTACATATCAATTTTATGGGCCGTATTCCAAGTATTCATGTGTCTAAGATGGTGATTTGAGACTTAACTATATTCATTATGTTTTTAATGGAATATATTTGAAGTACTATTTTGTGTGAAAATTTTTAATTCCACACTACTTTTCATACATGTATGCAATGAATGATGTGATAGGGTTTGTACAAGACCTCCGAGAGGTCAAGTACGCCGTGTTCCGATTCAAGAATGCCCTAACTTCTAGGGGGTAATCTCGGGTCGTTATAAACTTGGTATCAGAGTATAGGTTATGAAAGTGGTCTTAGGAATCAAAAAGTCTTAAAAATTCACGTCTCGTAAAGTCTTGTTCATCGGTGTGAGTAGTGACATATCTATGGGAGAAAGGCTATAGGACGATAGAGTTTCACTTTCTTCATCAATCTTGTGTCGTGCCTATAGATTTGAGGTTATTAGTGTCTATTCCTAATCTCTTATCTTGTGTTTATAGAAATATGAATACAAGAAGAATGACCACTAGAAGGTTTGAAGAAGGAGGAGTGCAAGAGGAAGCTCCCCAAGGTGGACTAGCACCACAAGGAGTTCAAGTTCCTCAAGATGCTCAAGTGCCTCCCCAAGGTGATCAAGTACCTATTGAAGGTGAAGGTAGTGAGGTTCCGGTGGTTCCCTCGAACATGACTAATGGGGAGATTAGAGAGGCTTTACCTGCTCTAGCCCGAGCCATGACCACTCATGTGATCAGAGATGTTGGGTATAGAGTGAATTCTTTGGAGAGTACCATGACCTCTAGATTGAGGGAATTTGTGAGGATGAATCCTCCTATCTTTCTTGTCTCTAAGGTGGGAGAGGATCTCCAAAAGTTTCTTGATGGGGTTTATAAGGTGTTGAGTGCCATCAGGGTGACTTCTAGGGAGAAGGCGGAGTTAGCTTCGTACCAATTGAGGGATGTTGCTCAAGTATGGTACACTCAATGGAAAGATAATAGGTCGGTTGAGTCAGTACCTATAGAGTGGGAAGAGTTTAAGGAAGCTTTCTTAGAAAAGTACTTTCCCCATGATAGGAGAGAGGTAAAGGTTGAAGAGTTCATTAACCTTAAGAATGATAGTATGAGTGTTGAGGAGTATTCCTTGAAGTTTACCATGTTGTCTAGATATGCTCCATCTTGGTGTCTAAACCTAGGAATGAGATTAGTAGGTTTGTGAGCGGTGTTGCCGACCTAGTGAAAGAAGAGTGTCCTACGGCCATGATCCACAATGATATGAACTTATGTAGGCTCATGGTGTATGTTCAATCCATTGAAGAGTCCAAACTTAGTAGGATATCAAGGAATTTGAAAAGGGGTGGATACAATGATTAAAACCAATCTAGGTTTAAGAAGAGGGATCCAAACCATGATGGACCTAGTGCTCCTAAGGCCAAGGGTGAAGATGGTAGTGGTTCTTAAGGTGGTAAGCCTACTTGTGTTACTTGTGGGAAGAAGCACTCTGAGAAGTGCCTAGTTGGTACCGAAAATTGCTTTGGTTATGGTAAGGATGGACATAAGGTGAGGGATTTTCCTAATGGATCAGCTAGAGGAAAAGAGTTTAAGCAAGATCCTCCTAGTGTTCTAGAAGGTGGTGCTCCAAAGAGGAATCGTTTCTATGCACTCCAGGCTAGAGGATCAAAGCCGGATGAGGATGATGATATTGGTAAGTCCTTGTTTTGTCTTTAGCTTATGGGTTCCTTCTAAGTGGGGAAGTATGGTTAGAAGTGGAGTTTTGATAGATTGTCTCATCTTTTCTATTTAACTCAAGCTTGAGAGTTAGAAAGTCATAGTAGCATGTGGCATGTTGCATGGTGTTAAGGAGTCTTGTTTGAATTGAATTTCATTTATTTCTTGCATTGTGCATTTTATGAAGTTATAGTTATGTTGTAAAAATGAGTTTATATGTTTTTATCTTTCATATTGTCATGCTTTCATCATAAATTGCTTAAGAGTTGCATTTTTGGAAATTTGAGCATGGTTCACTGTAATGATTTGGTAGTTCACTCTAAAGATTTTCAAATTTTGACTTAATAGTGTTTTTATTAAAAATGGTTTTAATTTGTATACAAGTGATGTATATGATCATGATAATGAATGGAGAAGGAGTTCCTCCTATTTGAAATGAAGAATGTGAGTCATATTGCATAATAAGTCGTAGATCCTCTTGTTGTGTTATGAGTCTCTTAAGAATGTGAAATTGGTGTTCCTCTAAATATGCGTATTGTGTAAGATATGTCATGGCTATGTTCTGGTAGTATTGAGTTTATTATCTCTTGAAAGTGTTTTAAGGGAAGCAACTATCATCCGAGGACGAATGTTGTCCAAGTGGGGGAGATTGTAATGACCCTAAAAAAGAGGTAGGTTGAACTAGAGCCTAACACTTGTGTCATGAGGTTTTAAAGTCCTAAAATATTTAATAACAGTGTTTAGAGGTAGTAAATAAAGTTTGGAAGTGTTTAAATGTCAAACGTCCAAGCACATCCAAGACGTTCGGAAACTAGTCGAAGCTAAATTAGTGTATCCTAGTGTTTTGTAGTGAAGTTTTGAAGGATGGTTTGAGGTGAAACTGAGTATCGGTGGTTCCTATGCGTATAAGGACATGTAAAGGGTTGAAACGTCCAATAACGAAGCCCAGGGGACCAGCCTAACAGTCCCCAAAGAGGACCCAAACATGGGACAGCCAAGCTGCCGCACCAGCCAAGATATGGCAATGGTTGTGCTTCGCACAAATTGCAATGAATGGGCAAAAATGTTTCCCTGCTATGCAAGGCTGTCATGAACCATGCTGTCTTGAAACTTTCCAGAAACAAGATTTGAAAATGCCTCCGCGACGTGTAGTAAACTCCCAAATTTGGTTGCGTCATTTTAAGTCAAATTTGAATTGGTTAAATTGTATAATAAGTGCAGGGGTATTTTGGATAATTTTGGGATGACTTATTGACGGTTATTGAGTCTTTTTATACCCCTAAACTCACCAATCAAATCTAAACCCTTAACTCAAACCAAAACCTCTCCATTCTTTCTCCAAAACCTCCATTCATGAAGCTTTGAAGCTCCTAGTAAGAATACAGATTTTACAAGTTTTTCTTCAACAATTTTGTGGGTTTTCATCACAATTAAGGTATGATTCTTTATCCTTGAATCGTCTTTCTTCAAGGATTCAATTCCAATGATTTTTCAAAAATGATCAAAACATGATTCTTTCTAATTTAACATCTAGCCATGAGTTCTTGCATAAAATGTTTTAAAACATTGTATTATGATTGAATTGATGTTAATTAGATAATTTTAACCTTAAAACTCTATGAACCCATGCAAACCATGCACTCCTACTTTTTGTCTATTTTATGGGTGAAGCGATCATGTCTCTATACTATTGAATTCTTGTATAGTTTTATTTGGGATATTGAATTATGGAAGAATTATGTTATAATCATGTGTAGGCTGTCTTAGATTGATAAATTCATATTGAATTACCTTGAATTCATTGTACATTATGATTATTGGATTGAATTGGTCATGATCATGACCATTGGTAAGGGCCTTTGGGTATTGTGTTGATTGAATTGGCTATAGATTGAATTGTCATTATGATTGGAATGGTCCACTTATGGTGGCGGTGCTTATGTGCTATACTTGTGAATTATGTAGACTCGTCGGCATTACTTTATGAATTGTGAGACAATGTGGCCTCTTTAGCATTACGTTATGTATCATGATATTATCATGTTATAACTTGATTATGTGAGTCAGAGGAAGGTCTTGATGATTTATGTGCTATGTGAAGTCGAAGCATGAGTTCTCCCAGTTGATGATATGGGTCTCTAGTAGGCTACAGGGAAGTTCTTATGTATAATGACTTGATATTGAAGTATGATGTTTCTTGATGACTCAAATAAGGACTGTGATGGCTTACATTTATGAGACTATAAAAGTGTCTAGGATGACTTGTAAGTATATATAGTTGTGCCTATGTGCTTCTTGAATGAGATGCTATATGTGATAATGTAAAGTGAAGTGTGTCTTGTCTAGGTAGACCTATGTCCCTTGCTTGATACATGAATGAATATGAATCCTTGACTTAGTAAGTTAGAACACCCTTTGGCATTAATGTATATGTATGAAATGAATATAATCTTGAATATAGGAAAGAAGGTCATTTATGTGGAACCTTTTAGAAAGAAGGTTATGATATCCTTGAAGTCGAAAGCCGTAATAGTATTCTTCTTGTGTGAATGATAGACTTAAGGTTGGTTGGCTGGAACGACATGAAATCATCCTTAGGAAAGTCATTGAGCTATCCTCTTAACCATTGTAAGGCAACCCCAGGGGACCACTTTGATAAGGTGTTATGTGATTTGGTTATGAACTAGATATGAAACCTATTCACATACTCCTTGATTGAAATAATCTATGAGAACAAAGGCTAGCACTGAGTGAGTATTGGTAAGGGGAGTAGTTATAGTTAAAGGTGAGGCTAGAGTACAAAGAAATCCTTCATATTCCTTAACCCTGTGCCGACATAGGATGTGTCTTATGTTCTACCATTGGCAAGTAGAACAACCTCCATCGAAGTAGGTTCATGACTCCGAATTCCATGATTAGGTGACATGTTCTATGTCGATTATTGCCTATTCTCATTACGTCGGATACATACTAGTGTTGGAGAAGTACTATGAAGTTTAGGTTGTGAAATGGGACGCTATCTAGACATTGCACAACTAGGCTTTGAAGATGTTAGTGTGTGAGTCCTTAGGTATAGGTTTCTTCAAGACCATTATGTGAATTTCCTTACATGTTGAATATCTCTTAAAGGATTTAATAAATGTAATGACTTAAGTGAATGTATGTGTCACGACCGGAATCTAGACCCCAGACGACACCGGCGTCGTTGACCTCTCAGAGGTCGCAGACAAGCCTACATATGTCTTTCTTACTTAATCTAGGTTAATTTTAGAGGAAAATTTGAAACTTTTTGTTTCTTAACATACATGTATACATTTTACTTAACATCATAGGCGTTCACAAATCAACCATCTAATAGAGAGTTAATCAAATGAAATAATCAGTTCATAATTTTACTAAACTTATTTTTACCAAAATGGCACCAATACGAAGTCTGAACAAAAGTGGAAAGAAACACTAGTGGATCATGCCCTACTAACAATATCCTATATCTAAGCTAGATAATAACGGTAGACATCCTTGAAAGCATGAAGGCCTACTAAGTCCGGAAGAAAGCTCCGTCCGGATAGCTGCAACGTCAACCTGTAAGCTCTAGCGTCCACCTGTTCCTGCACCTAAAATTGTAGAATTATATGGGATTAGTACACACTTGTACTAAGTATGGGTATATGCAAGTACACACCAAGGGCATGCATGAGTAAGAACAACTCTTTCCTAACAACATGATTCTGGAAAGTCAAGTCAGTGGACTTGCCAAAATGGGATAAAAAAAGTTAGTGAACTTTCCAAATTTGGATTAGGAAAGTTATGCCATGAGAGTAGCATGCATCATCATACTTATCATATTGCACACAACACATAACATTTTACACATAGCACATATCATTTTGCATATAGCACATAACATCCTTCATATCATTCATTCTTATACCATGAGGCCTTGGAATCATGGACTTGACATTATGACTTCCCAAAATGAGGGCTCAACATATGGGACCTCAACTAGGGAGCCTTCTTTAGCAAACACATATTTTGCTTCATTCATTCATACGTACTTCATTTCATTTCTTTCATAGGCTAGTGTAAACACCAGCTATACCTAGGATGTAGTATAAGACTTTCATCGGGTTCGTTGTGCAATGATCAAGAATGACCTAGTGTCATTACTTAAGTTTAGCTCACCTCTTTATCATCCTATCCTAACACCTTTGGTATCATTCATTTCATTATGTACATCATTTGAGGCTGGCCTCACTCATTCATTAAAAACTTTAACTTTAACCGACATAGATCATGTGAGCATCATGAAATCAAGTGTCTCCCCCACACCGAAAAGAGGTGGAATCACCTGCCAGTGTGACCCAAAACATGCTAGCGTACATAGGAATTGAACTCCGCCAGATCCGTATATTGGAAGTATAGGTTCAAAGACAAGGAGATATAAGGAGACCCATACCCGGCATGCCGGACAGTCTCATCTCATGAGAGTTACGTGAACCTCCGACCTTCCCGAAAGAAGGTATCACCGTTCATAGCTAGTCTATCGGTGCTCATTATAAAGTTCCATTGCATTCAACTCTTACGTCATGGAAGCTTGCTTCTAGTATGAGGACATCATATCTCAATAGATGATTTCTCATCTCATCATTAGTATTAAGTGTATATTAATCTCAATACTTTCATTAGAGTGTTTATTCTCTTCATTAACTTTACACTCTCATAGGTGAGTACGTTTTGGTAACATTTACTCAGGCTCATTTGAGATTTATCTCATCGTTTATATTAGCCTCTTATCATATTGTAACCACATTCATTAACTTTAGCACATTTTCTCTTCATAATTACTCACCCCTTATTACATGAATGTTCATTTCATCATATGCCAATGCACTTGGCCATTTGTGTGTTTCACACTCTTGATTAACCCTTCTAGGGTTTCATCATTTCATTACATAATATTCATTTCATCGTATGCCAATGCACTTGGTCATTTAGTGTGTTTCACACTTGTACTTAACCCTTCTACGGTTTCATCATTTCATTACATAATATTCATTTCATCTTATGCCAATGCACTTGGCCATTTAGTGTGTTTTACACTCGTACTTAACCCTTCTAGGGTTACATCAATTCATTACAAACATCTTAGGTTCACTTATTTTTAAACGTATGCTAGACTTATGGGTCTATACATACAAACCATGAGGCTTCATTCATAGTTAAATAAGGTTTAGTTAAATATTAAAAAATCTGATTTCCCTTTTATTTAAATCATCCTATAAATAATTAATATTAATAAATTACATTAATTTACAAATTTAAATAAAAAAAATAAATTTAAATCACCGCTTCCACCTAGGTTCGAACCCGGGTGGAGCAAGACTTCACTCTAAGAGACAATTTTCGGCCCTCTCTACCCAAAATGCCTCTCCACCTTATTAATTAAATAATAAATTATATATTTAGGGTAATTACGATACTTACCTTAGCCTGGAAAAAGATCATTTTACCCCTAGACCCTCCAAACTTAAGATTTCCCCTTTTTAAGTCCGGTAAAGACTCATCCGAGTAAATCTTCATATTCGGGAGCCCTACATGGCTGGATCCAACCTTTCCTAGCTAAACTAACTCCCCAAGTTAGTTGGCTTGGCTGTCGTAAGGGTTCAGAGGTCTGGTTCTATGCGCATCAATCCGTCTGAACCCGGTCTAATCGTAGGAATTCTAGACACATTAAGCATTATTTAGCATAGCCATTTTTAGGGTTGTTACGTTATACCCCCCTTAGGATCATTCGTCTCGAATGACACTACTAACTATTTCGTGTAATGCCAGTCAGATCATAACATAGTTACTATACACAATCAAGCAATATCAACAAAGAATTGACAGGTAAGGAAACTTAGACTTAAGAGTAGGAAGTCTAACCTCAAGAGCAGAAAAGATGGGGGTAGCGGGATCTCATATAGGCCTCGGCCTCCCACGCAGCACCCTCATCAAGATGATTCCTCCACAATACTGTCACTATGGAAATCTCCTTGTTCCTCAGCCGCTTGACATGTCTGTCTAAAATCTCAACAGGTACCTCCTCATCGGACAAATTTTCATCAACCCCCAAACCTTCAATAGG
This sequence comes from Solanum pennellii, assembly GCF_001406875.1. Taxonomy (NCBI): domain Eukaryota; kingdom Viridiplantae; phylum Streptophyta; class Magnoliopsida; order Solanales; family Solanaceae; genus Solanum; species Solanum pennellii. The sequence goes on along the minus strand of NC_028645.1, from coordinate 60,527,759 downwards.
TAGAATCGATGCTGGATCACCTAGGCACTTCTTTAACATAGAGACATGAAAGACTGGATGAACAGAAGATAGTTCTGCAGGCAATGCCAACTCATAGCCACCTCTCCCACACGCTGTAGGATCTCATATGGCCCAACATACCTCGGACTCAACTTCCCCTTCCTGCCAAATCTCATCACCCCCTACATAGGTGAAATCTTCAAATAGAGCTGGTCACCAACATCAAACTCTAAGGGTCATTTTCTGTTGTCTGCATAAGACTTCTGTCGACTGTAAGCAGTATCCAATCTGTCCCTAATCACCTTGACCTTCTCTAAGGCCTCATGAATGATCTCTGGACCCAAAATAGATGACTCTCCAACCTCGAACCACCCAACTAAATACCTACATCTCCTACCATACAGTGCCTCAAACGGTACCATCCCAATTCTGGAGTGATAACTATTATTATACGACAACTCTATCAAAGGCAGATGGTCGTCCCAACTACCCTTGAAGTCAATCACACACGCCCTCAACATGTACTCCAATGTCTGAATGGTTCGCTCTACCTGCCCATCAGTCCTAGGATGAAAGGCAGTACTAAGCTTCACCTGTGTGCCTAAGCTCATCTAGAAGGATCTCCAGAAATTTGAAGTGAACTGAGCTCCTCCATTTGAAAGGATAGACAAAGGAATCCCATGCCAAAATTACAATCTCATCAATGTACAGTTTCGCATAATCCTCGGCTGTGTAAGTAGACTTCATAGGGATAAAGTGGGCAGACTTAGTCATCCTGTCCACAATAACCCATATGTAGTCATGCTGTCTCCTAGTCTTCGGAAGACCAACCACGAAGTCCATATTAATGGACTCCCATTTAAAAGTCGAAACCTTAATAATTTGAGTAAGACCGCCCAGGCTTAAGATATTCTGCCTTGACCTGTTGACAATTAGGAAATTTGGCCACATGGTCTGCAATGTCCTTCTTCATGTCATCCCACCAATAGATCTGCTTAAGATCATGATATATCTTGGTGGAACCTGGATGTATGGAATATCTGGAACCATGGGTCTCTGCAATGATTTTGGTCCGCAAATCATCCATATCTGGTACACACAGCATGTCCTAGTACCTAAGTATGTCGTCATCTCCCAAAGCAAAAGACTCATTCATCTTAACCAACACTGAGTTCTTCAGCTCCATCAACACAGGATTAAGATGCTGAACCTCCTTGAATTCAACTACTAAGGATGATTCAGAACTAGGATGAACTGAAACACCCCCACTAGTAGAGTCAACTAACCGCACACCCAGTCTGTCCAGTCTGTTTATATCTTTCACCAATTCCTTCTTATTATCCTCAACGTAGGTTGTACTTCCCATGCTCATCCTACTCAAAGCATCAACTACAACATTAGCCTTACCTGGATGGTAGTGGAAATTCATGTCATATTCCTTCAACAGCTCCAACCACCTCCGCTGACGTAGATTCAACTCCCTCTGTGTGAACACGTACTGGAGACTTTTGTGGTCTGTGAACACATCCACATGCACTCCATACAAGTAGTGCCTCCACAATTTCAGTGCAAACACCACAGCTGCCAACTCCAGGTCATGAGTGGGATAATTCTTTTCATGAACCTTGAGTTGTCTGGACGCATAAGCTATCATCTTACCACCCTGCATAAGAACATAACCCAAACCAACCCTAGATGCATCACAATACACAGTGCAATTCTCACCACACTTAGGCAAAGTAAGCACCGGGGCTGAAGAGAGTCTACCCTTGAGCTCCTGGAAAGTCTTCTCACAAGCCTCCTTCCATTCAAACTTGGCTTTTCTTAGTCAAAGTTGTCAGTGAGGCAGCAATGGAAGAGAAACGCTCCACGAACCTGCGATAAGCCCATCCCAAGAAGCTATGAGTATTTGTGGGAGTAAGAGGTTTTGGCCAGTTCTTAACAGCTTCAGTCTTCCCAGGATCTACCTCCACACCTTTGTCGGACACAACATGACCCAGAAAGGTCACTGATCTAAGCCAGAACTCATACTTGCTGAATTTGGCATACCACTGATGTTATCTAAGTACCTGCAAGGTTAGTCTCAAATGTTGTTCATGCTCTTCCTTAATCTTAGAGTAGATGAGAATGTTATCAATGAATACTATAACGAAAGATTCAAGGTATTCACAGAAGACTCTGTTCATGAGATCCATAAATGCAGCAGATGCATTAGTGAAACCAAATAACATAACTAGAAACTCGTAATGACCATAACGGGTATGAAAGGTTGTCTTTGGAATATCTTCATACCTAACCGTAAGCTGATAGTACCCTGAACGAAGATCAATATTTGAGAAGAAACTAGACCCTTAGAGTTGGCCGAACAAGTCATCTATTTTGGGAAGTGGATACTTATTCTTGATAGTGACTTTGTTGAGTTGTCGATAATCGATACACATTCTAAGGGTTCCATGTTTCTTTTTCACAAACAACACTGGAGAGCCCCAAGGGGATATGCTCGGTTGAATGAAACCCTTATCAGTGAGATCTTTTAATTGCAGGTTCAACTCTTTAAGTTCAGGTGGAGCCATTCTGTAAGGAGGAATTGAAATTGGTTTAGTATCGGGTTCTAAGTCGATACCAAAGTCAATCTCTCGAGGGGGAGAAACTACAAGAAAATCATCAGGAAATACATCTTGGAACTCATTAACTACAGGCACTGAGTCTATGAAAAGAATGTCATGGTATATATCGTTAACACTCACAAGGTGACACAATAACCCCTTGGACATCATTTTATTGGCCTTAAGGTTTGAAATCAAGGGATTAGGACGAATCGAGTGGTACCCCTCCCAGACTAGATCTTTTTCATTAGGGAAACGAAATCTTACAACCCTACTACGGCAATCCATACAAACATTACAACTATGAAGCAAGTCCATACCAAGAATAACATCAAAATCATGCATGGGTAACTCAATCAAGTCTGAGCTTGTAAGGTGATGGATTGGGCCATCTGTACAAGGGCTGTCCTTACTTCTCCATCTGTCAACCCAGCTGGGTTAACAGGCATCTCCATTTCAGCAGCTGGGGCCTGGGAAGGAACTTGGTTGCCACCAGCAGCTGCTTCTCCTCTTCCCCGACCAGCGTTCCTTCTTGTGTTCATTTTTTGAAAAATAAAAAGAATTGATGTTAGATATGCTCATAACAAAAAGGAATCATACATTAGAGAAGGCACAACAAGATCAGAAGAAGGGAATTTTCCTATGCATCATGCAGTCTCTAATTCAGGATAGTGGTGAACTTCACTACCATGACTTAAAAACTACTCAATGTGGTTGATGGGAACTTATTGTCCTCAGAATTTAACCTCGGGCTCTGATACCAACTTTGTCACGACCGAAATCTAGACCACAGACGAGACCGGCGTCGTCGACCTCTTAGAGGTTGCAGACAAGCCTACATACGTCTTTCTTACTTCATCTAGGTTAATTTTAGCAGAAAATTTGAAACTTTTGTTTCTTAATGTAGATGTATACATTTTACTTAACATCATAGGCGTTCACAAATCAACCATCTAATAAATATATAATCAAATGAAAGAATCAGTTCATAATTTTACAAAATGTATTTTTGCCAAAACAACACCAATACAAAGTTTGAACAAAAGTGGAAACAAACACTAGTGAAGCATGCCCCACTAGATATAGCCTACATCTAAGCTAGATAATAACGGTATACATCCTCGAAGCATGAGGGCCTACTAAGTCAGGATGAAAGCTCCACGTCCGGATAGCTGCAACGTGAACCTGTAAGCTCTAGCTTCCACTTGTGCCTGCACCTAAAATTGTAGAATTGTATGGGATTAGTACACATTTGTACTAAGAATGGGTATATGCAAGTACGCACAAAGGACATGCATGAGTAAGAATAGCTCTTTCCTAACAACATGATTCTGGAAAGTCAAGTCAGTGGACTTGCCAAAATGGGACCAGGTTAGTTAGTGAGCTTTCCAAATTTGGATTAGGAAAGTTATGCCATGAGAGTAGCATGCATCATCATACTTATCATATTGCACACAGCACATAACATTTTACACATAGCACATATCATTTTTCATATAGCACATAACATCCTTCATATCATTCATTTTTATACCATGAGACCTTGGAATCATGGACTTGACATTAAGACTTCCCAAAATGAGAGCTCAACATATGGGACCTCAACTAGGGAGCCTTCTTTAGCAAACACAGTGTCTGCTTCATTCATTCATATGTACTTCATTTTATTTCTTTCATAGGCTAGTGTAAAAACAGCAGCTATACCTAGGATGTAGTTAAAGACTTTCATCGGGTTCGTTGTGCAATGATCAAGAATGACCTAGTGTCATTAGTTAAGTCTAGATCGCTTCTTGATCATCCTATCCTAAAACCTTTGGTATCATTCATTTCATTATGTACATTATTTGAGGCTGGCCTAATTCATTCATTAGGAACTTTAACTTTAACCGACATAGATCATGTGAGCATCATGAAATCCAGTGTCTACCCTACACCGAAAAGAGGTGGAATAACCGGCCAATGTGACCCAAAACATGCTAGCGTACATGGGAATTGAACTCCGCCAGATCCCTATATTGGAAGTATAGGTTCAAAGACTAGGAGATATAAGGAGACACATACCCGGCAAGCCGGACAGTCTCATCTCATGAGAGTTACGTGAACCTCCGACCTTCCCGAAAGAAGGCATCACCATTCATTACTAGTCTATCGGTGCTCAGTATAAAGTTTCATTACATTCAACTCTTACGTCATGGAAGCTTGCTTCTAGTATGAGGACATCATATCTCAATAGATGATTTCCCATGTCATCATTAGTATTAAGTGTATATTAATCTCAATACTTTCATTAGAGTGTTTATTCTCTTCATTAACTTTACACTCTCATAGGTGAGAACGTTTTGGTAACATTTACTTAGACTCATTTGAGATTGCTCTCATCTTTTTTATATTAGCCTCTGATCATGTTGTCACCACATTCGTTAACTTTAGCACATTTTCTGTTCATAATTACTCACCCCTTATTACGTAAATGTTCATTTCATCATATGCCAATGCACTTGGCCTTTTGTGTGTTTCACACTCTTACTTAACCCTTCTAAGGTTTGATCATTTCATTACATAATATTCATTTCATCGTATGCCAATGCCCTTGGCAATTTAGTGTGTTTTACACTCGTACTTAACCCTTCTAGGGTTTCATCATTTCATTACATAATATTCATTTCATCGTATGCCAATGCACTTGGCCATTTAGTGTGTTTTGCACTAGTACTTAACCCTTCTAGGGTTACATCATTTCATTACATACATCTTAGGTTCACTTTTAAACGTATGCTAGACTTATGGGTCTATACATACAAACCATGAGGCTTCATTCATAGTTCGTTTAAGTGATTCACATCTTCCTAAGATTATATGGTACAAGACTTATGCATTTTCTATGTATGCCAAGATCTCGATTTCAGTCTAAGTAGGCAGCATTATTCTTGAACATTTAATTCACGTATGACTTATGTATCAATACGAAATTTGGTCATAGGAACCCGGTTTCGAACCTCTTGGACAACACATACATTTTTAATTTATTTTATTTTGGTCCACACGGCTTGGGGACCCAAGATCAAGTCCAAACACCTTCATTTCCTTTTAATTTATTTTCTTTAAATTTTCTTTTTCTTGGCCGAAGGGTTGTGGGATCGAACCCCCACAATCCCTTTTATTTTAATATCTTTTTCCTTGGTTTTTTTCGAGTTGACCATGATGAGGGTGTGGGATCGAATCCCCATAACCTCACTTTATGTTTTTTTTCTCTTTAATTCCCTAAATCAGCCTAGAGGTCATGAGTTCGATTCCCACACGCCTCAACATTTATTTTCTTTTAATTTCCTTAAGTCTGACTGAGAGGTTGTGGGTTCGAACCCACTCCTCTCATTTCTTATTTTCATAACTTTATTTTCCAGCCAAGACCATGGTTCGAATCCCTCTCACCACCTTATTTTAACTTATTTACTTTCATGATTTTTAACATAGTAAGTCACGAGTTCGATTCTCAGTGTCCTCACATATTTTAATTCATTTTTACATAGCATGATAATCCGCTTAGATTGGCTGAAACTCATCAACAAGATGCTGGAAATTTTTACAGCCTAGTTCCTCACCTCTTTAACATTAAATTTTTAGACGTTTTAAGTAGTTTTTAATGAGTTCTTTAGGTGCATATTCATGATTCATTTGACTATTAGTTTTCACTCAAATCAGAATTTTTACATCACTTATGAACATCACGATTTAATCAAGTTTGTGCACATTAAATACAACCAAAAACATTACATTTTTTTGAGCCTTAAACCCGAGAGTCATAGGTCATGGCCAACATTTCACACACATGCACATATTTTCGAAAAACATAGATTGTCGTTCATACGATTCCAAACACACATTCCTGAACATATTTATCACGAAAACACATTACATGCCTAATATCTACCAGCAAACATACCCAACCTACGAATCAACGGGAGCTAGTGACAGGGACATGCAACGGGGAACAATCCTAGTTTTTGGATTAGAATATACTGAACCTTAAGGGGTCTCTTGGGAAAGAAACCAAGAGAGAAGAGAACCCATACCTTTTATGACGTTCAAACCTTGAAGATTCTGCCCAAACCTTCTCCAACACTCACGTCCAAATCCAAGTTTCAACACCAAACTTTCGACGGAAAATCTCCTCCCTTTGCCTAACGATTTTGATTAGTAATTTGTTTAAATTTTCGTTGTGAGTTCTTCAAGTGTGAAGAACTTTGGTTTATCTTTTGTTCTTTTACGTTATTTGGTAGAGATAATGTGAAAGAGAAGAGATAATGAACGTGTGTTGAGAGATAGACATGAGAGGAGAGAGAGTTATCTTAGGCTTAGGAGTCTAGTTTGGGACTTAGTCAAATAAGGTTTAGTTAAATATTAAAAAATCTGATTTCCCTTTTATTTTAAATCATCCAATAAATAATAAATATTAATAAATTACATTAATTTACAAACTTAAACAAAAAAACAATTTAAATCACCGCTTCCACCTAGGTTCGAACCCGGGTGGAGCAAGACTTCACTCTAAGAGCCAATTTTTGGCCCTCTCTACCCAAAATGCCCCTCCACCTTATTAATTAAATAAATAATTATATGTTTAGGGTAATTACGATACTTACTTAGCCTGGAAAAAGACCATTTTACCCCTAGACCCTCCAAACTTAAGATTTCCCCTTTTTAAGTCCAGTAAAGACTCATCCGAGTGAATCTTCATATTCGGGAGCCCTACATGGCAAGACCCAAATTTTTCTAGATCAACTAACTCCCCAAGTTAGTTGTCTTGTCTTTCGTAAGGGTTCAGTGGTCTGGTTCTACGCGCATCAATCCGTGTGAACCCGGTCTAATTGTACGCATTCTAGACACATTAAGCATTATTTAGCATAGCCCTTTTTAGGGTTGTTACAATATGTTAATGAAAAATCAAGTATTTAGAGTAGCTTTGAGGGTTGCTTAGGTAGGCTTGAAGAGGGGGTATGGGCGTTCTCTCCATGTCTTACTCAGATTAGTCTTAGAGTAATTCTAGGTAGAAAGGTTAATTCATGACTTGGGAATAATCTTTTCCTAGGTAGTCTATAGAATCTCTTTGGTGTGTGTGAAAGGATTGTATGGCGGTCCTTTCATAACACACTCAAATGAACCTTGGAATCACCTTTGGTAGGAGGGTCGCATGGTTCTGTGTTTTGATGTATTCTTGATGATGTCTTATGTCATATGAGTTGTTGTAAGTTCATTTTAATGTTACCTAAATTTCTATAAATTGGGTATGACTTGGAATGTGTCTTATATGTGATGTTTGGTGTTTAAATGTGCTTCTTTATGTATGAAGTTTTAACCTAAAAGAACATATTTTGACTCAAATGTCCATTTATCATGATTTTATGCATTCTGTCAAACTTAGTACATGCATTTTTAATTCTATACTTTTTGTCTATATCTAAGGATGTGATTAGCAGGTGAAGGGTGTCTTGAAGCAAGACTTGCAATCTAGATTCTTTCAAGCAAATTTGAAGTATGTACTCACTTGAATCGAGGACATAACTATCTTTAGACTCCTTTTATCCAAATAATAGTAATAGACTGGGTTTTACATTTTGATTGTACGGGCCATGTCTGAAGTATTCATGTGTCTAAGATGGTGACTTGAGACTTAACTATATTCCTTATGTTTTTAATGAAAGATATTTGAAGAACTATTTTATGTGAAAAGTTTTAATTCCACACTAATTTTCATACATGTATGCAATGAACGATGTCATAGGGCTTGTACAAGACCTCCGAGAGGTCAAGTACACCGTGTTCCGGTTCGAGAATACCCTAATTCTAGGGGATACTCTCGGGTCATTACAATGGGACCCACTCTCAAAGCCTATTGTCTTTCCATTGAGTGTACCAAGTTTGGACCACATCCTTGAGTTAATAGGAGGCTGGATCGGCCTTTTCATTTGAAATCACCCCTATAGCATACAAAATCTTATACACCTCATCAAGAAAGTTTTGGGGGTCTTCATTCACCTTAGATACTTAGACCCAAAGAACATGCGAGGAATCATCCTTGAAAAGTTCCTCAAGAAAGAAGCCATGGTATCAGCATTTTGATTCACCCAGGGTGCAACTTCCCGGTTTGGTTGAGCCGACATAAATTGAGCTTGAGTATTCATGGCTTGAGCCAACTTGACGAAAGTTATCCTTATATATCCATCCGTCATAGTCGGAGGATTGACCGGAGCTTGTAACCTAGAGGAGCTTGTTCTTGAGGAGAAGCTTGGTTATCTTGGGGAGGAACTCCCACATTAACATTCTCTTCTTCAACTCTTCTTGTGGCTGCCCTTCTAGTAGTCATAGCCTATAATCAGAAGAAAAGGGTTAGAAGAAAAGGACACATAGAGTTAAGACTCTTGAGGCACGACTTAAGAATACAAAAAAGTGAGAATTTCCTAAGCCTCACATATTCTCTCGTTCATAAGTGTGGCGCGCTTCACAATCATGAACAAGACTCTACATAGATGTGGTTTTGTGAGACATCATTCCTATGATTATTAAATCTCATGCTCTAATATAAAATTTGTCATGACCTTGGAGCACCCCCTAGATGTAACCGACGTCTTCGTCCTCGAAGAGGCCTTAGAAAAGCCCTTAGCATACATCAGCGCATTTCATAGGTAATTAAAATACAGAAAAAAATTAAAACTTTGCACGTAAAGTTCACATATACTTCTGATATATAAAAAATAGTCGACAATCGTCTCACACAAACCATCTAACATAAGAGTACAAGATTTGGGAAATAGCCCTTACAAAATTACAATATGTCTCATAAGAGAATACAACGTAGTCTTTACAAGAGAGGGAATAAAACAAAGTCTTTAGACTAATCAAATAGCATGGACTAGACTGATAGGCTTCGTCCTTAGACTTGAGGATTCACAAACTTGGGAATCTATCCAAGCTTCTTGAAAATTGGTCTTGAAACCCTTCATTGGCCTGAACCTACATTATTCTAGAAATAGAAGAGAATATGTGTTAGTACAAACCACATGTACTAAGTATGGAAACATATGCAAGTAAAACCTTTGAAAATATGCACAAAAGGACATTTTGTTTATAAGCATGTCAAGTAAATCTTAAAATCTTTAATTCACATTCCAATAACATATACAAGTTCATATCATAACGACAATAAAACATATTCACATTCGTATTCAAGAGTAACATCATAATAAAGCCAAAACCAGCATTCATGTTTTAGATTTAATTTCATCAAAGCATAACCAAACCTTACTCATAATCCCAATCCAATCAAACTAGTTCAATATTCATGTGAAGCCTCATAACCCTATACAAACCAAGTAAACTAGTAGAGAGACCATAAGCAATGCCTTTACCTCATATAACATCACATCATGTATAGTCATCATCATACATAGAAATTTAGACCAATATCATGTTCATAAATTGAAATAAACATCAAATAAGATCAACATTATGCACTTCATTCATAACATAAGTATATAAGAACCCCTCCTAGAACTCCCCTCAAGGCCCAGTTGTGCAATGCATAGGTAAAGTCACATACCCTTACCTACACTAAGTAGTATCCTTTAAGCCATCTTAGTTAGTGTCTATATTATTACTTTCATTCATTCATTTTATTTTTGGGAACATTTTCCATAACCACAAATAGACCATGTTAGCTAAATATGGAATCTGGTGTCATAAAAACCCCACATCGAAAGAAGGTGTTTTACTTTCCAAGGTAGAACTCATGGGACATTATAATAATTTTCATTTTTTAACTTTGGAGATTCTAACTATATATATACTAATAATATACACAATTGTAGCATTTAGGTGGATGCACTAGCTAGTCTTCCTATGGGGGCACATAGTTAAGGAACTAGGAGATTGTTACTAGAAACTTTCTTTATGCCAATTCGCATTGTAGTTTCCACCTCATGAGACCTTTGGTGAACCTACCTTCCTCATTAGAAGGGACACCTCTCATTGTCTAGTTCGCTCGGTGCTAAACTAAATTCTTTTTTTGAAGTGTCTTTAAGTCTTTCTTAACATCAATTCTTAATATAGGTTTTAGGAGTTTGGCCCCACATATAAAATGTCAATAGCTCATATGGTCTACGATAAGAAAGTCCTTTCATCACCAAACCATCATCATGTGAGAACATTATATCATAATCGTAGTAATAATACGCACATGAGAAATCACCTCCAGTCCCTCATAACAATACACTTATCACCATCTCACATCCATCATGTCCATAGCATAATCATACATCCATAACTACATCCATCATACTTCAATTGAACAACTTCATCAAGAATAGACCAACATTAAACCAATAAAGTGTTCATTACCTTGAAAGTATTATCAATAGCCTCCGAGAAACTCCTTCAAGACTTCACCCCCAATTCCACAATATTTATCCAACAATCTAATCATCATCATCATCATATAATAGTAGATTGAGCAATGACGCATTCAATTACACCATCTCTAATCATGAATCAACCTAATTCATAAGTTAGGGTTAGGAGAAAAGGGATATTCATGGGTCTTTTAGGAAATTAGGTCAAAGCTTAGAGTAAAACATCAATCCACTCCTAAACAATCATAATTCAACACGATTAATCAAATTAATAACCACGAAATTGAATGAAAACTAGGCTTTTGAAAGACATTGAAATCAAGTTTTGAAAAACCTCTTGGGGAAAAGGATCCCAAGAGTGAATAGCTTCCATACCTTGTTAATTCTTACATAATTGTAGAGGAAAGTATTGATATTGAATCCCTATAGAAAACTTGGTTTTCTTCTTCAAGCTTCCAATCCTCTTCAATAGAGGTTGGGTAGAGAGAGAATTTAGAGAAGTGAACGATTTTTATTTCACTTTGTGGTTTTGATTTGGGTAGGTAATAATGACTTAAAAACTTTCCTAAAATAAATATATACCCCTCTACTAAAATATCGAAAACACCACTCACTTAATTAGACATTTTTGTGAAGTCAAATTGAGTTTAAGCGACGCGACCTAATTTAGGACATGGTTGTGCGTCGTGGTGGAACCTCCAAAATCTTTTTTCCAGGAATTTGATTTGAGGCATAGGTGATCGTGACAGCCCCACCTTGTCCTTTGAATGTTGGTTGCGGGATGCACAGGCACCCTTGTATAGGGGCTGTTCTGCAGGCTGCTTTGGAAGCCTCCTTGCCAATGCTTGGGCTCTACTCGAGGACCCCTATGGTGGTCCTTGGGGGGTTGTAACTGAAAATTTTGATCCTATAAACATTATTTTACTTATTTAAAGTATTTTTTCAAGTTTTAGACTTCATACGACACTCTCAAACCTTCACAAGACCTAAGGAAGTCTACTAGTTCAATTTCGTTAGTTTATGGACGTCAGGATCGTCTTTCGACGTTTAAGCTCTGATACTTCTAATTCATGTTTATTAGTTAGTGTAGGTCTATAAACATCATTTTAAACATTATTTAATAGCTGAGGTTCTAGTCTAGGTCACAGAACTTCCGAGGTGTTACATTATTACACTTAAACACCAAAATCAAATAAAAACTCCCTCTTCTCTTAATACTTCTCTCTCTAAAATTGAAGGAAGCAGAAAGGAGAAATTGGAACTAGGTATTCTGGATTTCAAAGGTTCATCCCCGAATATCTTTGATTTTCTTAGTCAAGGTACGGTTGTTTTTCATCTATGGGTAGTTTAACCCATAGAGCTCCTTCAAACTTGGTTTTCAAGATTCCGATTTTCCCGAAACCTAAGTTCTTCAATCTATATCATGGATCTTCTTCCAAAAATTTTAAATTGTTTATTTATGGTTTATAATGGTTAGACATGATGAATTATGATTTGATTAATGCAGTATTGTTGATTTATGATGAAAATACCCCATGGACCCATGATTCCCCCAAATTGATAAATTATGATTTGAGATGTGTCCTATGCTTCAAGGCAACACAAGGCCCATGAAAAGAATTACTTAACTCGTGATCTAGGATTAGCGGTGGTGGTGTTTGCCTTGAAAATATGGATGAACTACCTATATAGGGTCCATGTAAATGTTTTCACCGATCACTAGAGTCTTCAATATGTATTTAACCAAAAATACTTAAATCTTACATGAGTGTGCTTACCACGGCGGAGAATTTAATTTAGTTAGGGATGCCATAAGTCGATTGTATATGAGTAGCGTAGCTCATACAGAGGATGAGAAGAAGGAGGTAGTTTGTGACGTTTATAGGTTGTCCCGGTGTTCAACTAGTGAATTCCACCAAGGGTGGGGTTATGTTCCATAATGGCTCTGAATCATCCTTTTTAATGGACATGAAGTCCAAACAAGACCTTGATCCCATGTTAATGGAGTTGAAAAAATTGGTACTCAATAAGTCCTTTAAGGCTTTCTTCCAGGGGAGAGATGGGGTGCTTAGGTACAAAGGTCGTTTATGTGTTCTAGATGTTAATGGTTAAAGATTAAATTTTAGAAGAAGTTCATGGTTTGCGGTATTCTATTCATGCGGGAGCCACCAAGATGTATCGTGATCTAAGATAAGCCTATTAGTGGAATGGAATGAAAAAGGATATAGCGAGTTTTGTAGCCAAATGTCCGAACTGCCAACAAGTTATCAAAGACCCGGAAGTTTGTCTGACTATTCCCACTTGGAAGTAGGAGGATGTGAATATGGATTTTATTGCGGGTTTGCCTTGTACTAAAATGAAACAGGTTTTATTTGGGTCATCGTTGATAGAATGACGAAATCCATCCTGTAACAACCCTAAAAATGAATAAGTTAAGAAATGCTTAATGTGACAAGAATGCTTGCGATTAGACCAAGGTTCACACGGATCGATACGCGTAGAACCAGACCTCAGAACCCTTACTTAGCAAAGCTAACTACTTGGGGAGTTAGTTGAGCTTGGAAAGGTTGGAACCAACAATATAGGGCTCTCGAAAATGAAGATTTAATATAAAGAGTCTTCACCGTACTTAAAAAGAGGAAATCTTAAATTTTGAGGGTCTAGGGGTAAAATGGTCTTTTCCAAGCCAAGGGTAATATGGTAATTACCCTAAGGAATTAATTAATTAATAAATTAATTTAATTAAAGAACCGATTTGGGTTGGGTCGACCCGAAATGACCCATTTTTGCAAAATGGTGTCACCCGAGTTCGAGCCCCAATGGAAGCAACAAATTTGTGATTTATTTATTATTGAAAATCTGATTTTTTTTAAGGGCAAAATGTTACTTCCACGTGTAATTAATTAAATCAGATTTTGAGTAATAAGGAGAGTCCTAAATTGACTAAGTCATTAAAGCCTAAACAACTTCACACGTTTCACTCTCTCACGTCGATCACATCCTCACATTCAAAATCTATTGTTTTCTCAATGCCAATTAACCTGAAGAACAAAAAATATTAATAAAGTTTCTTCACACTTGAAGAACTCACGAAAAAATCTAAGAAAGCAAGCTAATCAAAAACGTTAAGGCAAGGGGGATTTTCGTCGAGTTGGTGGTGAAACATTAGGTGAGTTGGATGTGGTTTTGGAGAAAGGTTTGGTAAGCAACTTCAACGTTTGAACATCAATTAAGGTATGGGTTTCTTCTCTCTTGGTACCTTTCCCAAGAGACCCCTTAAGGTTCAAGATATTCATTCGGAAAACTAGGGTTGTTTCCTGTTTCATGTCCCTGTCACTAGCTCCCGTTGAATTATACGTTGGGTATGTTTGCTGGTACAAAGTAAGGATGAAATGTTTTTTCGTGACGTTTATGTTTAAGTATGCATGTTTGGAATTATGTGAATATTGAATATGTTGTCCGAAATCATGTGAAAAAGTGATGTGTGTGTGCAACGTGTGGCAGTGAACTTGTCACTGTTGGAGGTGTGAAATGGCATGTTTAATCCTTGTATTTTATGTGCAAAAGTTGTACACAACGTGATGTTCATTGTAATGAATCGTGGCTGATTGAATAACAATCTTTTAGCCAAACAAACATATGAAAGATGCGCCTAAAAACGTGTTAAAATGGTCTATGAATTTCCTTAGGAGTTCAAGTTAAAACGTTGATAAAAATGAATTGAAAAATGACCAAAATTTCCAGCAACAATGCAATGTTAATTTAGACTAAAGTTAAATAAAGGAATCTTGAAATTTAATAAATTTTTAAGGGGTGAGGCCACCAGGATTCGAACCTGTGACCTCACCCGTGTGGCTACTGTAATTCGCAAAAAGAAGAAATGAAAAAGGGGGCTGGGGGATTCGAAATCGCGTTACTGGAAGAGAAAGGAGAGAATGACGTATGTAGGCTTGTCTGCGACCTCTGAGAGGTCAACGACGCCGGTCTCGTCTGGGGTCTGAACTCTGGTCATGAAAAAGTTGGTATCAGAGCACTAGGTTAAATTTCGAGAATAATAAGTTCACATCAACCATATTGAGTAATTTTTAAGTCATGGTAGTGAAGTGCACCACTATCTTGAATTAGAGATTGCATGATGCGTAGGAGAATTCCCCTTCTTCGGATCCTATCGTGCTTTTCCTAATGTCTGATTTGTTGGTGTTATGAGCGTGTCTAACATCAATCCTTGTTGTTTTCAGAGAATGAACACTAGGAGAGCTATGGGTCAGAGGAGAGGAGGAGCAGCTGCTGGGGGCAATCAGGATCCACCCCAGGCTCCAGCTGAAGGAGTGTCTATGCCGCTTAACCTAGTTGGGTTGGCTGATGTTGAGGTGAGGGCATCTCTGGCCCAGATGGAACAGACCATTACTATGCAGGCCCAGGCTATGACTGCCCAGGTCAATCGGCAGAATGTTCAGAGGGAGAACCCACCGACTCGCAGATGGATGACAGGCTGCGAGACTTTACGAGGATGAACCCTTCTATTTTCACAGGGTCTAAGACATCAGAAGATCCTCAGGAATTTGTGGACGAGGTGCATAAGATTCTGGTGGCTATGGGGGCCACAAATACTGAGATGGCTACCTATCAGCTCAAGGATGTTGCACAGACTTGGTGCAAAATGTGGCAAGATAGCCGTGTTTTTGGGTGGAGTGCCAGTCACTTGGGAGATGTTTAAGACAACATTTCTGGAGAGGTTCTTTCCCATAGAGATGAGGGAAACCAAGGTTGAGGAGTTCATCAACCTTAAACAAGGATCCATGACAGTCAGGGAGTATTCCCTGAAGTTTGTTAAGCTATCCAAGTATATTACTTTCCTTAGTATTTAATAGAAAGAATGAGGAGAGTACTGAGGTTTGTTGAATTATCCAGGTATGCTACTTCCCTGGTTTCGAACAGCAGGGATGAAATG
Source organism: Solanum pennellii (assembly GCF_001406875.1). Classification (NCBI taxonomy): domain Eukaryota; kingdom Viridiplantae; phylum Streptophyta; class Magnoliopsida; order Solanales; family Solanaceae; genus Solanum; species Solanum pennellii. The sequence goes on along the minus strand of NC_028645.1, from coordinate 60,511,800 downwards.
AGAAGGTTCCTCACAAGAATCAATGGAGACCTAGAGGAGGAGTGTCAGTCTGCGATGCTCCATGATAATATGGACCTTTCCAGGTTGATGGTGCATGTCCAGCAGGTGGAGGACAGTCGTAGAAGAGAGGTATTCGTGATGCTAGGAGGCCTAGGCCTCAACATCAAGCAGGTCCCAGCCATAGAGGCCATAGAAACAACTTTGGCGTCCGTGAGCAGCCAAGGTTCAAGAAGGGACAACAGAGTTCTGCGAACTCTAATCCTCATAGGAGCACTACACCTAGAGGAGGCATACCTGAGCCCAAGAAGTACAATGGAGGTAAGGTACAGTGTCCCAACAAGAATTGTGCTAAGTGTGGCCATGTTCACAGTGGAGAGTGCAGACAGGGCACTAATGCCTGCTTCGGTTGTGATAAAAGTGGGCACGTGGTCAGAGATTGTCCACTGAACAGAGGTCAGGCTGGAGGTAATGCTCAGCCTAGGCCTAACCCACAGGGTGGAGCAGCAGCCGAGCCTCCTAAGAGGAACAGGTTCTATGCCCTGAAGGGCAGGGAGGAGCAGGAGAAGTCCGCTGATGTGGTAACAGGTATGCTGCAAGTATTCTCAACTTCTGTTTATGCTTTACTTGATCCAGGGTCTACACTTTCCTTTGTAACTCCTCTGCTTGATCTCACTTTTGAAATATTACCTAAAGTTCTACCTGATCCTATAGTGGTTAGTACGCCTTTAGGAGAAAATGTTAGAACGGATAGAGTATACAAGGATTGCCCAATAGTTGTATGTGGTAGGAATATGTGTGCAGACTTGGTTGAATTACCCATGCATGATTTTGACATCATTCTTCGCATGGACTGGCTTCATAAGTGTTTTGCCTTCATGGATTGTCGCAGTAGGGTTGTGAGATTTTGCTTCCCTAATGAAGAAAATTTAGTCTGGGAAGGGTACAACTCAAGTCGTCCTAAACCTTTGATTTCCAATCTTAAGGCCAATAAAATGATGTCCAAGGGGTTATTATGTCATCTTGTGAGTGTTAATGATTTGGATCATGACATTCCTTCCATAGACTCAGTGCCTGTAGTGAATGAGTACCAAGACGTGTTTCCTGATGATTTGCCTGGAGTCCCTCCCCTTCGAGAGGTTGACTTTGGTATCGATATAGATTTCGACACTAAACCAATCTCAATTCCTCCTTATAGAATGGCTCCAGCAGAACTCAAAGAGTTGAAGCTGCATTTAAAAGATCTCACTAATAAGGGTTTCATTCAGCCGAGCATATCCCCTTGGGGCGCTCCAGTGTTGTTTGTGAAAAAGAAACATGGAACCCTTAGAATGTGTATCGATTATCGACAGCTCAACAAAGTCACTATAAAGAATAAGTATCCACTTCCCAGAATAGATGACTTGTTCGATCAACTCCAAGGGTCTAGTTTCTTCTCAAAGATTGATCTTCGTTCAGGGTACCATCAGCTTACGGTTAGGGATGAAGATATTCCAAAGACAGCCTTTCATACCCGTAATGGTCATTACTAGTTTCTAGTTATGTCATTTGGTTTCACTAATGCATCTGCTGCATTTTATGGATCTTATGAACAGAGTCTTCCGTGAATACCTTGACTCTTTCGTCATAGTATTCATTGATAACATTCTCATCTACTCTAAGACCAAGGAAGAGCATGAACAACATTTGAGACTAACCTTGCAGGTACTGACAGCATCAGTTGTATGCCAAATTCAGCAAGTGTGAATTCTAGCTTAGATCAGTGACCCTCCTGGGTCATGTTGTGTCCGACAAAGGTGTGGAGGTAGATCCCAGGAAGACTGAAGCTGTTAAGAGCTGGCCAAAACCTCTTACTCCCACTGATATCCGTAGCTTTCTGGGATTGGCTGGTTACTACCGTAGGTTTGTGGAGGGCTTTTCTTCCATTGTTATCCCACTTACAGCTTTGATGAAGAAGAAAGCCAAGTTTGAATGGACGGAAAATGAAGAGAAGAGTTTCCAGGAGCTCAACGACAGACTCACTTCAACCCCGGTGCTTACTTTGCCTAAGTGTGGTGAGAATTACACTGTTTACTGTGATGCATCTAGGGTTGGTTTGGGTTGTGTTCTTATGCAGGCTTGTAACGTGATAGTCTATGCTTCCAGACAGCTCAAGGTGCATGAGAAGAATTATCCCACTCACGACCTAGAGTTGGCAACTGTGGTGTTTGCACTGAAGCTGTGGAGGCATTACCTGTATGGATTGCATGTGGATATGTTCACAAACCACAAGAGTCTCCAGTACGTGTTCACATAAAGGGAGTTGAATCTACGTCAGCGAAGAGGGTTGGAGCTGTTGAAGGATTATGACATGAATGTGCACTACCATCCAGGTAAGGCTAATGTTGTGGATGATGCTTTGAGCAGGATGAGCATGGGGAGTACAGCCCACGTTGAGGATGAGAAGAAGGAGTTGGCGAAAGAGATACACAGACTGGACAGACTGGGTGTGCGATTGGTTGACTCTACTAGTGGGGGTGTTTCAGTTCATCCTAGTTCTGAATCATCCTTGGTAGTTGAAGTCAAAAAGGGTCAGCATCTCGATCCTGTGTTGGTGGAGCTGAAGGACTCAGCATTGATAAAGATGAATGAGTCTTTCGCTTTGGGAGGTGATGGCATACTTAGGTATCAGGACAGGCTGTGTGTACCAGATGTGGATGATTTTGGGACCAAGATTGTGGCAGAGGCCCATGGTTCCAGATATCCCATACATCCAGGTTCCACCAAGATGTATCATGATCTTAAGCAGACCTATTGGTGGGATGGCATGAAGAAGGACATCGCAGAGTATGTAGCCAAGTGTCCTAAGTATCAGCAGGTAAAGGCAGAGCATCTTAAGCTTGGCGGTCTGACTCAAATTATTCAGGTTTCGACTTGGAAATGGGAGGCCATTAATATGGACTTCGTAGTTGGTCTTTCGAGGACTAGTACCGCCTTTCATCCTCAGACTGATGGGCAGGCAGAGTGCACCATTTAGACATTGGAAGACATGTTGAGGGCGTGTGTGATTGACTTTAGAGGTAGCTAGGATGACCATCTGCCTTTGATAGAGTTTTCATATAATAATAGTTATCACTCCAGCATTGGGATGGCACCGTTTGAGGCACTATATGGTAGGAGGTGTAGATCTCCAGTTGGATGGTTCGAGGTTGAAGATTCATCCATTTATGGTCCAGAGACCATTCATGAGGCCTTAGAGAAGGTCAGAGTGATTAGGGACAGGTTGGCTACTGCTTACAGCTGACAGAAGTCATATGCAGACAACAGAAAGCGGCCCTTAGAGTTTCATGTTGGTGACCAGGTTTACTTGAAGATATCACCTACGAAAGGGGTGATGAGATTTGGTATAAAAGGGAAGTTGAGTACGAGGTATGTTTGGCCATATGAGATCCTACATCCTGTGGGTGAGGTGGCTTATGAGTTATCATTGCCTGCGGAGCTAGCTTCTATTCATCCAGTCTTTTTTGTCTCTATAGTGAAGAAGTGCCTAGGTGATCCAACATCGATTCTACCGGTTGAAGGTTTGGGGTTGATGAAGACTTGTCTTATGAGGAAGTACCTGTTGAGATCTTAGACAGACAGTTCAAGCGGCTGAGGAACAAGGAGATTGCCACAGTGAAGGTATTGTGGAGAAATCATCTTGTTGAGGGTGCTACGTGGGAGGATGAGGCCGACATGAAATCCCGCTACCCTCATCTTTTCAGTTCTTGATGTTAGACTTCCTACTCTTAAGTCTATGTTTCCTTATCTCTCCGTATTTTGTTGCTATTACTTGACTGTGCATAGTGATTATGTTATGATCTGACTGGCATTACGATATGTAGTGGTAGTGTCATTCAGGGACGAATGTTCCTAAGGAGGGGATAATGTAACAACCCTAAAAATGAATAAGTTAAGAAATGCTTAATTTGTCAAGAATGCTTGCGATTAGACCAAGGTTCACACGGATTGATACGCGTAGAACCACACCTCAGAACCCTTACTACGGCCAATCCAACTAACTTGGGGAGTTAGTTGAGCTTGGAAAGGTTGGAACCAACCATATAGGGCTCTCGAAAATGAAGATTTAATCGAAGGAGTCTTTATCAGACTTAAAAGGAGGAAATCTTAAATTTTGAGGGTCCAGGGGTAAAATGGTCTTTTCCAGGACAAGGGTAATATCGTAATTACCCTAAGGAATTAATTAATTAATTTAATAAAAGAACCGGTTTGGGTTGGGTCGACCCGAAATGACCCATTTTTGCAAAACGGTGTCCCCCAAGTTCGAGCCCCAATGGAAGCAACAAATTGGTTATTTATTTATTATTTAAAATCTGATATTTTAAGGGCAAAATGGTCCTTTCACTTATAATTAATTAAATCAGATTTTAAGTATTCAGGAGAGTCCTAAATTGACTAAGTCATTATATAAGCCTAAACAACTTCACACGTTTCACTCTCTCACGTCTATCACATCCTCACGTTCAAACTCTATTGTTTTCTCTCTGCCAATTAACGTGAAGAACAGAACATATAACAATGGTTCATCACACTTGAAGAACTCACGAAAAAATCTAAGAAAGCAAGCTAATCAAAAACGTTAAGGCAAGGGGGATTTCCGTCGAGTTGGTCGTGAAACTTTAGGTGAGTTGGATGTGGTTTTGGAGAAAGGTTTTGGCAGCAACTTCAACGTTTGAACATCAATTAAGATATTGGTTTCTTCTCTCTTGGTACCTTTCTCAAGAGACCCCTTAAGGTTCAAGATATTCATTCGGAAAACTAGGGTTGTTCCCCGTTGCATGTCCCTGTCGCTAGATCCCATTGAATTATAGGTTGGGTATGTTTGCTGGTACAAAGTAAGGATGAAATGTGTTTTCGTGATGATTATGTTTAAGTATGCATGTTCGGAATTATGTGAATATTGAATATGTTGTCCGAAATCATGTGAAAAAGTGATGTCCGTGTGCAACGTGTGTCAGTGAACTTGTCACTGTTGGAGGTGTGAAATGGCATGTTTAATCCTTGTATTTTATGTGTAAAAGTTGTACACAACGTGATGTTCATTGTAATGAATTGTGGCTGATTGAATAACAATCTTTTAGCCAAACAAACCTATAAAAGATGCGCCTAAAAATGTGTTAAAATGGTCTACGAATTTCCTTAGGAGTTCAAGTTAAAACGTTGATAAAAATGAATTGAAAAATGACCAAAATTTCCAGCAACAATGCAATGTTAATTTAGACTAAAGTTTAATAAAGGAATCTTGAAATTTAATAAATTTTAAAGGGGTGAGGCCATTAGGATTCGAACCTGTGACCTCACCTGTGTGGCTACTGTAATTCGCGAAAAGAAGAAATGAAAAGGGGGCTGGGGGATTCGAAATTGGGTTACTGGAAGAGAAAGGAGTGAATGAGGTACGTAGGCTTGTATGAGACCTCTGAGAGGTCAACGATGCCGGTCTCGTCTGGGGTCTGAACTCCGGTTGTGACACATCCACTTATTCTCGTCAAGGTTTCATTTTCAGAGGAAGACTATGACAAATTGTATGTTAAGGAGATAGTGAAGTTGCATAGGTCCTTTATCTATCATTTTGGATCAGGGTACAAAGTTTACTTCACACTTTTGGAAGGCATTCCAAAAATGGCTTGGTACTAATGTTAAGATTAGTATTATTTTTCAACCTCAAACTAGTGGTAAAGCAGAACGTATCATTCAAACCCTAGAAGACATGTTGAGGTTGTGTGTCATAGACTTCAAGGGTAGTTGGTATGACCATCTACCGTTGATTGAGTTTGCCTACAATAATTGTTACCATTCGAGTATTCCATGGCTCCTTTTGAAGCATTGCATGGTAGGAGAGTAGATCTCCGATTGGTTGGTTTGAAGTAGGTGAAATTGCTTTAATTGGTCCCAAATTATTTCATGAGGCCATTGAAAAAGTTTGAATCATTAGAGAGAAGTTGAAGACGACCCAAAGTCGGCAAAATCCCTATGCTGATGTTAGAATAAAGGATCTAGAGTTTCAAATTGGTGATTGGGTCTACTTGATAATCTCACCTAAGAAGGGTGTGGTTAGGTTTGGTAAGAAGAGGAAACTTATTTAGCGATATGTGGACTCGTATCAAATCTTGAAACGTGTTGGGAGAGTTGCATATGAATTAGACTTACCAAATGAATTGGCTCGGTTCACCCGGTGTTTCATGTCTCCATGCTTAAGAAGTGTATTAGTAATACGGTATCCATCATTCCTTTAAAGGGTTTGGGAGTTGATGAGACTCTTTCTTATGAAGAGGTTCCGGTAGAGATTTTAGACCGGTAAGTTAAGAGGTTGAGAAACAACTAAGTAGCTTCCATAAAGGTTTTATGGAGGAATCACTTAATTGAGGGTGATACATGGGAGGTCGAGGCCGATATGAAGTACCGTTATCCTCATCTTTCTCAATCTACTCCTATTCAAGCTTGAGGTAAGTAGTTCCTCTAGAGTTTTTGTGTTTTGGAAATCATGAGTGTTGTATGAGTTTTCCATGATTTCCTTATGGTATGCATGTTTATGATGAAATTCATAATATGTAAGAAAATAGGTCGTATGATTATGTGTTCCTCATGTTGAAATGCATTTTAGTATGATGATGGCATATTTGACTTCATGAGATAGTTTGATGAACATGCTTAGTTATATTTATGATGAAATGGCATATTAGTTCCTTAATGTTGTGTTGATCTTGCTTTAAGTTGGAGAAGGTAGTTCCTCCCGTGTTATATGGGATGATTAGTTTTGTGCATAATGGGTTGTGGATGCAGTTCCTACCTCCTTGTGATAGCATTAATTATGTTTTGAGATGGAGTTGATGTTTCCTTCTATGAATTATGCATTATTTTTATGTTGCATGCATGATAGGTTGCTACTCTTGAGTATTTAATTTTGCAAGGTGTCTAAATCTTCATTCGAGGATGAACGTTCCCAAAGGGGAGATAATGCAATACTTCAGAGAATGGTAGGTTAAGATAGAGCCTAGACGTAAGGTTAAAAATCATAAAATTATTCCCCGAATGTTAGTAAGTCAATTAGGGTTGAAATGAGGTTATTTGTGTCAAGGCCAAGGGGCAAGTGCCAAGGCAAAGACAAAGGCCAAGGCTTCCCAAACTTGGAGCACACTGCCTCACATTCACGAGGGGGACCACGGATCATGGTCCTCACCATGACTCATGAAGGGCCTCATGGTCTTGGCTTGGCCATGGTAGAGTGGCCACTATATGTCAAGGTTACTGACTCAACTTCACGAGAGGGATCATGGCTCGTGGATGATCCCTTCGAGAAGATGACTTGGGCAAAGTTGTCACGACCCAAAACCGGGGCCGCGACTGGCACCCACAATTTCCCTCCTATGTGAGCGAACCAACCAATCTAACCCTTATCATTTTAACATATATCAACAGAAAATAATGCGGAAGACTTAAACTCATTAAATAAAACAAATCAACATCTATTAATTCCCCAAAATCTGGAAGTCATCATCACAAGAACATCTATCT
>NC_028645.1:60348647-60495134 GCF_001406875.1 Solanum pennellii | reverse complement strand
GGTCCGTCCTGCACCTCCGTCCTGACGGTCAGAGACTCGTTTCCCGTACCAATTTCTCAAGAGTTGAAGTGTTTTGCAACGGGAGCTTACGACGGCTCGTCGTGGATGTGACGGCACGTCCTGCAGGTCCGTCACCGATTACAGAGAGTCGATTTTCAGTACCCAATTTCAGAATTTCTGAGTATGCTGAAACGAGACATCTGTGACGGGCCGTCGTGCCTATGACGGTCCGTCGTGATGTCCGTAATCTTAGCCAGTTTTTCCAGAAATAAATCTGCTGCTCAAAACGACTAAACAGGTCGTTACAAAAGTAGCGTAGGGCCCCAAGTTCCAAGGCTACTACCTCAAGGACCACGGCTCATGGAGCCCCTCATGGTAATGCCTTTGTCTTGTAATCCTAAGAAACCAAGGTCCTAGCCATTTTCCCAACCTTCACGGGCATAATCACGGGTCGTGGTCCTCACCACGGCTCGTGACATCTGGGCGTGGTCAATAAGTGAGGGTCATTTAAGTCCTATTAAAGTGAGGTCGTTTTGGGTATTTTTAAGGATACTATCTAAGTTGATTTTAAGTCAAAATTTCCAAACTAAGTCATTATACTCAAACACCCAAATCAAATAAAAAAAAACTCTCTTCTCTCAATATTTCTCTCTCTAAAACTCAAGGAAGTAGAAAGGAGCATTTGGGCTAGGGTTTGTTGATTTTAAGGGCTCTTCCCTAAATTTCTTGGAGTTTCTTAGTCAAGGTCTTGTTGCTTTACTTATACGGGTAGTTTCCACCCATAGAGTCCCTTCAAACTTGGTTTTCAAGATTTCAATTTACCCCAAACCTAGGGTTTTCAATCTATGTTATGGGTCTTCTTCAAAACTTTTTCAACTGTTTATTTATAGTTGATTATGGTTTGATATGATAAATTATGATTGGATTAATGTAGTATTGTTGATTTATGGAGTCAATCCCCCATGGACCCATGATTCCCCCAAATTGATAAATTATGAATTGATGATGTGGGTTGGTTTATTTTAAGAACATGTTAATTGATTATGTTATGATAAATTTACTGGATCATGATATTCCTCTTATCTTATATAGTAATTGTATATTTTTGGGTTGCTTGTGATTCATAACCTTTGAACGATAAAGTATGAGGGTTTGTACATCTTTATGAGAATTGTGTATGAGCTTATGATTCACTTAGAGTGTGAAGATCCAATGATTATTGTGTAATTGTGGTGTTGTTGCAAGATCATTCTTCCCCTATCCTTATACATAGCTATGCGTGAATGACTATGAATATGGTAAGCTTTTTGTGTTGATTGAAATGATATTCTCATGAATACACAATAAGATGTGAAAGGTTTACTCACATATTGATGATTCTAAGGTTGAAAGGACATTCTCATCTAATGAATATATGAGCTATTATGATGTTATGTTGGTTTGAGTGCCTAGTGCATTCATTTATGAACATGAATTTAAGTAACGACTTATTATGAACTTTAAAGGGAATATTGCCTAGCACCGAGTGGATATGAAAATGAGATGGAAGTTTTTACGTTAGAAAGTCTGGCTTTCCAAAGTAAGTTATCCCATGAGATGGAAACCTTTTAGATTAGAATATTCGGGTTTCTAGTAGCAATATCTTTATCCCATAACTATGTGCCCACATAGGTCTTCAGCTGATCGATCCACCTAAACGCTCATATGTTAGTTCTACCTTAGGCAAGTAGGACACCTTTTTTAGGTATGGGGTACGACACCAGATTCCATGTAGCTCACATGGTCTATGTTGGTTAAGGCTAAATTTCCCTCTATGATAAAAATATGTTTTATGACAAGAAAATGAACTATAACTATGACTTCATAAGAGGTACTACTTAGTATGAGTGGAGGTATAAGACTCCATTTGTGCATTGCACAAGTAGGCTTCAAGAGTAGTTGTGGTAAGGTTCTCTTATGTTATGAAGTTTTATGAATTATGTATGTATGATATGTGTTGTTGTTAAGGATGTATCTACTTCCTACAAGTTATGAATATGATTATTTCATTGTTTATGAATGTTGATTAATAATGAGGTCAAGGTAAGATATGCATGATGTTGGTAATCTAAAAGTGGTACTTGACATTTGGTAGGGTTACAGAATCTCGCCTTTGTATTTCACTAGTATAGCTTTGGTTTGCTTACGATATGGTTTGACTATGTTTATTCGCAAATGTGTATAATGACTTTTAAACTTGATTAATGCATGGTGTCAACTAAACGTCTCTTTTTATGAGTGTTTCAAGGATTTTTTATGCATGGCTTCCATACTTAGTATATTAATTGTGCTAACCCATATTTTCTACCTTTTGTATAAGTATAGGTCTCGGTCGTTGAGGTTGCTTCTCTTTGGTTGAAAGCTTGGATCTATTATCTTCTTGCCTTGGTGAATTCTCATGGTTCGAGTACAGGAAACATTCTTTCTAGTTTCCTTTCATATGTTCTACTTAGAAACTTTATTGTTAAAGGTTGGACCTTATTGAAGATTCTATTGTAGTAGATGGTTCATCGAGATAATGTTTAGAATCCTATTTTTTATATTAATGAAAAAAATTCGATTGTAAAAGTTTTAAATTCTGCATCATTTCTATTATTTATATTTATGATTATGCTAAGGGTTTGTATGAGACCCCTTTAGGACGAGTACGACGTGTTGCATCTAGGGGGTACTCTTGGGTCGTGACAGAACAATATATTAATTTTTGGAAATAAGCCTTCAAATAATAAATCAACAATTCATAGAAATTTGTCTTTCTTAGCACCTTCATTAAGAAGAACCAAGATATTCTATTATAAGTTTTGACCATATCTGGTTTAATAACCACATTTCCTGGCTTCTCTGTTTTGTTTTAGTATGATTAACAATCTCCTGTGTGAGAAGTGTATCCTCAATGATACTAGTCTCTTCGACAAAATCTGGTTGATAGTTCGAAATCAACTTGGGTAACAAGGATTCTATTCTATCATGCATAATTCTGGACAAATTTTATTATAAAATTACTAAATTAATAAGTCTCATGTTAGGGAAGTTGTGAATAGTTTTCTTCTTTGTAAGAGAACCAAATTAGTGTGAGTCCCAGATTGGGGAAGAGTGTCGCCATTAAAAAATTCTTGAACCATACCATAGATGTATGTTCCAATAATGTCCCAACAACATTAACATTAACAGAACATCCATTTCAAACCATCTAGACCACTTGCACTATAACCATTTAAGTTAACATTGATCTTCTAACTTCATCTATGCTAGGTTGTCGGCAAAAAAACAATATTCTATTCAGCACTAATTATGTTCTGAATATGATCCAAAAGTGAGAAAGAATATCTTGGTTATTTATTTATTTTTTTAATTAGACTTAACAAAATTATCTTCTTGTCAAATATTTTAATAATCTATGACAATTTATAATATTAATTATTTTTGTCAAACATGCATTTCATGATGTTCATAGAAAGCTCGTGCCTTTAGTTTTTACGATTAATTCAATTGAAATATATGAATTCAAAAAATATAAATCAACGATTATCTTTTCATTATATTATTGAAGAACATATGTTTATTAATTAATATATTTACAAGTGACAATATATATCTTAAATAGTTGATTTAATAACATTTATAAAATTTCTTATTTTTCTAATATAAATTTTAAATAGTTAAGTTTCGTTTATAAAACTTGATATAATCTTATTATTGCAATTATGCATCCAAACTGTACATGTATAATCACACCATGACAAACAAACATATCAGTGCAATTATTAAGTTGTGTAGCTGATAATTACTTCTCTAGTAATTAGATCAATTTCAATCACCGGGTGACTTTAATTTCCAAACAGAACCTTAGTCTTTTTTCGTTTTTTACTTTACTTATTTTTAACAAAATAGAAAAATTTACAAAAGAATAGAGGAGATAGATTTATACAAAATCAAATTGTACAAGAAAAGTATTACTATATATTTTAAGATATATACATGAAAATACTATGTATATACAAATATATTTTTAAAAGAAGTGAAAGTAATTTTTTATTATTAAAAGTTAAATATGATAAACTGAGAAAAGAGTATGCATTTTAAAAGCTAAATTATGGATTTATAATTTCCTACGAAAAAATGAATAGGAAATTTTACAGCACATAGAAAGTTCAATAATATATGCATTATTTACTATTTATAATTTACAATATAAAATTTATATGATATAATTTGAAATAAATGTGCAAAGCATATTTTTAGAAGCTAGTTAGATAATAAGTAAAGACAACACAATCATATTAATTATATTAAATAAGATTTTGTAACATTATATAACAATAAATTTTACGATGATTAGAATAAAAATAATATTTAAACAAACAATATAAAAAATACCATAAGTAACAATCACACAAAGAAGTTGTAACAGAAGTTGCAAAAATCTTGTGATGAAAAAATATTCGTGCAAATTGATTAACTTGAATTTGCAACTAAAAGAAAAAAGACATCCATAATGCAAGTGGATTCACAACAGCATCAATGATTAATGAAAAACCCTCCCCTAATATTAGCTGGAAAACCATCCCAACCAAATGCGAAACTACAATTTAAAATTTTAGTTCTATCCATATTACCTTAGTTTAAATATGAATTTTAAAAAAATATCAAAATAAAATTAGCAAAATAACATTATAACTGGATTCGTATTTCAGGTCTCGCTGGTATTTCCTCTAGCTTGTACAACCGCACAATGAATCAATAACGCTTTTATATTTTTCATGGATGCATGATTAATTATATCTTAATTTCTATAAAAAAAAAAATAATCTAAATTACCAGGTGCACCCCACCTAAAGGTCTGATTCCGCCTCTGAATCCCACCCCACCTCCACCCCTCCATCCTATAAGAAGAGCTGGAGACTTTTTTAGGGAGTTATACTCTGAAAATGAGTAAATTCAAATTTGGTCGAATTTTAATATGAATATATTAGATACTAATAAATAATTAAAAAATAAAAAACTTTTTAAAAAATCTGTAATGGTGCTCGAATATTGCATGTCCAGAAAATGTAGTGTGCCATTCAATTTTGAAAAGTAAAAGAAAGACAACTAAAATTTCAAAAATTGGATTTCATTTTGTAGTTTCCAACTAGTAAAGAGATGTGGGTCCACCAACTTAAGATTGTGATGCAGTTGGAGAGATTGTTTCATTCTTAATTTGGAAAAGAGTCAAATACACTTTTAAACTATTCGAAAAAATCTAAATATATCCTCCGTTTAAAGTTTGGTTCACTCATGCCTCGCCGTCCAACTTTTGATCCAAATATACCTTTATCGGCGTTAGTTGACTTGTTGGACATATCCAACTAATTTTTCATTTATTTAAATGTCACATGGAATTGTCATGTCATTTGACCTTACCACATGACATTTATATGAAAATGGAAAGATATTTGGACTCATAAACATCTAATCCGACCCATAAATCAACTCACTTTAAAATAAATTATCCGACCGATTTTCAACAATTCTGTTTAATTTTTATTTTTTTGATAAATTCCGAAAATGAATAATTGATTAATAAAAAAATAGGAAGAACATGAAAAAAAAGAAGAAGATAAATTTAACGCCAAAAATTCACAAATAATTATAGTAACCTTAAATTCAATTTAAACACTTTTTTTAAAAAATTATTTTTTTTGATAAATCCCGAAAACGAGTAATTGATTAATAAAAAATATGAAAAAAATATAAATTAACGCCAAAAATTAAAAAGTAAATACATTAACCTTAAATTCAACAATTTCAACATTTTTTTAATTTTTATTTTTTTCGGCAAATCTCAAAAATGAGTTTATTAAAAAAAATATGAAAAAATATAAAAATTACGTAAAAAAATTCACAAAATAAAAAATAGGAAACTATGAAATAAATATAAAATAAAAAAAACTGTTGAAATTATTGAATTTAAGGTTACAATATTTATTTGTGAATTTTGACGTAAATTTTTTATTCTGTTTTCATATTTTCCCCTTTTTATTAATAAATTACTCATTTTCGAAATTTATCGAAAAAATAAAAATTTTAAAAAAATTGTAGAATGAAATGTTACTTTATTTATTTGTGAACTTTTGGTGTTAATTTATATTTTTTTTCATACTTTTCATATTTTTTATTAATCAAATTATTCATTTTCGAGATTTATCGAAAAAATAAAAATTTTAAAAAAAAATATTAAAATGTTCGATTTAAGGTTACTATATTTATTTGTGAATTTTTGGCGTTAATTTTATACTTTTTCATATTTTTCCTATTTTTTATTAATCAATTACTCATTTTCGAGATTTATCGAAAAAATAAAAATTAAACAAAATTGTTAAAAATGGGTCGAATAGTAAATTTAAAAGGAGTTGATTTATGGGTGTTTATGAGTCCGAATATCTTTTCATTTTCATATAAATGTCATGTTGTAAGGTCAAAATGACATGACAATTCCATGTGACATTTAAAGAAATAAAAAAATGAGTTGGATATGTCCAACATGGAAAATAACGCCCATAAGGGCATATTCAGATCAAAAGTTGGACGGTAAAGACATGAGTGAACCAAATTTTAAATGGAGGATATATCTAAACTTTTTCGAATAGTTTAGGGACATATTTAACTATTTTTCCTTCTTAATTAGATATTTTGAATTCGAGTTTGGAACATGAAAATATATGTTGTATGAAGCGCTATTCCTGAATGAATTTATAGTTAGCAATTCAGATTTAATTCGAACCACAATATGAATTTCACTGGTCGAAAAAAAAGAAGAAAAAGATGTGGGTCTCTGACATTACCCTTTCAGACATAGAAGCTGTCTTCTTCAAACCCTCAAGCTACATCACATGTTTTTGTACATACTGAAACAAGAAGCAGCAAAGCTAAAGTAAGAAACTGAAGATCCCGAAGCTACGGATACCCATCATAACAAGACAGCTGCATAAATAATAATAATAGTATGTTGTTATCATATTATTGCTATCTTCTCTGCTTCACAGCACTTTGTTTAGCAGAAGACCCTTATGTATATTTTGACTGGACTATTTCCTACATTACAGCTTCTCCTCTTGGAATTAAGCAGCAGGTTCTTTTCTTTCTTTTTCTATCCATATATTGGATCAACTTCCTTTTTACTACTCTACTTTTAATTAAACTGCACTTACCCAACCTTAACATAATTCCCTTGCTTGCAATCGGAACTGGAATTTTACAAGATTTGTCACTAAAATGCATTCTCTACAGGTATCTCGCTAAGTTTGTCCTTAGCCATTTAAGGGCTACATATGTGTAAAATACCTAATTTTGGGTTCCTGCCCATTTTCAGATGCTGAATTGCTATAGTTTTTTTTTCTTTTCTTTTTTTTGTGGTTGGATTTGATTGCAAGAAAATTATATTGTTATACTGGATTTGAAGGGTCTCTTTCTGTTAGAGAGGGTAAAAGTCCCACATTGTTTGGTGAATTGACTTATGGCCTCCTTATAAAGATTTGGGTGATCCTCCCCTCATGAGCTAGTTTTTTAGGTTGAATTAGTTTCAGGTGTCATAAACTTCATCCCCATTCGGGACTTTGGGGTCTCGGTCCACTCTCGAGTCAAGCTTGGGTGTGAAAGGGGTGTTAGAGCAGGTAAAAGTCCCACATTGGTTGGAATGATTGGTAATCTTCTTAGGTTGAGTTAGTTTCACGAGTCATATCTTTACATGATATCTGTGTCAAGTCCATCCCTGTTTGGGCTCTCGGTCCACGCTCCGGTCAAACTTGGGCGTGAAAGGGGTGTTAGAGTGGGTAAAAGTCCGTATTGGTTGGTGAATGGACTGATGGTCCCTTAATATAGACTTGGGCAATCCTCCCTTCATGAGTTAGTTTTTAGGTTGAGTTAGTGTGCAGTAAATCAGAATAGAAACAGCATGAAGAAGAAGAAGAAGTAGAGAGGAAGAAGAAGAGATGAAGATGCAGACGAAGAAGAATCCAGAACAAAGTTGTATTAGTATATGAATGTGTAATACATGCCTATTTACATCAGTGTATATATACAATAACTAATACATATAACAACTATAACTAACTCTTAACTAACTAGTTATCTTAATTACATATATGCCACATTGTTCAAGTGACACCTTCTTCAATACTCCCCCTCAAGTTTGGAGGTATGAACAAGTTCATTACACCAAACTTGGATAAAAAATATTCATGTTGAGATTTTCCTAAACCTTTAGTTAACATATCAGCTTCCTGTTCCTTTGTATGTAAATACTTTGTTTCAACTAATCCTTGTTGAATTTTCTCACGTATGAAATGACAATCCAACTCAATATTCACTACTAACAGATTGTGTAATCCTACGCTGACTCTCTCTCTCAATCAACATGGAATATGCGTTGTTAAGAGAAGGAAGAGGCATCATCATAAGAATCTGGCCTCTTGCTTGATCATATGACTCGTTAAGACCCATGAGAAACTGCAGCAATTTTTGATTATGCATAAACACACTGAGATCTCTTGAACCAGGACAACCACAACTAGCTATAGGAACCAAACTATCATACTCTACCCATAGTTCTCTCAATCTAGAAAAATACACTGAAATTGTACTCATACCTTGACTGATAGTTGCAATTTCTTTGTGTAATTGATAAATTCGACTTCCATCTACTTTATCATACCTTTCACTCAATTCTTTCCACACTTCTGCTGCATTTGTTGAGTAAACAATCCCACTAAGTAATTCTTTTGATACACAGTTCATTATCCAAGACAGAACAATGGCATTACATCGTTCCCACAAATTCTTCAAGTTTTCTCCATATGCTTCCTTCTTGCAAGATCCATCAATGAATCCTAGCTTATTTCTTCCCAAAATGGCTATCCTCGTAGCTCTGCTCCACACCGAAAAGTTCTCAGATCCAGATAGCTGAATCGAGACTAACATAACACCTGAATTATCGATGTTGTTCAAGAACAATGGGTGATTATGACTCAGTTTTTCTGGTAATTCATTATCAACAACTGCCATTGTTGCTTCAACCTTTCAGACTGTGTTTAAACAATTTTGATCCCAACTACTGCGATTGCTCTGATACCATGTGCAGTAAATCAGAATAGAAACAGCATGAAGAAGAAGAAGAAGTAGAGAGGAAGAAGAAGAGATGAAGATGCAGACGAAGAAGAATCCAGAACAGAGTTGCATTAGTATATGAATGTGTAATACATGCCTATTTACATCAGTGTATATATACAATAATTAATACATATAACAACTATAACTAACTCTTAACTAACTAGTTATCTTAATTACATATATGCCACATTGTTCAAGTGGCACCTTCTTCAATAGTTAGGTCCACGTGTCATATTATATCAATAATTGAATCACACCATTTCATACATCACACTGTTTCATACTTTGAAGTGCTTAAAGCTGTTGCTAATTTGAACTACTCCTATGACCTATGATTTTTATTGAACTTTGAAATAAATCCTAGGTGTTCTTTAGGTGATCATTGTCCAGTTACTCTGTCCTGTTCTTGTACAGACTTATGTTTTTATCTAGTCAATAGCTAAATCCAGTTTACTTATGTTGCTTCTGTACTATGTGCAAGTCAGTTCAGTTTAACATTTGACTTTCACGAGTGTTGACACATTGTAAAGAGTTGTTCGGGTGATCAGCAAGTTCTTTGTTTGTTTTCTTTGGTCTGTATCTAGTTTTCAAATATTTGCGCTTCATTCCAACAATCTACAATTTGAAGACTAAGTGTGGGATTATAGCAGCCAACATGTTGACAACTGGACAACTTCATATTTTGCTTTAAAGTTCTATGTCTGTCATGTTCCGACAGCTAGGTTCAGAATACTTTGGTTGATTTATTTCCCACCACTTAATATCATGTCTAACTCTGGCTTTCCTGTTTCTGATTCCTTTATTCATAGATGCATTTATGAAATCCATCATAGATCTTTTCTTTAGGAGAATTAGCTGCAACCTTTCCGAGCTTTCCCATGTTTGTTGGTAATTATATATGAAGATTTATATGTTTTCAGGTGATTGGGATAAACGGTCAATTTCCAGGACCCATTCTGAATGTCACTACCAACTGGAATGTGGTTGTCAATGTTAAAAATGATCTTGATGAGCCTATGCTTCTTACATGGTAATCCATAAAATCCACTATGATAAATCTACAAGCGCTTAGATGCCGTAATGAACGTAAATATGATAATTAAGTGCAGGAGTGGCATTCAGCAGAGAAAGGATACATGGCAAGATGGTGTATCTGGCACAAATTGTCCCATTCCAGCTAGCTGGAATTGGACATATGAATTTCAAGTTAAAGATCAGATAGGCAGTTTCTTTTATTTCCCTTCCTTAAGCTTCCAGAGAGCTGCTGGTGGATATGGAGGTATCACTATAAACAACAGAAATGTCATTCCACTGCCGTTTGCGACACCAGATGGGGACATCACACTCTTTATTAGTGACTGGTTTATAAAGAGTCACAAGGTTAGTTGCAAATTTTAACAGGTCAGCCTATTTTTGTAAAAAGTAGATCCTTAACAATTTTGTGGCTCACTTATAAAAGCTTTGGGCATTAGGAACTCAGAAAAGAAATCGAAACTGGAGTTGGCCTTGGAGCTCCTGATGGTATCCTAATCAATGGACTAGGTCCTTACCATTATGATAATGCCGTTGTATCAGGCGGTATAACCTACCAGACAGTTAATGTAGAATCAGGTTATTACATTCTTCTTTCTCGTTGGGGCTTTATCTGCATTGTTTCAGTACATAGTCGGATTTTAATACCTTAACATTTTTCCATTCCGTTGCATGGCACTTTTGGTTCAAGTTTAATCGTAATTATTATCGATGGAGGATTATTTGAGGTGCATTTTAAAGGCTTAACTCATAGATTACTACACGAAATTCCATTGTTTGGATTTAGCAAGGCTTGATTTATGGGTAATTAAAAGGGAAATTTGGGAAATCTGTTAGATTGAGGGTATATTTGAAAACTTTGCTAACAGTAGGGTTTGATTTGACCACATACTACAACGGGGGATGAATCTTACTTATATTTTAAGTAGAAGGGTAAATTTGACCTTTTTTCCTTTAATCAATCTAAAGGAAGTTACTCTGCTTAATCATCATTCTTGACCTGTATCTTTACTCAAGCTTGAACTTATGGGGCGCAAGGCCTGTTTTACATTAGATGATCACAGATTGAGGAAACCGTTAACCAGAATCTGAGGCCTCATTTGTTTTCATTAAGATTAAGACGTCTGAATCTGAATGCAAATACGAATGATTTAGATCTTGTCTGTAGATCTGAATTAAGAGTGTCTATTGACTGTAATTGTTTTATGTGAGAGATCCTGTACTTGACTCAAGGATTCGAAAAATTCCTCTGTTCTTCTGATGGTGATAAGAACTGAATGTTGTCACTTAGTAGTTCATTGGGAAGTGACATATTAGCACCTGAATTTTCATTCAGTTACATTATTTATCACAGATGTCTTTTATCATGCTTATATATAACAGGAAAAACGTACCGCCTTCGAGTACACAATGTTGGTGTTTCAACTAGCTTGAATTTCAGAATCCAAAGTCATAACCTTCTTCTTGTGGAGACTGAAGGTTCATACACAGTACAACAGAACTACACAAGCTTGGATATCCACGTCGGTCAATCATATTCATTTCTTGTTACAATGGATCAGAATGCCAGCAGTGATTATTACATTGTTGCTAGTCCACGATTTGTTAATTCCTCTGATTCGTCGAAGTCGGTAGGAGTCTCTGTCTTGCATTACTCAAATTCGCAAGGACCCGCTTCAGGTCCTCTTCCAGACCCTCCTATGGAATCTGACACATTTTTCTCAATGAGTCAAGCAAGATCCATAAGGTTGTAGAAAGTGTAATTATTCTTTGCTACATTATGTTATCTCCCCTAGTTAGTTGTGTGCATCATTAGGTATGGAAAGTTGTTCATCTTCTTACAGAACAATTTGTCGACATGTGTTACCCAAAGTAGAGATACAGGATATTTACTCTCCTCTAACCCAACCCCCTCCCCAGAAAAATATAAAAATCAAAAGAAAAATGTGAGGTTCTCGTTTTTCAAGTATCTGTTAGCTAAAATATTATTGCAATATTTTGCAGATGGAATGTTTCTGCTGGTGCGGCACGGCCAAACCCCCAAGGATCCTTCAAATATGGTGAAATCACTGTGACTGATGTCTTTGTCCTTCATAATAGGCCTGCAGAGCTAATAGAAGGGAAATGGCGCACTACTCTCAGTGGTATTTCATACTTAGCGCCATCAACACCTCTAAAACTTGCTGAGCAATTTAACATCCCAGGCGTCTTCAAGCTTGACTTCCCCAATAAAATGATGAACAGGCCGGCAAAAGTTGATACGTCAGTAATTAATGGTACTTACAAAGCATTCGTGGAAATCATATTCCAAAACAATGACACAACTGTTCAGAGCTATCACCTTGATGGCTACGCCTTTTTTGTTGTCGGGTGAGTAGTGTATTTTCAAAAAGTTGCTTGAATCACTTGTTTTCAGTTTGGAATCGAAAGATCTGAAGTTCTCATTCTCAAAAATGACAATAGCATGGACTACGGGCTATGGACGGAGAATAGTAGAAGCACCTACAACAAATGGGATGGTGTTGCTCGATGCACTACCCAGGTTAAATATATATGTCTACTTATCTTGAACAGATATTCCACATAGAGGTTCATTCTTTCCAATTTATATGTGACCATAATATTTATTGTAATTTTTACCAAGATGTTAATTGCTTCGAAGTATGCAAAAATAAAATTTATTTCAAAACAAAATATTGGTCTCACCCCATTGCTTTCTTTGTCATAACTCGTTGGAAATTTCTGCTAGTATTGGTGAAAATTTTTCATTGATAAACAAAAGGGAAGTTTTCTCTCCTGCAGGTGTTTCCAGGTGCTTGGACTGCCATTTTAGTTTTCCTAGACAATCCTGGCATTTGGAATTTACGTGCTCAAAACCTTGACTCGTGGTACCTTGGTCAAGAAACTTATATTAATGTGGTGAATCCGGAGAACTCAGAGCTTCCAGTTCCAGCTAACACCATCTTTTGTGGTGCACTGTCACCTTTACAGAAGTAAGATATATGTCTGATCTCATATTGTTATACTGCTTAGTCATACTGGAGTGAGTTTTCTCGGTAGTTCTTATCTTTCGCAGAAACTAGTGAAAAAAGAATCTTCTACTGAATATTTCAAAATGTAGAGAATGTTAGTGTCTGTAGGGAAATGTATATCCTTTCTTGGCAATTGCAGTTATTAAGTGCTCTTACAGTATCTCACACTTCCACAGGGACCAAGCTCGGAGAGTAAATTTCTCTTGTGCACCATCGTTGATGAAAACAATGAAGCTGATCTTTATAGGTTTTGTTGTATCGCTGCTTGGAAATTTTCTGAGGTAACTAATTGTCCTAAAGGCAGAAGAAAGATAGAAATTGCCACATAATTGAGTCTTTGGGCTAATTGTTTTTTCTTTTTTATATGCCTTGTAATACGTAACTAGTTGAACCCCTTATATTTAGGCATCTTCACGTCAACTGTGAATCAATTTTCTGTTTCTTGTATGCTTTAATTTAATATTATTCAAATGTATTTATCGAATAGAACATTATTCTTGGCACTTCACAAGCATGTCCTTTTTGTTAGTATGATTTCATTCAATTGAATGCTTGGAAACTTTTGGGTGCATGTTTACACTTTTGATGGAATACATTTGTCACCACGTAATTTCTCGAGTCATGATAGCACCTATTATAATTCACCAATAGGTAAGTCAACCCGTAACTCGGAATAACAAGTAATGAGTTTGAAGGCAGAAATTAAACAAGAATAGGCAAAATTTAAAATAACAATATAAATAAGCGGAAGCAAACCTAAACATATATATATATATATATATATATATATATATATATATATATAAAAAGATCCCTCCCAAAACCTGGTAGTCACTAGCACAGAGCTACTAACAATTAACAAAACGAGTAAACGTCCTAAAAGTGGACCACGGAAACTGGACTGTTTCGAAAGGTTAAAGACAAGTGTATATATCATATATTATTATAAGTGGGAAGCTTCAACCTTCAAAGTTAGATTACCATTTTGCTCCTTCACTAAATCAAAATAAATTAATTTATTTTTTAAATACTAATATTTAATTATCATCATATATCATATCATATATATCATAATATATTACTAAAAGCATGAACAAAAAAGTTGAAAGTTGAATTATGATTTACCCTTTCTATAAATTAAATTGTTATAAAATATTTAAATATTTGACTGTATAAATTTAATTAAATGTTAATGACTTTTAGACTTCCTAAGATTAATTCCTAATTAAATATCTAATCTATTAATATTTATCATCTATAATCTATATGTATATAATAATTATAATTTTTTTTAAAAAAATCTTTATCTAAATTTCTTTTATTTTCCTCTTCTTATAACTTTTTCCTTAACGCCTCTCATGAATAATATAATTGATGTGGATAAAGTATTATCCTTTATGATAAATAACGAAATTTAATAATTTAAAGGGTGCAAATCTACAAAATGGAGACGCACATTGATAATGTCCTCTTGAATATTATTAAGAATGACTCTACCTTCACAAATTTAAATTCATTAATGCTTAATTACATGATAAAAACTTTAGTTGTTCTTTTTATATGATTTGCTAACTTTAATTTTTTTTTTTCATATTCTTCATTTATTTATTATTATTTTCTAATTGCTTATTTAACTTTTATACTCTTAATATTCATAACTCTCATCTTTTCATATTCATAACCTCCAAATATTTAAACTAATATTTTAAGATATATTTTGATATTCCTTCTATTCTATTTATATAAATTCAACTTCTTTATCTCATGAAACCCCTACCAAGATTATTAGGTTATTATTTTTATTATATAGTAAAAGCAGATGATGAAGACTCTTGAATTTTGATAGGATATGAAAGGAGTCGATAAAACTCAGAGAGTTATGTACTAATTTTGTACTTATTTTTACATTTATATATACATCAATCTTATAAGAATAATGTCTATATTGTATTTTTTCTTAAATATTCTGTTTCTTTTTGTCTTTTTTTCACTCTGTTAGACTTCTTAATTTAGTTTTCTATGAATATTTTATTGTCGTAAGTCTTTGAATTTTGTAATTGTTACATTTTATTATTCATTACAATTTACATATATATTTCCATGAGATTCTAGTCATTCTAACGTATCTATAAAAATTCACATAAAACACACGTGCGAAGCACGTCCTCAGAAACTAGTATTATTATTAGTGGAAAGCTCCAACCTTCAAAGTTGGATTACCATTTTGCCCCTTCACTAAATCAAAATAAATTAATTTATATTTAAATACTAATATTTAATTACATAATGGTAGAATATGAAATCCAACAACTACAATTTAATTTTTTAGTTATGACATTATAATTATAATTAAATATGTTAAATTAAATTATAGTAGAAAACAATAATGTATGGAACTCTCCGAATTCTGTGATTCTTTGAATTTTGAAATTAACATAAATTTATCTACCAACAATAATGTATGAAACTCTTCAAAGTTTGTGATTCTTTGAATTTAGAAACTAAAATCAATGTATCTATCATGATTCAATGTGCCCCATTAAAAATTTTGGTAGGTGAAAAGGCAATCAAATATCACTATAAATACCAGTTAATTGCTTCCTAAATCATCACATTCTTTTCTTTTTTATCATCCACTATTCTCTTTTCTTCTTTCTAGATTATGATATGAATATATGTCGTTAAGAATTAACTGGAGAAAAGAACAAATAGCTTCATTCTGAAATTAAAGAGAAGCAAGAGAATCTTTCTTACAATATAGTTCAACGGTTAAACTTAACAGTATAAGATATGACTTATATATTTCTTTAGATCTTTTTTATGTTAGATTATGATTTTAAGTTTTTTCTTTTTTATATTGGAGTTCAGGTATGGTTGTCCAAATGAACTTGGTATGTGACCCATATTTTTATGTAATTATGTACTTGCATTATTATGGAAAAAAAATCTTTGTTTTTGTGTTATTATGCTTTTAAGTGTTATTTAATTGACAAAACTTCTATTAATACATGATCAGTTTGATAATACTTGAATAGTTTATGCAAAATATGTTTAAATTGAAGTAATTTAAATAAATACATAATAGTGGTGTTAGGAAAAATAATAATGATTTTAATATNTATATGGAGACTAAAATAGTACCAAACACAGTATGCGCATCTCTTTTTTCGGATCAAAATGTTCCAAGCTCGATATGAACGTTGGTCACTGGTGCTCGGACCTGCATCACAAAAATAGATGCATAGCGTAGCATGAGCACCAAAACAACAGGTACCCAATATGAAAAGAAGGAATATCACAAACAGAGGTCAAGAGAAGAATTCTAAGTAACAACGGAATGCATACGAGTGTAGAAAGAACTAACTAAAGTAATCTATAACTAACTACACCTAACTGGACCTCCATAAACCTAGAAGGTACACTTGTGCACAAGTTTAAATAAGAACCTGAACGGACCCCCATAAGCCCAACGGGTACAAAAAAATAACTATAACTAAAAAGAACATAACCCAAGACTGGAGAACATCGAATCGGAACCTCAAACCCAATTAGTAGAGTCTAACAGTACGGAGGTCAAACCTCGAACCGAATGCTCACGAAAAGTACCCAAGTAACCAATCACAAGTATTTCTTGTGTTTTAGTGTCAAAACGACTTTAATAACGTTGTGATTCTATTTTTGATAGAGTAGCAGCGTTCCGAGGCTGATCAAAAAGAAAAAGCTCCGAAAAAGTGATTTTGGAATGCGCTTGATCGATCTACAGGTAGGCTACGACTTTCCTCTCTTAGATGGAGCTCGAGCATGTGAATGCATGTTGATTAGTTGGGATTTGGGTTGAGTAGTTATTGAATCATTCATAGGTGTTTAGAAATCATGTTTTTGGCCTATTTCGAAAATTATCGGATTGTGAAAACATTTATCAATGAAGGAACATTCCTACCATATTTGTTCAATAAGATGAATTATTTTGATAACTTGAATTCATATCCTTTAATAGTGGAATGACTAGGTACACATAGTCATTGAAGCTAACAAATAAGTGTTATAGAAATTGTAAAGCAGAAAATGGAGAAGTTTTTAATGATACAAAAAAAGCTAAGAGAAGTGTTATTAGATTGTTATATGATAAAATGGTGTCTATCAAAGTTAAGGGTAAGTTCTATAGAACAGCTACAAGTGATTCAATTACCAAAAATCGAAAGGATAATATCAACTAGGAGGATGAACCTCAAAGAAGAAGATAGATATATCAAGGCAGTTTCGAAATAGAAACTAAGAAGTAAAAAGTAAAAGAGAGAAGAGAAGATATCATATATCAATTTATGATTTACAATTGTATTATATCTCTATTAATAGACTGAATTGGAATCTAATGCTATAGTTAACAAAATAACAATTTCTAACAAACTCTAATAACAGTAAATCAGTAATAACTATATTTTTTACATTTCTAACTATCTAAAGCATTGTATCAATACCCCCAATGGAAACCACCCATGTCCTCAAGGGTGAAATGCAGGAAATCTGTGTTGCAGCTCACATAGGAACTCCTAAGTAGTATGAGAAGCATTCATGCCAGAACATTGAACCAAGACTTGACACATGACCTTATTACCCTTCTTGACCATCCTTCTCTCCAAAATCGACTCAGGAATGGGACAATAAAGGCTTGAAAGATGTAACACGGGGAGATGATTAAAGACAGTAGGAACCTCATAACACCTTTTCAGCTAGGAGACATTAAACACAAGATGAATAAGGACATCAGCAGGTAAAAGCAACTTGTAAGCTACTGCACCAACTCTAGAAAAAACCAAGTAAGGACCAAAATTCTTTTCAACAAGCTTGTTGAAAGGACTAGAAACCACTGAAATTTACTAGTAAGTTGCAACTTCAAGTAAACCCAATCTCCCTCCATAAATTGTCTATAAGACCTGTGTTTGTTAGCTTTATTCCTTATGCATGCTTTGTTGTGCTCTATTTAAATGGAGCTTGAGCAATGCTATCAAAACCTCTCTAGCTACCTGAGGTCTATCAACCATTTCATTAGAAGACTCATCATAGAACTTCATAAGGTGTACATCTTAAGGTAGAGCGGTATGTAATATTGTACCACCATTCAACAAAAGATAGTTCAGTAGCTCAAGTGTGAGGACTATCAGACAAAAACATCTCAAATATGTCTCCAAGGTTCTGTTAAGAAATTTTGTTTGACATCAGTTTGGGAATGGCATGCTGCAAAGTTATGTAGTAAGATTTCCTGCAATGTAAATAACTCTTGCAAAAAAAACCTCAAGAAAATGGGATATCTATCACTTACCATAGAAGCTGGCATACCATGCAATCTGAAAGCATTGTCCAGAAAACACAGAGCTACAGTATAAGGATGTGCAATAGCAATGAAGTGATCAGACTTACTGAATCTGTCCACCACTGCTAAATGACATCCTTCCCTTTGACTTAGGCAGATCTTCAATGAAATCTAGACTGATATTAACCCATACACCATCAGGAACTAATGGTTGAAGTAGTCCAGGGTAAGTTGTTGTATCATACTTGTGCCTTTTATAAATATCACATTTCTGAATATCCAAATGTCAATTGCTAATCACTTGCGGTAAAAGTGGGATTGTACCTCTTAATAGTTGCAACAGATGAGCATATATCTTTGACCATTTTCAAGCGACTATATATATATTTGATATAAAATGTTTCATTATTTCATAATTAGTGATAAATAAAGATATTTAATTATAATTACATTTCAATTAATAAGTTCAATTATATTTTCAATGCGTTATAGATTACTAATTACATGATCAACTAATTGTATTTGTTTAAATAGAGTGATCAATTGATTCGAAATGTCTTATTAACTATATTTAGCGATAAATAAAGTTACTTTATTATAATTATCTTTAAATTAATAAGTTCAGTTACATTTTCAATGCATTTTAGAGTAATTGCATGATCAACTAAGTGTATTTGGCTTAAATAAAGTGATCAATTGATTATTTTAGTTTGAAATGCTTCATTGACTCATAATTAGTGTTAAATAAAGTTATTTAATTATAATTATCTTTCAATTAATAAGTTCAATTACATTTTCAATGCATTATAGGGTAATTACATGATCAACTAATTGTATTTGTCTTAAATAAAATGATCAATTGATTATTTTAATATGAAATACATCATTAACTCATAATTAGTGATAAATAGAGTTATTTAATTATAATTATCTTTCAATTTCACTTCCAATGCATTATAAGGTAATTACATGATCAACTAACTCTATATGTCTTAAATATAATGATCAATTAATAATTTTGATTTTAAATGCTTCATTAACTCATAATAATTAGTGATAAATAAATTTATTTAATTCTAATTATCTTTCAATTAATAAATTCAATTACATTTTCAATGCATTATATGATAATTACATGATCAATTGATTCTATTTTTCTTAAATAAAATAATCAATTGATTATTTTAATTTAAAATACTTCATTAACTCATAATTAGTGATAAATAAAGTTATTTAATTATAACTATCTTTCAATTAATAATTTCAATTACAATTCAGTGTCTTATCTATTGCATTAATTTGTTGCAATAGATAACTCATTTGTTGAAAATAATCAAATAAATATGATTATTTGTTGCAACAAATATAGAAATATTTTACAACAAATGTCTAATATGTATTATCTGTTGTAATAGACGACTCATATGTTGAAAATAATCAAACATATATACTCATTTGTTTCAATTGATGATTTATCTGTTGAAGCAGATGAGCATCACTTGCAAAAGATGAGTGAGTCATCTGTTGCAGCTGGTTATAATCTATTGCACTAAATGTTGATTGTTTCTAGTATATGTGTCATTTGTTGTAATAAGTAACTCATAAATTGCTGCAACATATGTCTATTTTCAATAGAATCATTTAACATTTTACGAATATAAGAGTAAAATAGAACTCATGATAAAATAAATGGACATCTATTAAATATAAAATATTATCATCAACAGTTACAAAATGAGAAAGATTGACCAGATAAACATAATTTATTTTTGGGTTGTTCCTAGCAGATAACCACCTAAGAATCCTTGAAAAAGAAATTATTTTCGAGTAATTCTTGAATTGCTTCCAGAAGTAAGGTATTACTTCAATACCCAAGCCTAAAAGTATAAAAATGATGAAATAAAAATTTAAAATAATTATTCAATAACAAAAATAAATAAAATATTAAAATTAGAAGTTTACCATGGAAGCCCAAGAAAAATCATATGAATTGATCGTCTATGATGATAACATTGACAAAAAATATTTGATAGTCAAGAAATCAATTTGTGCATAATTTAAAAAAATAACAATAAATTTAATAAATACACATAATACAATCATCAATATATAATACAATATGTTATAACAAATAGGTCATCTATTGAAACAAATAAGTCATCTGTTGGAAGAAATCAAAATAGTCTACTGATTTGATTTCTTCCAACGATGACTTGTCTGTTGCGATAAATGAATTATCTACTGTAACAGTGTCTTATCTGTTGCAACATATAAGCTATATGTTGGAAGAAATAAAAAAAGTCTTGTTATTGATTTGATTTCTTCCAATCTATGACTCATCTGTTGCAACAAATAGGACATCTATTAAAAATAATATAAGAATAAAATATTTTTCACAACACTAAAATATTTATTACCAGTACTATCTACAACACCAATAAAATTAAAAACACTAAAAACAGCACACAAGCTATTTTATCAATTAAACAATATCAATCTCATGTGTTTATCAATATACTAAGAACACCAACAAAATAAAGATTTGATGCAAAGAGAAGATAACCATCAAAAAATTTGGGAATACATTTGAAAATAAAATTGATGCAAAGAGGACTTTTCGCAAATCAAACTTCTTTCTCACATTTCAAATTGCTAATGAATACATAAAGAGAAGACAACTTATGTTGTTGTTCTTCTTTATAACTAAAAAGGAAAAGAGATCAAACTTCTTTATCACATTTGAAACTACTAACGAATACATAAAGAGAAGATAACTCAAGTTCTTCTGTTTCTTTATAACTAAAAAGGAAAAGAAAGTTTGATCCTGATTATGATGTTATGAGAACCTTGTAGACATTGCTGCTTAAATTCAATTGTGCAGAATTTTTAAATTATACTATTGAAAAACTCATTGCCCCATGACAAACTCTTCTAATTTTCCTCCAATCGCAACATAATTATTTGTAAGTTAGAGCAACAAATCGTATATTATCCAATAGTTCAATTTGGTTAAAAAAATTTAAGCATTTCAACTTAGCCCAAGTATAGAAAACAATCTTAGAAAGACTTTATCATGTACTTGTTGCTTTGGTCCAAAAATATTATAGTCAGGGACCTTATTCAATAGATATAAGAGTTTATAAGTAAATAAGAAAAAAAATCCTTCTCTTTGCATGAATTGATAAAAGTAAAAACCATGTGAACTCAAGAAAATTGATCTTAGAACTATTCTTGGATGCAATAAATTATTTATGATGTCTTCATTATGTTTTCTTTTCTTCATTCTTTCCAACAAAAGAATACCAACAATACCAATTGGTTCATACAACAACACAAACAACAACAACAAAAAGTCAATATATCAACAATTGTTTGAGAAATACAAATCATAAATATGTCTATAAAAAACTCAACAATCACAATAAATATTACTATTACAGAATAATGTTGGAGAACAACAAAAAAAATAAATAATCACATTTTTTTTAATTTTCTGAGATCAACAACATCAACAAATTAAGATTTTCCCCCCAGATTTGTCTTCCTTTTCAAGCATTCTGCTAGCGTATAAATAAAAGAGAAGACAATTTAAGTTCATCTTTTACTTGTAACTAAAAAATTCTATTTTTTGTTCAAAAGTAAAAAAATTTTACCTGCAAATGCTTGAAACTGAGGCAGTTGTCGAAAGTTGAAAAGTTAAGATTCGAAAGTTAAAAAGTTGTCAAAAGTCGATTAGAAGCGATGACAGAACAGATTTAAGAAAAAGAAGAGAGAAAGAACAATGAAGAAGAGAAGTTGAAGAAAGTGAAGAAAAGTTTAGATTGTTTTGTATTTTAAAATTTGCTGCTTTGTATTTTTAAAGAGAAGTTTTAAATGCTAATTGAGTCTCAATTAACTTGATCAAATAATTAAACGATTTAACTCTTTTTTGGTCAAAATAGTCACCAAAATTTAAATAGAGACTTAAGATATCTTGTGTTCAATTTTCTCGGGACTTTTAAAAAAAAGTGACTGTAAGGTTTCAAAATAAATTGACGGTGACATAAGTCTTAAGTATTGAGTGTAGGTGACAATAATGTGATTAATGATTAAGGATTGTGGAGTTGCCCTCAAGTTTATAAGTTGGCAGTTTGGTCCATTAAATTAAATGAAGGGTAAAAGGGTAAATTGACTAAAACCTAATTTAACCAATTTTGGTGGGAATTAAAATTGGAGGAAGCCACCAGCAAGCTGTACCAAAAGGGGAAATAAAATATGTTCCCGCACCTCTCATCGTATTCTTCTTCTTCATCTTCTTCGTTCTTGCTTGCTTGCTTGTTTTTCTTCCCGTTCTCTTTATCTTTTTCTACTTCTTTTCGTACATTATTGGTTGTCTGCTAGTCCTTGAACTTTCTTCTTTTCTTCTTCTTGAATCAGATTTAACTAATTTAATTAGTGGACCAGATTTCGTTTGCTATCAATTGAAATTACTTCTTAAATGATTAAGGTCACACACCATTGTTTTGATATGTAAAGTTAATAGTTCTTCGAAATCATTCATCATCTAAGCACCTGCAATTTTTTCAATAATTTGCTTTCGCGTTTCCAACAGATTGCTATATGTTGCAACAATTGACTATTGGAACAAATTATAGTCATATGTAGCAACAAAAAGGTTATTTCAATAGCAACATAATAGACATATGTTGCAACATATAACTTACACAAGCTGCAATATATAAGGTAGACATGTGACAACATATGACTTACATATCGCAAATGACATGATAGTTATATAATACCCTTGTAAATCATTGTTTCAAGTGTTATATCATATTTTTATTGCTTAATTATGGTTCAAAGTACTAAAATTTTGTCTAATTTGACATTTTTGCATTCGTAATCGCTCAATTTATCGATTAAGTCATCCTTAAAGTGACATATGTGACAACATATGCATATTTTGTTGGGAAAATTACAACAGAAATGTTATATGTGGCAACATATGTATATCATAAAATGATCTTTTGGGGGTTAATTAAATTTAATTGTCACCTAATTCAACATGTAACACTAATATATAGTCCGATAACATGTCTAAGTACAATATTGTGGTCTAATACAACAACATTCATCAATTCTATCAATTATTTTTAAAAAGATTATCATACCACTAGTTCATCATACAATGACCAAGTAACTACATAAAATATTTATATAACACCCTTATAAATCGTTGTTTAAAATGTTATAACATATTTTCATTGCATAATTATGGTTTAAAGTACAAAAATTTGGTCAAATTCGACATTTTTCCATTCTAAATTGCTCAATTTATTGATTAATTCATCATTGAAATGACATATGTAACAACATATGCACATTCTGTTGGAAAAATTGCAACAGTAATATTATATGTGGCAACATATGTATATCATAAAATGGTCTTTGAGAGGTTAATTCAATTAAATTGTCACCTAATTCAACATGTAACACCAATATATAGTCTTACAACATGTCTAAGTACAAAACTATAGTTTAATATAATAACCTTCCTCAATTCTATCAATTATTTTTTATAAAGATTATCATATCACTAGTTTATCATACAATGAGCAAGTAACTTCATATGATAGTTATATAACACCCTTGTAAATCGTTGTTCGAAGTGTTATAGTATATTTTTATTACTTAACTATGGTCCAACGTACTAAAATTTGATCCAATTTGACATTTTTTCATTCTTAAATCTTTTAATTTATCGAGTAACCCATTCTTGAAGTGACATATGTGGCAACATATGCACGTCCTGTTGGAAAAATTGCAACAGACATGTCATATGTGGCAACAAATGTATATCATAAAATGATCCTTTTGGGGTTGATTCAATTTAACTGTCGCCTAATTCAACATGTAACACTAATATATAGTCCTACAACATGTCTAAGTACAATATTATGGTCTAATACAACAACCTTCATCAATTCTATCAATTATTTTTACAAAAATTACCATACCACTAGTTCATCATACAATGACCAAGTAACTACATATAATAGTTATCTAACACCCTTATAAATCGTTGTTTCAAATGTTATAACATATTTTCATTGCATAATTATGATTTAAAGTACTAAAATTTGGTCAAATTCGAAAATTTTCCATTCTAAATTGCTCAATTTATCGATTCATTCATCATTGAAATGCCATATGTAACAACATATGCACGTTCTGTTGGAAAAATTGCAACAGAAATATCATATGTGGCAACATATGTATATCATAAAATGGTCTTTGAGAGATTAATTCAATTAAATTGTCACCTAAATCAACATGTAGCACCAATATATAGTCTTACAACATGTCTAAGTACAAAACTATAGTCTAATATAATAACCTTCCTCAATTCTATCAATTATTTTTACAAAGATTATCATATCACTAGTTTATCATACAATGAGCAAGTAACTTCATATGATTGCTATATAACACCCTTGTAAATCGTTGTTCCAAGTGTTATAGTATATTTTTATTACTTAACTATGATCCAACGTACTAAAAATTGATCCAATTTGACATTTTTCCATTCTTAAATCTTTTAATTTATCGATTAATTCATTCTTGAAGTGACATATGTGGCAACATATGCACGTCCTGTTGGAAAAATTGCAACAGACATGTCATATGTGGCAACAAATGTATATCATAAAATGGTCCTTTTGGGGTTAATTCAATTTAACTGTCACCTAATTCAACATGTAACACTAATATATAGTCCTACAACATGTCTAAGTACAATATTATGGTCTAATACAACAACCTTCATCAATTCTATCAATTATTTTTACAAAGATTATCATACCACTAGTTCATCATACAATGACCAAGTAACTACATATAATAGTTATCTAACACCCTTATAAACCGTTGTTTCAAATGTTATAACATATTTTCATTGCATAATCATGATTTAAAGTACTAAAATTTGGTCAAATTCGACATTTTTCCATTCTAAATAGCTCAATTTATCGATTCATTCATCATTGAAATGACATATGTAACAACATATGCACGTTCTGTTGGAAAAATTGCAACAGAAATATCATATGTGGCAACATATGTATATCATAAAATGGTCTTTGAGAGATTCAATTAAATTGTCACCTAAATCAACATGTAGCACCAATATATAGTCTTACAACATGTCTAAGTACAAAAGTATAGTCTAATATAATAACCTTCCTCAATTCTATCAATTATTTTTACAAAGATTATCATATCACTAGTTCATCATACAATGAGCAAGTAACTTCATATGATAGTTATATAACACCCTTGTAAATCGTTGTTCGAAGTGTTATAGTATATTTTTATTACTTAACTATGGTCCAACGTACTAAAATTTGATCCAATTTGAATTTTTCCATTCTTAAATCTTTTAATTTATCGATTAACCCATTCTTGAAGTGACATATGTGGCAACATATGCACGTCCTGTTAGAAAAATTGCAACAGACATGTCATTTGTGGCAACATATGTATATCATAAAATGATTCTTTTGGGGTTAAATCAATTAAATTGTCAACTAATTCAACATGTAACACTAATGTATAGTCATACAACATGTCTAAGCATAAAAATGTGGTCTAATATAATAACTTTCATCAATTTTGTCAATTATTTTTACAAAGACTATCATATCACTAGTTCATCATACAATGACCAAGTAACTTCATATGATGGTTATATAACACCCATGTAAATTGTTGTTCCAAATGTTATAACAAATTTTTATTGTTTAGTTATGGTTCAAAGTACTAAAATTTGATTCAATTTGACATTTTTTCATTTCTAAATTGCTCAATTATCGATTAAGTCCACCTTGAAGTGACATATGCGACAACATATGCACGTTTTGTTGAAAATTGCAACAGACATGTCATATGTGACAACATGTACATCTTAAAATGTATTTTTTTCAAGATAATATTTCAAAAGGAATAATAACCCAACCATCCTAAAAACAAATAAGTGATAAAAACCATTAAAAAAGTCCTGATTTAATACCAATAACTATTATATTTTATCTTAGAAGATATCAACGATAAACTAGAAATGATGAGGGGCAACGATGCTTTGTTGTAGAAGAAAATCGCAACTTATTACAACTGATGTTGTAGAAAACATAGCAACAATTTGAACTGTAAAGAAATAATGGAACGAAAGAAAGGAAAGAGAGAAAAAAAATGAAAATTAGTAAAAATAAATTAAATTTGAAATATGAAACGAAACGACCTTTTATAGAGGAGAAGAGAGGGAAAATGAAGGGACGATTGTTTTAGACCTTTTTTATTTTAATTTTTTAATTTTTTTTTGACAATTCATAGTGTGACATCTGTTGCCACATGTATCATTTCTGTTGAGGTATATGCAAATAATTTTATAGTTTTTTTTACAACAAAGGTTATATATAATGCCACAGACACCACATTGGTAACAATGAAATGTTGACGCATATCTCCTTTCTGTGACATATGTTATCATATATCTTCTTTCTGTGACATATGTTGCCATATATCTTACATCTATGACATTGTTGCCACATATCTTCTTTCTGTGATTGCTACATATCTTCTTTCTGTGACATATGTTACCATATATCTTCTTTCTATAACATATGTTGCCACATATATCCTTTCTGTTGTGGCACATGTCGATAATTCTGTGGTGTTTTTTACAACATAGGTTATATATGTTGCCACATACACCACATTTCTTCTTTTACATCATAATTGACATTTGTTTCAACAAAAATATCATTAATATTATCAATAAAAATAAGCACTTCACCAATTGTTTTATACAACTTATCAACAAAAAAAAGTAATTCACAATGGTATAATAACCATTAATCTAATCAATGGTGGAAATTGTTGCTTCACATCACAATTGACGACTTCGACTTTTTCTCTTTCTCTTTCGCTTTCCTTTTCAATTTGTCCTTCTCCATCTCTAGGTCCTTCTCCTTCTCCTTCTTGTTCTCCTTGGCTTTTGAGTTTGAGTGTGATACAGAGCTATAGTTATTATTTTTTTCTTTCACTAATTATAGATAGTGATTGAGAAATATATTTTTTCAATCTCCTACACTTCAAATATTTGTGGACAACTGAACAAAACTATATTTCTTAAATCATATGAACAAAATGGTCATAAAAAGAACAACAAAAACAACAAAAAACGAATTTTCACTGAATGTTAACATAACATATACATTTTATCAAATTATGACTTTTTGGAATTGTTAATTTTCTTTCTAAAATAATAAATAATAGGTACCATTACACTATTATTCATTTTTCACATCTATAGAACGATTTATTCTTTATTAACCCAAGAAAAAAGTTTAGTATTGTTCCAAAATTATAAAATCTTTCAAAGAAAATGACTTACCAATTTTAAGTCAAACACAATCACGACCGGAGATGAGAAGGAAGATAAGATAATGGAGAAGAATATTTGTTTTAATAGTCAAATTTTCTAAAAAATAAGAAGAAGAGAAGAGAAAATATTGAGAGAAGAAAAAAAGAAAATTTTATCCTCATTTTTAAAAAAAGAATGGTGCGAATAGAATTATAAAAGTTAAAAAAATAAAATAATTTTTTATATTTGATAAAAAATTTAAAAGTTTCAAAAATATTAATTTTATCTGAAATTTACTTAATTACATCTATGTGTCACCAAAAACCAAACCAAGTTATTTGACACGTTTCATTTAATTTTCTCAATTTTCTCCCATAACTGGCCTGGTGGCGCTCAACTGCGGTATCTGTCCTGCCGTTTCCCGGAAAAGTCACACACTGTAGGTGTATATTCGTGTTTCAATGATACAGAGGCGGTTGATTTGCTCGATGATATCGAATACCGTTGTCCAATCAAACCCTGGACATAGCCAGAGCAAATGGAATGTAAAGCAAGTTACAAAATCCAACTTCTCAGCGGCATTAGAAGAGATACGCAATTGCATTTCCGACTCTGATTTCATTGCGATCTCATTGAAGAATACCGGAGCGTACTCTGCACCCTGGCAACGTATTATGCCTATTGACACCGCCCGCACCGCCTATCTCAAAGCCAAATACGCCGCCGAACGGTTTCAGGTCCTTCAGTTCGCCGTTTGCCCCTTTTCCATAAAGAGTTCCAAGCTCATCGTGCACCCGTGCGTCACCTTCAACACACTCATTTAATTCTCTATTTTGTTTAAATTTAATTTCAATTCTCAAGATTGTGTTGTCTATTAGTTTCAACTAATGTTCTGTTCAATCACAAGAATTTGGGATAGATGTTTAGATGGTTTAAAATTGTAAATCAAAATGCTATTCGTTTGGCTCAAGTGTGTGAAGTATCTATTGAAGAAGTACCTAGTTTTACGGATGTTTTTCTGGTTCTTTTCTTTCATTTTCTAACTCTGGTTTAGGATTATGTTGTAGAACCTATTACTCAATTGGTTAGTGCATTCGGCAGGACGACAGGGTTGGTTCTAATTTTTTAATTGTCAAATATGTTTCAAATGCTCAAATTCTTAATGAAAATGTGGTGTCCACTCTTTCTTGTGTTAGTTTGGTGCTGACTTAAGTGGCAATTTCAGATGAAGGATTAGTTGCTATATTTCTAACTTCTCAGTTTAAGAATCATTTTGTCTGAGAAAGGGAAACATGAAACATGAATGACTAGTGTTTTGTGCTTTTTGTGCAGATATAACTTTCATTTGTTCCCTCGCGATGAGTTAAAAATAGGGATGCCTTCTTATAGTTTCTCTTGTCAATCATCATACTTGACCTCTATGTCTCAAGAAGGTTTTGATTTCAATGCCTGCATATATGATGGTAAGCTGTGCTAGACTGGTTTGAAAAACTCGTGACTGACATGTTTCTGTTATTTATTTCGATGGTTAATCTATTATTAGTATCCTCAAGTTACCGGCCAAAAACAAATGTTCAGTGGCTTTTACAATGACTAAAGAATCTTTACCCAACATCTGTTATTGGAATATAGATATTTATTGCAGGCAAAATCTCTTTAGTTGCTGCTCCAGCTGCCTCATTCTCTATGTAATCATGAACAAAGAACAAGTAGCAGATGCGAATAATGAAAGGAAATATCTTGGCTCAAGTTCTAGAATCGAAGTGCCTTGAAACATAATTCTTCCACCTCAATCATTTTATTTTGAATCTTAGCAGTTTTATTTGACAGCTGGGAATTTTTATACTTTTTATTTCACAAAAAGTTCTATTTTTACTCTTTTTCTGTGAAGCTTATGGATTCTGGCAAGAATCCATAGCCAAAACTCAACTTGAGCTGAAGAACAAGTATTGAAAATGCAGAGTGATTGGAAGAGAAATTTTACTTAATTGAAAAATAATGTCACACAATCTGTTTCTTATATACAATCTTCACTAACAACTTATAACTAATTTGTAACTAACTCTTCCCAGCTATAATCTAGTATGTAACATACACCATAATGTATGATACACTTTAATACACCTTTAATGCACATCAATACAATTGTTTAATTCTTTCACACCCTCCCTCAAGCTAGGAGCTATGAAGATGTTCTTCATTCCTAGCTTGGATACAAGATGTATATGAGAATCTCGTCCAAGTGCTTTAGTGAATATGTCTGCAGGCTGTTCAGATGAAGTCAAGTATGCTGTGACAATCAATCCTTCTTGTATCTTTTCTCTCACAAAATGATAGTCTATATCTATGTGTTTTGTCCTCTCATGGAACACTGGATTAGCTGCTATTTGAAGTGCAGAAGTACTATCTGAATACAATGGTACATGAAGATTGATTTTGACTCCAAGTTCATCAAATAAACCAACAATCCAAACAATTTCAGCAGCTGTAGATGCCATTGCTCTATATTCTGCCTCTGCTGAACTTCTGGATACTGTCACCTGTTTCTTGGATTTCCAAGATATAAGTGAACCTCCATACTGTACCAAGTACCCTGTAATTGATCTCCTACTATTAATACATGCACCCCAATCAGTATCGCAGAACACTTTTAACTCATTTCCCCCCTTTAGATGTCATCAAAATACCAAGTCCTGGTTCTGATTTCAAATATCTCTCTAATCTCATTGCAGCCTCCATATGTGAAATCTTTGGAGAATGCATAAACTGACTCAAGCACTGCACAGCAAAAGATATCAGGTCTAGTAGTTGTGAGGTACAACAACCTCCCAATTAACCTCTGATATCCTGTAGGATCTTTCAATATTTCATCAGGATGTGTAGATGGAATATTAGCATCAAATTCAACTGAAGTAAGTTTTTGATTCAATTCCATTGGAGTTGAAACTGGTTTGGCACCTGCTAATCCCATGTCTGATATGAGTTCTAAGGCATACTTCCTCTGATGTATTAAAATCCCAGCATCACTCCTAGCAAATTCCAGCCCAAGAAAGTATCTTAGTTCTCCCAAATCCTTGATCTTGAAAGCTTGTTGTGAAATCTCCTTAGTTTGTTGAATCATAACAAAATCATTTCCTGTCAATAACAGATCATCTACATATATGAGAACTATCATTATCTTGTCTTGTTCTTCTTTGTAAACAAAGAATAATCTCTTGTGCTTTGGTGAAATCCTGATTCAATCAAGGTATGTGTAAGCTTGATGTTCCACTCCCTTGAAGCTTGTTTCAAACCATAGAGTGATTTTAGTAATCTACATACTTGATTATTTTCAGTACTGTTGTTATGCTTTCCACTAAAACCTTCAGGCAATGTCATATATACCTCTTCATAAAGATCTCCTTGTAGAAAAGCATTGTAAACATCCATTTGATGAATGTGCCAATGATTAGCAGCTGCAATGGAAATAACAGACCTCACAGTGGCCATTTTGACCACTGGTGAGAATGTCTCTTGGTAATCAAATCCCTCTTTTTGATTATAGCCCTTAGCCACCAATCATGCCTTGAATCTCTCCACACCACCATCTGAATTATACTTCACTTTGTAAACCCATCTACAACCAATTGCCTTCTTGTTCTTTGGTAATTCTACTAGTTCCCAAGTCTGATTATCTTCTAAAGCTTGTATTTCATTCTGCATTGCATCCACCCATCTAGCATCTTGTACAACCTTTGCACAAGTAGCAGGCTCAGTGTCAACTGAGAACTTTGAGACAAAACTTTGATATTTGTTGGACAATCCAGAGTAATCAAGTACTGAAGCTATGGAGTAGAGACATCTATTAGTCCCATTTTGTAGTAATGTAGTCCTTATGCCAGATTGGAGGTTTGAGACTCCTAGTAGACTTTCTTACTGGAGGAACAACATGATCAAGTGACATTTGTGAAGGAGCATCATCTGAGCAAGAAGATACAGTGGAATGTGGCACTATAGTGATCAACTCATCATAATTGAACAAATCTATATTGGAAACTGGATTAGATGGTAGTGCAGAACTGTCTTTGAAGGGGAATACAGACTCTACAAAAACTATATCTCTATTAACAAAAAATGTCTTGCTCTCCAAATTGTACAACTTGTAGCCTTTTTGTGTGGTTTCATATCCCACCAAGACAGATTTTAGGGCCCTAGGACCGAACTTGTCTTGCTTAGTAAGATTAGTAGCAAAACATAAACAACCTATCACTCTTAAATGATCAATTGAAGGAGGCCTGTTGTATAGTTTCTCAAAAGGTGACACACCATTCAGAGCAGTAGAAGGTACTCTGTTGAGCACATAAACTGCAGCTTGAACACACAACCCCCAAAATCTATCTGGGAAACCAGCCTGAAATTTAATAGCCCTTGCTGTCTCTAAAATGTGTCTATGCTTTCTTTCCACTACACCATTCTGTTGAGGTGTATATGGACAAGAACTTTCATGGATAACACCATGTAACTTGAGAAGTTCATTGCAATTAGAATTAAAGAATTCAGAGCCATTATCTGTCCTTATTTTCTGAATCTTTATGCCAAACTGAGTCTCAACTTCTGTAAAGAAATGCTTTAACAAACTAATAACATCTGATTTCAACCTCATTAAAAAAATCCATGTCCATCTTGAATAGTCATCGACAATAGTAAGAAAATACCTCATACCATCAAAAGTTTCAACTCTATATGGTCCCCAAACATCTAAGTGAATCAGCTGAAAAATACTTGTTGATCTACTAGTACTGTTAGGAAAAGGAAGCCTAGTTTGTCTAGCAAGTGGACAAACTTCACAATTATGCAAAACAAACTTACTACCAAATTTATGAAAAATACTTGTTGATCTACTTGTACTGTTAGGAAAAGGTAGCCTAGTTTGTCTAGCAAGTGGACAAACTTCACAATTATGCAAAACAAACTTACTACCAAATTTATGAAAAATGGGAATCTTCCTGATTACACTCATAGGTACATGACATAATCTTTGATGCCAAACAGTAGCTTTATCTTCAACATCTTGTATTGCTGTCAAACATCTCTGAGGCACACAATTTTCTGCTACTTGT
Organism: Solanum pennellii; assembly: GCF_001406875.1. Lineage (NCBI taxonomy): Eukaryota > Viridiplantae > Streptophyta > Magnoliopsida > Solanales > Solanaceae > Solanum > Solanum pennellii. The sequence goes on along the minus strand of NC_028645.1, from coordinate 60,462,074 downwards.
GTATCTACCATGTATAAACCATCTCTTTCTTTACCAGTCACCCTCACCCTCCCAGATGAGAGATCCTGAAAAACACAGTAATGAGGGAAGAAAGTGACACAACAATTCAAATCCTTAGTCACTTGTGAAACAGACATAAGATTGAAGTTGAAGTTTGGAACACATAACACTTGTCTAAGCATATCACCTTCTCCTATAGGACAATTTCCAATATGAGATACCTTTGCAGAATCTCCAGTGGGCAACTGAACACTACCTGCATTTTCTATCAATCTTTCACAATGTAAATGCTTAGCATCATTTATCATATGATGAGTAGCACCAGTATCAACTATCGACTGCAAGGAAGTATCCTTAGATAAGGAAGAGTTACCTGCCATATTAGCCACACAATGTGCATCACCAATTGTTGTTTGATTCAACATTTGAATAAGTTTTTGATGTTGTTGTGGTGTAAACATTGGCATTGGCATCATCCCAGATTCTGCAACTGGATGAGAAGCCTTTTGAGGAAGCTGTGGAGCATGATAAGGAATAGATGATGCTTAAAAGACTGAGTTCCCAGCCACAGCTGTATCTTTCTTTCCTTTGAAATCTGGAGGATATACAATAAGTCTAAAGCAATCAAGCTTTACATGACCAGTTTTATGACAATGATCACATTTCAACAGTTTGTTACAATCATTTCTCATATGACCCTTCATGTGACAATACTCACAGAAAGCATTAGGATTGTATGGCTTCTTGTTCCTAGAATTAGATCTCGATGTGTACATTGCAGTAGGAGCTAAGTTTTCCGGCAATGATCTACTCAAATTTGCTGCTAGTTTTTGACTTTCATCTTGACTTATCATAGCATAAACCTGATTAATACTAGGAAGTTGATGCATCAACAAAATTTGACTACGAGCCTGAGCATAACTATCATTAAGTCCCATAAGAAACTGCAACATTCTCTGGTATTGAAGATGTTCAAAAAACTCTTTAAATTTAGGACAATTACAAGAAGGTGGTGGCATAATGCTATCATATTCATCCCAAAGATCTTTGAGCCTTGAATAGTATACAGAAATAGAAGACACACCTTGAACTAGTGTGAAAATCTCTTTATGTAGCTGAAACACACGAGAACTATTGATCTTATTGAATCTTTCTTTTAGATCTGCCCAAATCAATTGTGTATCTGAACAAAAAAGAACTCCACTGTGTAAATCCTTACATTACACAGAATCCACGAAACAATAATGGCATTACAACGATCCCATAACTGAGCTAAACTCCCTGAAAACTGATCACGTTTCACTGTTCCATCGATGAATCCTACTTTGTTCTTCCCAAGCAAAGCCAACTGCATAGCTTTGCTCCACAAAGTGTAGTTATCAGTTCCTGTAAGCATGATCCCTATATTGAGCGAACCAGGTGCATCAGATGGATGCAAATACAGAGGATGAAGATGATCAATGGTCGTGGATGCCATTGATGTTCCTGTGATATCTCCTGCTGAAACTCCAGTAGAAACCATTTAAGCAACACAAGTTTCGAATTAACAAATTGATCTTCACGCTACAGATCCAGATCTTCACGCTACAGATCCAGATCTTCGCTCTGATACCATGTGAAGCTTATGGATTCTGGCAAGAATCCATAGCCAAAACTCAACTTGAGCTTAAGAACAAGTATTGAAAATGCAGAGTGATTGGAAGAGAAATTTTACTTCATTGAAAAATAATGTCACACAATCTGTTTCTTATATACAATCTATTCACTAACAACTTGTAACTAATTTGTTAACAACTTATAACTAATTTGTAACTAACTCTTCCCAGCTATAATCTAGTATGTAACATACACCATAATGTATGATACACTTTAATACACCTTCAATGCACATCAATACAATTGTTTAATTCTTTCACATTTTCTATAGTAGAAGCTATTTTTTACTCTTGCGTACCTTTAGCTGGTTGAGTAGCTTTTGCCTGAAAGCCGAAGTAACCTTCCTGCGCCCTACTCTTCTTGTTCTGACAGGCATATCATATTTATCCAAATCACAAGAATCAGCCGCAGTAGATAGAATTGGAAATGCATCACCTATAAGCTGTACAGTTCAAACTCCATCAGGATATACAGTTGCTGATTCTGTATTTGCACAAAGGATCAAATCTCGAGTTAAGAATTGGATAACTGCTTGCAAAGACACAAACAAGAAGCCTGAAGGTGAGCATAATTGTCTTTGTCAATTCAACTCTTCTTTGCTCTCTTTTTTATACCCATGACATCTTGCAGATGCTCTAATCAGTTCCTTGAGAAAAATTGTCTCGGGAGATGAAGTATATGGATCCAGACCTTGCTTGAGCATAGATGTCTGCAGTGAACGCCAAGTACGCCTTGTGATGGAGGTGTCTATCTTGTCTTTCTTACCTTTTGAATTGTTGTCTTGAAATTACACACAAAAAAAAAACAGAAGCTAAAGATCTGTGTATGATAGCATACAATGTTCCAAATTTGACTATGTCCTGCAGAATGATGCTTATAGAATTCAATTGTTGTCAATGTTAAAGGTCCTGTATATCCATTACATGGAATAAAAAATCACTTCATTTGTTCTATCTGATGCTAATTGAACTTTCTGTTGGGCCAGACACTGAAAGATTTTGTTGACGTCATACCTTTACTAAACCCAGCAATGGGAGGAACAATAAGGCCTGTTCGAGTTGTTTTGACAAGTTCAGAAGAAGACAGGATTCTTTTACAGGTAATAAACTAGCTTACGAACTTTGGTGTAACTGCTTGTTGATGATTGTCTTCTCCTTCCTTGAATATTGCTTTCTACTCACAGAAGCAACTTCAAAATGAGGAGGAGGAGCATAATAAGCGCCTCCGTGGCTTTCGAGAGGTGATCGATTTGATTTCCGCTTCTCAGAAACCTGTAGTTGCCCACAACTCTCTTAATGGTCAATCTCTATATGGAAATTTTTTGCTCATGTTAGAATGTGGTGACCATGCTTGTTATGTTATTTAAATATTTTGCATTTTATTTGGCAGATTTTACTTTCGTTCATTCCAAGTTCTTAGCTCCATTGCCATCAACGCTGGAGGAATTCAGAAGTTCATTATGTTTGGTCTTCCCCAATGTACTTGATGTCAATCATCTTATGAACGAAATCAACCCTCAGACAAAAGTGAACAATTTGCCTGCATGTATCTCATATTTGAAACAACGGTTTTTTGCCCCTATTGATATAGAGATACCTAACCAAGGTAAGTACCCCTGATATCATGAGGCACATGTTAGATAACGTATTTCCAGCTTCCGTTACAATGTAATTATGCTTAATAACTTGGGGGTCGTTTGGTTGCCGATCATAGAGGAGTTATCCATCTATTAAAACTAGCATAACTTTACACTCCTTCCATTTCAATTTGTTGTCCTATTTTGACTTGACACGGAGTTTAAAAAAAGTAAAAAAGTGTGGTTTTAAATTAAAGATATGTCAAATGTATTAAATTGCCCTTAAATCTTGGGTCTTAAACATGTCATGTGGAAAGTTGGAACAAAAGATTTGCCAAAATAGAAAAGAGTCATTCTTTTTTGAACGGACTAAAAAAGAAAATAAGAGAAGCAAATTAAAATGGTGGGAGTAATAGTATATCGTTTGGTTACAAAAACAGGGCAAAATAATCTTCACATAAAGTCCAGCATAAGTTACAATGTAAGGATGGTGTCTTTCTTTTCCACATAAAACATAGCATTGCTAATACAGGTTTGGTTCATATTTTTCTTTTCCACATACCTAATGCATGCATAATATATGAGGGATTCTTTGTATTATTTATTTAGGGTAGAATATAGAATAACTAGCATATGAATAATCGAATCCTGCATAACTATATTAACATAATTAATCCTTGCATTACCAATACCTACAGAATTTATCCCTGTGCAACTCTAAGGAGATACCAAACGCTCCCTTGCAACATGTGGCTTGCTGTGAACTGGGTAGAATATATGAGGGATTCTTTGTATTATTTATTTAGGGTAGAATATAGAATAACTAGCATATGAATAATCGAATCCTGCATAACTATATTAACATAATTAATCCTTGCATTACCAATACCTACAGAATTTATCCCTGTGCAACTCTAAGGAGATACCAAACGCTCCCTTGCAACATGTGGCTTGCTGTGAACTGGGTAGAATATATGAGGGATTCTTTGTATTATTTATTTAGGGTAGAATATAGAATAACTAGCATATGAATAATCGAATCCTGCATAACTATATTAACAAAAAATAATCCTTGCATTACCAATACCTACAGAATTTATCCCTGTGCAACTCTAAGGAGATACCAAACGCTCCCTTGCAACATGTGGCTTGCTGTGAACTGGCAATATCCCTGTGAAGGAAGTTTTTCATCTTGATATTTGACTGCAACACTTCTGTGTTTACTACCTACTTCATCCCCCAATTTTTAGATCTTTTAATTATGTTGCTGGCCAAGAAAAAAAATTATATATTGCTGACTGGACTACATATATTTTTTTTCGAGTCAAGAGTTTTTCAGAAACAACCTCTCTACCCAACAAAGGTAGGGGTAAGGTCTGCGTACATCCTATCCTCATCAAACTCCACTTGTGGGAATTCTCCCCGGACCTCACTTGGGGATTACATGGCTATGTTGTACTGGACTAGATTTTTTCTGGCTTTGCAGGCAAATTTTGATTGATTTCTCTTATAATTGCTTAAATTAATTCTAACTGGTGTGAAATTAATAACAGCTGAGGTGAATGAAGTGAAGACTCTTGGACATGATGCTGTGAAGATAAGCCAATTGTTCGCAAAGCTGTGCTCCATATTGAAAATTGCTCCAAGAACTCCTGAAGCTGCTGAGGGCCATTTTCCTGATGCAATTGAATGCTACACAAACTCGTACAACCCTTGTTTTACCAGGTCTCATGGTTCCGCTGATGAAGATGTTAGTGTGAGGACTGATAATACTAGAAAGATCAGTAGTAAAAATCTAGTTTTCCTATGGGGATTCAGGGGTATGACATCTGCAGGGAAGCTGAAGAGCCTCCTATGTGGTTCACATGACGTTTTCCATGACTTTGATGTTAAGATGGTGGATAAAAGTTGTGCAGTGGTTGCTTTCAGGAATCCTGGTTTTGCGGAAGTCCTGTTTCAGCTAATGGACTCTGGAGGAATTTGCACTATTACCCTGAAGGAGATGCTGGCAGATGGCCTGACAGCTGCAGGTTATGATACCTACCAGAAAGTCTGTGAGTTGGGTCTGTGGGAAGCAGATTTAGCAAGTTCCATGGAAAAGGCTTTGGGAGAAATTGAGAGCTTCTCAGAAGCACAGTCGAAAGAGCTGTCAGGGATGTGTTGGAACAATGATGAAATGATTAACCTGGATGACCTTTAAGATGCTTCATAAAGTTGAATCATATCTACCATTACCAAAGCCAAGACTGACTGATTTTGGTATGCCGGCTTTCATCATATATGTTTTGTTGATTGTCCTAGTTGCTGCCATTGAGGATGTATGCAGGAATGAAATTGATAGTTGATGCATCAAAAGGAGATTGCTTTTCAGTGGCTATCATGGCAAACTAAGCCATTGTATATAAGTTGACATGTTCTCTTGGATTATGGCATTTGCTTCTTAAGGCAATTACGTTTTTGGACAAGGAGATCAGAGGATAGCTGGTTTTCCGGAGGATACTAAAGTAGAGTGCCATTATTTGGTGTATCGAAACGGAAAGATAAATTTTTTGATATGGTCACTTGGCACTTAGCTAAGGGTAGTAAATTCTAGACCCCTAATATTGTTACCATGTTTCCAAGAAATTGGTTCACCCTCATTCTTGTATCATGAACTTTTGTGCTAAGGTGAGGTTGCTTTGAAGAATTGAATGTTTGTACTAACTCCACCCTTAAATTATGCTCCTAATTCAATGGCAAATATGGACTGTGCATTTATCCAACCATTTAGGAATTCTATCATATTGTCAAGTTTGTTCTAATTGCATATCATCTTATGTCAAGAGGGGACATGTAACATTTTGTAGCTGTCATTTCTTTGGTAACAGTAAAATTATATGGGTCAAATACATATTTACGAGGACTCTCTTGTTTAACAAAATTTTATGTGATAATATATTGAAATTTTTTATTGTCCATAAAACTTTGACGGAAAAGGGTTAAATTTGGCACCTTTCTTCTTTCTAAAAATGATGACTTAATCTTTTTTTTTTTTAAAAATAAAGCTAAGATTTAATGAAAAAAATTATTTAAATTGATTGAGTGACTTTTGAGTTATAATACAAAATTGACAGGTATTTTAAGATAATTATCTTTAATTAAGTGACTTTTGGATTATTAAGCAAAGTTAAGTGATTTTATAGAACTGCTCATAGTTAAGTTAAGTGATCTTTTGAAATATTCTCTCTCAAATCTTTTCACTGGGTTATTTTTTTTTAATTTGTTGAAGTTCTTCCAATGTAAAATTTCACTGGCTTAAGTTTGCAAATCTTGTTTTCTAATTTTGAAGGTTGTTTGAGCTATTTTTGCAACAAAAGCAAAACTTTCCAATTTTTTGGTAAAAATTTTTAAATACAATTTTTTAGAATAGCTCGAACAATCGAAACAAACGTCTAGAAAAGTTGAAATCTAAGTTTGCAATTGAATACAAACTCTAAAGTTGAAATCTAAGTTTGCAATTGAATACAAACTCTAAAACAAACGTTATATTAAGCAATAGTGATGTTAGTTGCATCATGTCTCACTTGATGTCTATATCTAGAGCCATCAATATGGGCTAAGCCTGTTGGGCCGGCCTGGCCTAACCCAGAATTTAATAGGGCTGAGCTACGATTTTTGGAGCACATTTGAGAAAAAAACTTTTTAGCCCTACCTGAATAAGCTTGTTGATTTGTGGGGCTTGAGAAATATCGGTAGGTTCGGCCGTGGGCCAATAAAAATTAACTAAAAAATATAATATATTATTAAAATTTAAAATTAAAGAGAATACAAATTTAAAATAATTAGGTTAATAGTTCTATTTAGATATTATACTTTTACTTGAAAAAAACCTTAATAATATTACAAAGATAATTTTATTTGTGGATTTGATTAAGAAGTAGTAACATTAACATCATGTAATATTGTTTTGTCGATATTTATGATAATATTTTTAAATTATAATTTATAATTTAATTTAATAATTCTAAATATAATATAATTTTTAAATAAAGTGGGCTGGCCCGGCAAGCTTGTAGCCCACGTACTTGTGGCCTGGGCCGGCCGTTTTATGGCCCACACCAAAATGGACTAGCCCGCTTGACCCGTAAAATGTTGAAACATGTATGGGTTAGCCCTGATGAGGTGGGCTAGCCCATATTGACAACTCTATCTATATCCTATTAGTTGTCATAAGCTTATCATTCTATTGTGGCATCTTTAAGCATTAAACATTGTTTAATATTTGTTATACAAAAAATAAGTAATTTTGAGCCTTAAAAGTATGATATTATTCAGTTTTTTATCATGACTTTAGACTCTGACTAAGCACACTATGTGATACTTGAGAAGTCGCTCACGCTTTGTGCTATGTCATGTTAGTCTCATCACACTTAATAATTCTAAAAAAAGATAGGTAAGAAAGAGGAGAGATTTACCAAAGAATTTTTTTATATTATTTAAGACTTGAATAATTTGTTTGTCGAGTTACAAATGAGTGCCTCTTTATGTATTAGTCTCTTTGGAACTAACGTGCAATAATATTGTTTGGATGTCCTTCATATTTATAAGATAAATCTTTCTCTAGACTTTTCTACAACGTTATAAGGTTCTAAAAACTTCTCTAACAAATTCATAGGGATGTAGAATCTTCCAAAGAAAATCTTCATTGTTTTCTAGAACCTTTCTTATAAGCGTTAGCCTCCTTATGCACATAAACTTCCCACATAGAAAAAAGTGTCTTTGATTACGCATACATAGCATGATAACATCGGTGGCCCCTTAAACTTGACACAAAATTCACTTAGACATCTCAAGTGGGTGATGTTCATTTTAGACACCTCATATAAGGTCTCGTTGTGTCATTTTAACACCTTTTGCATACATAACTTAGTGAGTGTAATACACTTGTTGAGCGCGCGTGAAAAACCTATTTAGTCGATTTTTTAATTATTTTTTTCTTCTTCTTTCCTATTTTCAGCCGCCATTTTTGTAAGAATCTTAAATATCCAATATGGTGAAAAAAAACAAAAACAGTAAAATGATGAAAAATGATGGAAACTATTTTAGGAATTTAGGGATAGAATCATTTCAAGATTAAATATTAAATTATTCATGAGATTCTTTCTTGAAAGAATTTAATATTTAAAGATGAGTAAGTTTAATTTTTGGTGAATACCTGCTAATTAGGGTAAAAAAAAAGAAAAAAATATATTTGAAAAAGACACTAATAAAAAAGAAAGAGTATGTAGCTACACCCAGAAGTTTTAACAAAAAAAAAGATGGAGGTATTTGGAGAAGACAATGGGTGGGGAAATGGGTATGTGCAGATTNGGGTTCATGTGGAATTTTATTGATTTCATTTGTTTTAAGAAAATTATTTGGGCAAAAATTCTTGTGTCATTGAGTCATTGATACTTTATATTTATACTCAAAATTCATTATCTACAAATTATTTTTGATAAATGTCATAATTTATTTCGTCACTTTACACGTCATTCACGAGTGTAACACACACCTCATATATTTTTGTTGATTGGCAAAAGAATGTCAAAATGACACAATGAATTCCTACATGAGGTGTCTAAAATTAACATCGCCCACTTGAAGTGCCTAAGTGAAATTTCGTGCTAACTTTAAGGGGACACCAATACTTTAGGCCATAACATTATGAGTCGTAACATTCTTCCCTAGATAATATTGCAACGATTGTAAGGTTATGCTGCTACTTGAACACTTTAATCTTATTCTTACATTATCACAAGTCGTCATATTAGTCCAATATGATTTTTTCATGTGTATTCCCCTTTTAGGGGATTAGGATCATAGTTGTGGCCTTGTTCCTTATTTTTATTTGGCCCCTATTCAAATCATTCTTGTGTTTGTGATATAACTTAAGTATGCTTGTCATGGAAGCTATAATAAATCTTGAGAAGTGATGACATTCCAAGTATGTACAAGATTTTTCCCATCATGGAAAGAATCTTAAACGACCAGTCCTATTTATGAATTAAATTTTGTTGCATGTCTCATAGTGTCTTGAACTGTCTCGGGGTATAAACTAAACCATGATCATATCCCCAACTTGGTAGTTTATGGGTACCTCGTATGGTACAAAAATTTCTTCATCTGCCCAATTGCCTTTCTAAGTAGAACTTAGAAGTATCAAGTTGATCCATTTATCATTTGTCCATATGATAATCGTTTATACTATATTCGTCGAACATTATAAATAGTAAATGTGGAGATTGTGGTTATTGGCCAGTAGATAGATCAAACCATTTATGCCTCATGGAATCACTCTTCTATATGTTATAAGAGAAATAAGCTATGTCAAATAGTCATTCTCAATCCTTCTAATACACTTTCACATAATGTACAATGCTTCAAGTAGCACTCCAATAAGTCATTGATCTACTTTGTTTGTCAATGGGTATATCAATGGAAGTTAGTGAGAAAGTGCAACGCCGTTCCAAGCAAGTTGAATAACTCTTTCCAATTTCTAATAAAATGACGGTCTCGATTACTAGTGATATGCCTTAACAAATCCTAATACTTCACCATATTCTTAACGAATAATTGTCACGACCCAAAAATGGACGTGATGACACTTGTCTATTCCCACCAAGATAAGTTAGCCTTAAACCCAACGAAACTAAAAAAAATTGGGGTTGGTCAGATTTAGGGGATTTAGGAGAATGAATTGAAAGTGAGTAATTTGTCTTAAAAGCTTTATATAGGGCTTAGGGTAGAAGCAAAACAATATAGTATTGGATTAAAACAATTAGGAAAAGACCCAAAGCCCCTTAAAAATAACTGCCAGACTCGATTTATAGTTTCGACCATCGGATCGTGAAACTTTCTACGATCCGTACTAGTCAACCGTAGACCAAGTATTGGGACCATGAAATCACATATCTTTTGACGGAACACTTCTACGGCTCATAGGTCATCCTACATCCACAGACACCAACTGTAGAAATCAACTTTGACCTTTAAAGTTCCACTAAGTTTGTGACCCACCTAGGAGATCTATTTACGACTTGTACAAAGAATGATGGACCGTCCTGGTGAGCCATAAGAAGGGTAATGAGACTTGATTTTAGAAAATTATTTTCCCACTTCCTAGGGTTTCCATCTACGCCCCCCAGAAGCTTTTACGGTCTATAGATGGGACCCATAGACTCAACCTGCAACCTATTTTTTTCTTTCTTTTCCAAACTCCGAGGTGTTACGATATCTCCACTTGAGAATATTCATTCTCGAATGGCACTCAAGTCATCATATGGAGGGTAGGTAAGAAGAAGTAATAGCCATACATGAATGCAACTTCATCACAATGCACAATATCAAGGAGGAACATCAACTCCAAGCTCAAACATATTGAAAACATCATTTCATAGATATACATGCAATCGTAGTCAAATGCACATAATCATGAAGAAATCATTTAAGTAAACTCATTTTTCTTAAAATTCAAGTTTTCATGAGTATGCATGCACGAGGAAACATGAGAACGACTAAGACACATGAAGCCAAAAGGATGAACCGTGAACAACTAAATACCTTTAGCTAGAATAAAATCAAAGGGAAATAGTATGGGGATAACAGGACATCATATCGACATCAGCCTCGAAAGTTGCACCCTTAACCCTTTTGATTCCTCCACGACACTTCCATGGATACAACTTCTGTAACACCTTGAAAATCCAAGACGTGTCGAAAAACCTAACATAGGTGTCATAAAAAATAAGTACTGTTTTTAAGTCCATTTTAATGAATATATATGATTTAGGATGTTTAAGAACCAAAACGTCCAAGAACATCCATGACGTCCGTGAAGTTGGTTCAAAGAGGTGTTAGTGTGCCTTAACCTATTTGACTAACTTTTAGGAGTCAAAAATGTACAAAAATTGGTGAAAGGGTAGATAATAGGTTTTTGAGTTGTTTCATGGTTGAAATGTCTGGGTACGACTCCCCAAGGATCAATCAAGGGCCCTTGAGGAGGACCCTTGTGTTTGTAGAAACAGGGCCCGGACAGTGGGCATCGACGCGACCACTTATGGTCTGTGTGTGGATTGACGGAGCGTCGATGCCACCGTAGTCCCATACTTAGGCAAGTTGAGGAAGGACTCCTCCTGAACAATCTCTGAACTCATCAACAGAGTGCAGGACGGAGGGGCGAGGGACCGTCGACTCACATACGGCCCGTCGTTCGGGGTCTCGTCTGTGAGGGTCAAACTTCCTTAACAATTTAAGTTAGTTTCATCTAATTAGGTAGGGGGTTAGGTTATTGATTAGGGGTTTAAGTAAGTCTAATTAAGTTGATTAAGTCCCAATATAAATACCCCCAACCCTCATTAATCAAAAGACAACTCACAAATAAACTCTCTTCCTTCTCTCTGCTTGAACTCATCATTAAAGACTAGCAAGGATTAGGGTTTGGGGGATGGAAAGGGACGAATTCACCATCAAATTGTTGTCAATCGTTAAGGTATGGGATCTAATTCACCTTTGAGACTCTTTCCTCAAAGGGTTCCTTCAAAATGGATTTTAAAAGTTGAGTTTTCTTATGGGTTTCATCCAATTACGAAATTGAAGTTATGAATTGAGTTGTTGATGATTTATTTAGGTTATATTAAATAGAGTAACATGTAATTTAACTTTTTTATGGTAATTGTTGATTGCTTGGTCTAAATTGAAGAGCATGATCCTCAATCCGTAACCCTAGGTTGTGATCTTGACCTATATTGTATTGTGATTATTCAATTGATTTGGTTGTTGATTAGATTACTATCCCATGGTGTTATTATGATTAAGTTAAGATTAATTATAGTCCTATAGTTCTAGTTTTTTAGATGTGATTTAGGTTATGAATTGCAATGTGAAATTAGCATATGTATCTTGTCTTAAGTTATGATCTAGTGTTGAATTGTGTTATAGAGATGCAATTTGCCTTGTTATCTTATTGGTTATCATTGTGTGATGATTTTACTCCCCAAATTGGGTTGAGTTATGGGTTGATGGTAAGACCTTGATGATGAACTATAAGGAAGACTTGGTAAATCTTAAAATCTCCATATCTACTTCCAATTGTGATTAATTGTGGTTAAGTCATGATATTATGTTGGAGTATGCCTCGTATTAGGATTTGTAAGATGGTATGATGTTGAATTGAAATGTCTTGACTATGTTGTGAGGTTGATTAAGGTGTATGTGATATAAGGATGGTGAAAACTATCAATGTGCCTTGATATGCTATGAAATGCTAATGTGTTAACCTCACTTGTACAAATTATGATGAAAGGACTTATACTCATACAATTCTTATTGAGATATTGATGATGATTATATAAGGGGTAGACCCTATAACCTAAACTAAGCTATGATTGTTAATTAAAGTCTTAAAGACATTTCAATATAGGGACTTATCTTAGAACCGAGTGAACTTGACAATGGGAGGTCATGACTTCCCAAAGAGGAAGATTCACCCTATAGTTCTATATGAGATGTTGTCTTCCCAGAGAGGAATACTCATCCAATGGATTTCCATGAGAGGAGGTCCAACTACCAAGTGTTATCAACAGGTAATATACTATCTCTTAGTTCTTGAACTATGTTACCCCAATAGGAAGACTAGCTAGTGGATCCACCTAGAAAGTTACTTTTGTGTCTGGTTTTACTTTGGCCGGTAGACCACCTTTCATCGGTGTAAGGTTGTACAACACTGGATTCCACACTTAGCTCATGTGGTCTATGTTGGTTAAGACGAGTGTTCTGTGAAGTAAAATAAAGTAATGGATTATAAAGTAACTAAGGTGACTTGAGAGGTTTAACTTAGCCTAGGTAGGGGTATGGGACTCTACCTATGCCTTGCACTAGTTGACTTTGATGGAAGTTTTAGGAAGTTGATATTATGTAAGCATATGATAATGATGTTTATGATGATAATATGTTGATGCTACAATGTAAATGTCTATATATGATGATGATTATCCTCTTGATATATGTAGTTGGACTATATTGTTAAAAGTTGGACATTGGTTATGTTTTCTTGTTAAGTTTACTTGGTTGGGCAAGGTTATGGGGCTTTGCTTGGTCATTGCACTTGTTGACTTGATAAGGATTCGTGAGTAGTTGTCTTGCTTATTATGATATGATTAACTCTTATTCATTCTTGTGATATTGTTCCTTGATGATAGGGTTGTAGAAAATCGTGGTTTCAAGTATGTTGGGATAAGTATTACTAGTTGAGATAGTAAGCATGTTTGGTTGGTTGATATGACTTGTTTGGCTTTGCACTAGGTTCTTAAAGGGGTAAAAAGGCATGTTTTGACTAAAAGTCCCTTTTTAGCATGTTTTGTTTGTATATGTGCATAAGGTCTCATGCTTAGTACATATGGAGTACTAACCCCATTTTCTTTTCTTTTCCAAAACATTTTAGGTTCCGGTTGTTGAAGAGTTTGGAAGGCGAAATTGTTGAAGGCTTGGATTATTCCTTTAATTCAAGTAGTGTAGGTCCTCCACTTCTGAGGGCAAAGCCATCATCTAGCTTACAAACTTGTTATGAGCTTAAAAACTCTTTCATTTCTTTCCAATTCAATTGAGTACTATACTTTTGTATGACCTATATGTGGTCTTGTCGGATTGATGTAAGGGCTATGCCCATATTGTGATGATTGTTTAGATGGTACGAGATGAGACAATCGTTGAAACATTTTTATATTTTATATAATTGTATGTGCAAGAAAAGTAGAAGGCTATGTACCCTTCCTATACGAAGGGTCTATGTATACTCGATATGAATATATATTATGTGTATGTAGAGGTCTATGTAAACCTCTAAGTAGTGATAATGAAAGTTGTAAGTTTTTTTGCATTCTTAGTCCTTGAAAAGGACGACGACGCCGGTTACGTCTAGGGGGTAAACCCGTATGTGACAAACTTGGTATCTGAGAATGAGTTTGAATATCGTTGAGTTATGTCTCTCTCTTTATCACGTCTATGTAGGTTTGTATTCATAATTGTGAAGTGTGACACACTTACGAGTATGGACCTATATGGTGCTTAGGCATCACTCTCTTTCTTGGAAATCTTATATCATGCCGATAGTGTATACTTATGGTGTTATTTTGCATCTAATCCTAATGTTGTGCTTATAGGAAGAATGAACACTTGAAGGAATGCGGCTCGAAAACATGAAGAGGAAATTGCTAATGCGGGAGCTCCTCCCCGTGGTGAGCAAGTTCCTCCACTTGAAGAAGATGCTAATGTGGAGCAAGCACCGTCCATCCTCCACCTTTGATTGATGAGAATATAAGGACCACTCTTCTTCAAATGGCCCAAGCTATCACCACTCAAGCACAAGCGGCCACGACTTAAGCCGAAGCTATGACGGCTCAAGCAAATCGAGAGGTCGTGCCCCGTCCTCATCAACAAGTCACTACTATGGCTTCCTGTCTAAGGGACTTCACTCGAGAACCCTCCTACTTTCTATGGGTCTAAGGTTGATGAAAACCCCCAAGAATTCATCGATGAGGTCTCTAAAATACTTTTGGCTATGGGGTTGTCCACAAGCCGAGTTGGCCACTTATCAACTCAAGGACGTGGCGCAAGCATGGTATGTGCAATGGAGGGGTAATAGGCCATTGAGGGGTAGTCCGCTGACTTGGGATATCTTTAAGGCGGCTTTTCTAGATCGGTTCTTTCCTAGAGAGATGACTGAGGAAAAAGTGGTGGAGTTCATCAATCTTCGCCAAGGAGGAAGAGTCCATGAGTACTCTTTGGAATTCATTAAATTGTCCAAATATGCTCCTTCTTTGGTCTCCGATCCTAGAGACCGAATGAGCCGTTTTGTTATGAGGGTGTCGGAGGACTTACAAGAGGAGTGACATTCGGCCATGCTACATGACAACATGAACATTTCCCGCCATATGGTGCATGCAAGAAGGGTTGAGGAGGTAAGGGCTAAGAGAAAAAGTAGAGATGCTAAAAGAGCAAAATCATTTGATGGATGTTCTTCAAAGAATAGGCTTGAAATACAAGACAATCCTAGATTTAAGAAACGAGTTTCAAATCAAGTCCCTTCCAAATTCTCAAAAGCTAGGGGAGATAGGGTGTCTAACTCTAAATTCAATTGGGGAAAAGGTACTAATTCACCAAATGAGAATCCTACATGTGCCAAGTGTGGAAAGGGTCATCTTGGTGAGTGCTTGGTAGGAACTAGAAATTACTTTAGTTGTGGCAAGAGTGGTTACAAGATGAGAGATTGTCTAAATTTGAACAGTCAAGATAAGGGTAGTGGTCAAGCTCAAGCAAGTGGTTCTAGTGATGATCCAAAGAAGAACCGTTTCTATGCTCTCCGCTCTAGAGGTGAGCAAGAGACTTGTCTCGACATGGTGACTAGTATGTTGAAAGTCTTCTCTATTGATGTATATGCCTTAATTGATCCCGACACTACTTTATCATTTGTTACACCTCTAGTAGCTAAAAAAGTTTGATATTTTACCTGATATTTTGCATGAACCTTTTATAGTATCTACTACGGTGGGTGATTCGGTTTTTGCAAAAAGAGTGTATAGAAATAATCCAATAATGTTGCCCAATAGAGTTTCGTATGTTTATCTAGTAGAACTTGATATGCTTGACTTTGATGTTATATTGAGTATGGATTGGTTGCATGCATGTTTTTCTTCCATTGAATGTAGGACAAGAGTGGTGAAGTTTAGCTTCCCAAATGAACCCGTTGTTGAGTGGAAGGGGGAAATTCTATCCCTAGAGGTCATATTATTTCTTGTCTAAAATCATGCAAATGATCTCAAAGTGTTGTCTATATCACATAGTAAGAGTCCAAGATTTGGACTTCGAAATTCCTCCATTGAGTCTGTACCCGTAGTGAGTGAGTTTCCGAAGGTCTTCCATAATGACCTTTCCGGTATTCCACCCGAACGGAAAATTGACTTTGGCATTGATTTTCTACCGAATACAAATCCCATATCAATTCCTCCTTATCGGTGGCTCCGGCCGAATTAAAGGAGTTGAAGTCTCAACTCAAGGATTTACTAGATAAGGGTTTTATAAGGCCTAGTATTTCTCCGGGGGGTTCTCCGGTTTTTTTTGTGAAGAAGAAAGATGGGTCCTTGAGAATATCTAATTACCGCCAACTCAACAAGGTCACCATTAAGAATAAGTACCCTCTGCCTATGATCGTCGACTTGTTTGATCAACTCCAAGGGGCGAGTTACTTTTCAAAAATTGACTTGAAATTGGGGTATCACCAACTTAGGGTGAGAGGTGAGGATGTACCAAAGACGGCCTTTCGAACTAGGTATGGGCACTATGAATTCTTGGTCATGTCTTTCGGTCTCACTAATGCTCCCACGACGTTTATGGATCTAATGAATAGAGTTTTTTAAAATTACCTAGATTAATTTGTCATTGTATTCATTGATGATATCTTGGTATATTCTAACAATGAGGGTGATCATATGTTTCATTTGAGGGTGGTATTGCAAACCCTTAAGGAACAACAATTGTTTGCCAAATATAGAAGTGTGAGTTTTGGTTGAGGTTGGTGACGTTTCTTGGGCACATCATCTCTAGTGAGGGAGTTGAGATAGACCTAAGAAAAACGGAGGCAGTGAAAAATTGGCCTAGACCATTGACTCCAACCGACATTAGGAGTTTCTTGAGTCTAGGGGGTTATTATCGGAGGTTTGTAGATGGTTTTGCATCTATTGCATCTCCTTTGACTACTTTGACCCAAAAGAGTAAGAAGTTTGAGTGGTCGGAGGCATGTGAGAAAAGTTTTCAATTGTTGAAAGATAGGCTCTCTTCTGCTCCGGTGTTGACTTTACCGGAGGGTACAAAGGGTTTTGTTGTGTATTGTGACGCATCCCGAGTGGGTTTGGGGTGTTCTTATGCAACATGGGAAGGTGATATCCTATGCCTCTAGGCAACTTAAGGTACATGAGAGAAACTATCCTGCTAATGACCTTGAGTTAGCGGCCGTGGTGTTTGCTTTGAAAATTTGGAGGGATTACTTGAATGCGGTTCATGTTGATGTCTTTACCGACCATAAGAGTCTCCAATATGTGTTTACCCAAAAGGAGACGAATCTCCAACAAAGAAGGTGGCTAGAGTTGTTGAAATATTATGATATGAGTGTTTATCACCCCGAAGAGGCTAATGTAGTTGTGGATGCCCTAAGTCGTATGACTATGGGTAGTGTATCCCATCATGATGAAGCCAAGAAGGACCTAGCAAGGGAATTACATAGGTTGGCTACGTTGGGGTGAGGTTGGAAAGCTCTCCGGAGGGAGGTGCTATGGTTCATCATAACTCCGAGTCATCTCTAGTGGTTGAGGTGAAGTCTAAACAACACCTTGATCTAGCATCAGTGGAGTTGAAAGAATCGGTTCTCGGCAAGTTGAATGAATGATTATTCTTAGGGGGGATGGTGTGATAAGGTACCAAGGGATATTGTGTGTTCCCGATGTAGATGGGTTGAGGGATCGGATCATAGAAGAAGCACATGGTTCCCGCTACTCAATTCAACTGGGTTTGACAAAAATGTACCATGACCTAAGGGAGATATATCGGTGGGAAAGTCAAAAAAGGGACATAACGGAGTTTGTCACTAAGTGTCCGAATTGCCAACAAGTAAAGGCCGAACACCAAAAGCTGGGTGGCTTGCTACAAGAGATCCAAATTCCTACTTGGAAGTGGGAAGACATCAACATGGACTTTGTAGTAGGTTTACCTCGGACTCAAAAGTCATATGATTCCATATAGGTGGTTGTGGATTGATTGACTAAGTCCACTCGCTTTATTCCTGTCAAGTCTACGTATTCGATGGAGGATTATGCAAGAATCTTCCTAGATGAGATTGTGTGCCGCCTTGACATCCCGTTATCCATTATATTGGATCGGGGTGCACAATTCACATCTAGATTTTAGAGGTCGTTCCAAAAAGGGTTTGGTATTACGGTGAAGTTGAGCACCACTTTTCATCCCCAAAGGGATGGTCAAGCATACGTTAGATACAAACCCTTGAATATATGCTTATGGCGTGCATTATTAATTTTAAAGGGAATTGGGATAAACATTTACCTTTGGTGGAGTTTGCCTATAATAATAGTTTTCATTCATCCATTTCCATGGCTCTTTATGAAGCCTTGTACGGTAGGAGGTGTAGGTCTCCTATTGGATGGTTTGAAGTGGGTGAGCCATCGCTTCGTGGTCCTGATTTGATTTATAAGACTTTGGAAAAGGTTCATATCATAAGGAACCGATTGCAAACGGCCTATAGTCGGCAAAAGTCTTATGCCGATCATAGGAGAAGAGATTTGGAGTTTGAAGAAGGTGATAAGGTGTATTTGAAAATTGCACCAATGAAAGAGGTGGTTAGATTTGGCAAGAAAGGGAAGTTGAGTCCTCATTATGTGGGTCCCTATGAAATCTTGCAAAGGGTTGGTAAGGCTGCCTTTGAATTGAAACTTCCTAGTGAATCGACTTTGGTTCATCCGATTTTCTATGTTTCTATGTTGAGTGTATCGGTGGTCCCGAGTCCATTCTTCCTATTGAGGGTCTTAGTGTCAAGGATAACCTCTCTTATGAGGAAGTCCCGGTTCAAATTCTTGATAGACAAGTCAAGAAGTTGAGGAATAAATAAGTGGTTTCCGTAAAGGTGTTATGGAAGAATCATCTAGTTGAGGGTGCAACATGGGAGGCAGAGGCCGACATGAAGTCCCGTTACCCTTATCTTTTTGAGAATTAAGGTTATTCATTCTTTTTAATAATATAAGTATGACTAGGATTTAGGGTTTCTTGAATTTTTGGTGAAGTTTTGCAAATTATGCATTTTTGAAAACTTTACAGTGAAGTTACTGTAATATTTCTTTTGAAAACTTGAAATTTTGCTTTTTGCTTGTTTTGAATTATGTTGTGTATTTTGGTATGGTGAGTCTTTATGAAATGATATGTAGAATGTTGTTAAGTTGAACTTTGTGCTAATTTACTCATGCAAATGTATGTTGAGATCATGTGTGTTGTAAGTAGGAAATACCTCATGATGAAGTGATTTGAGCCTTATGTGTAGTAATATGAGTTTTGATATTTGCTTGTTGAAATGACATGGTTTATGTGGATTTGATGTTGTTGATTGGTTGGGATACTAGTATTGAGTCTATTATTTTCCTTCAAAAGAGTTTTGGTGTCATTCGGGGATGAATGCTCCTAAGAGACAGATGGGGGGATAATGTAACACCTTGAAAATCCAAGACGTGTCGAAAAACCTAACATAGGTGTCATAAAGATTAAGTACTGTTTTTAAGTCCATATTAATGAATATAGGTCATTTAGGAAGTTTAAGAACCAAAACGTCCAAGAACGTCCATGACGTCCGGGAAGTTGGTTCAAAGGGGTGTTAGTGTTCCTTAGCCTATTTGACTAACTTTTAGGAGTCAGACACGTACAAAAATTGGTGGAAGGGTAGCTAATAGGTGTTTGAGTTGTTTCATGGTTGAAACGTCCGGGTACGACTCCCCAAGGACCAACCAAGGGCCCTTGAAGAGGACCCTTGTGTTTGTAGAAACAGGGCCTGAACAGTGGGCATCGATGTGACCACCTATAGTCCGTGTGTGGACTGACGGGGCGTCGATGCCACCGTCCTCCCATACTTAGACAAGTTTAGGAAGGCTTCCTCCTGCAATCTCAGAACACATTGACGGAGTGCAGCGCGGAGGGGTGAGGGACCGTCGACTCACAGACGACCCATCGTTCGGGGTCTCGTCTGTGAGGGTCAAATTTCCTGCACAAATTAAGTTAGTTTCATTTAATTAGTTAGGGGGTTAGGTGATTAATTAGGGGTTTAAGAGAGTCTAATTGAGTTTATTAAGTCCCCCAATATAAGTACCCCCAACCCTCATTATCAAAAGACAACTCAGATAAACTCTCTTCCTTCTCTTATTTCTCTCACTACTTGAACTCACTATTGAAGACTAGCAAGGATTAGGGTTTGGGGGCTGGAAAGGGACGAATTCACCATCAAATTGTTGTCAAACGTTAAAGTATGAGATCTAATTCACCTTTAAGACTCTTTCCTCAAAGGGTTCCTTCAAAATGGATTTCAAAAGTTGAGTTTTCTTATGGGTTTTATCCAATTACGAAATGAAGTTATGAATTTAGTTGTTGATGATTTCTTTAGGTTATATTGAATAGAGTAACATGTAATTTAACTTCTTTATGGTAATTTTTGATGGTTTGGTTTAAATTGAAGAATATGATCCTTAATCCCTAACCCTAGGTTGTGATCTTGACCTATATTGTATTGTGATCATTCAATTGATTTGGTTGTTGATTAAATTACTATCCCATGGTGTTATTATGATTATTTTAAGATGAATTACAGGTCATCATGCTAGTTTTTGAGATGTGATTTAGGTTATGAATTGTAATGTGAAAATTAGCCTATGTATCTTGTCTTAACTTGTGATCTAGTATTAAATTGTGTTATAGAAATGCAATTGGGCTTGTTATCTTATTGGTTATCATTGTGTGATGATGCTACTCCCAAAATTGGGTTGAGTTATGGGTTGATGGTAAGACCTTGATGATGAACTATAAGGAAGACTTGGTAAATCTTAAAATCTCCATATCTACTTCCAATTGTGATTAATTGTGGTTAAGTCATGATATTATGTTGGAGTATGCCTCGTATTAGGATTTGTAAGATGGTATGATGTTGAATTGAAATGTCTTGACTATGTTGTGAGGTTGATTAAGGTATATGTGATATAAGGATGGTGAAAACTATCAATGTGCCTTGATATGCTATGAAATGCTAATGTGTTAAACTCACTTATATGAATTGTGATGAAAGGACTTATACAATTCTTAATGAGCTATTGATGATGATGATGATGATTATATAAGGGGTAGACCCTATGACCTAAACTAAACTATGATTGTTAATTAAAGTCTTAAAGACATTTCAATAAAGGGAGTACCTTAGCACCGAGTGAACTTGACAATGGGAGGTGATGACTTCCCAAAGAGGAAGATTTGCCCTATAGTTCTATATGAGATGTTGACTTCCCAGAGAGGAATACTCATCTAATGGATTCCCAAGAGAGGAGGCCCAACTACCAAGTGTTATCAAGAGGGAATATACTATCTCTTAGTTCTTGAACTATGTTGCCCCAATAGGAAGACTAGCTAGTGGATCTACCTAGAAAGTTACTTTTGTGTCTGGTTCTACTTTGGCCGGTAGACCACCTTCCATCGGTGTAAGGTTGTACAACACCGGATTCCACACTTAGCTCATGTGGTCTATGTCGGTTAAGACAAGTGTTCCGTGAAGTAAAATAAAGTAATGGATTATAAACTAACTAAGGTGACTTGAGAGGTTTAACTTAGCCTAGGTAGGGGTATGAGACTCTACCTATGCCTTGCACTAGTTGTCATTGATGGAGATGTATATGATGATAATATGTTGATGTTACAATGTAAATGTCTATATATGATGATGATTATCCTCTTGATATATGTAGTTGGACTATATTGTTAAAAGTTGGACATTGGTTATATTTTCTTGTTTAAGTTTACTTGGTTGAGCAAGGTTATGGGGCTTTGCTTGGTCATTGCACTTGTTGACTTGATAAGGATTCGTGAGTAGTTGTCTTGCTTATTATGATATGATTAACTCTTATTCATTCTTGTGATATTGTTCCTTGATGATAGGGTTGTAGAAAATCGTGGTTTCAAGTATGTTGGGATAAGTATTACTAGTTGAGATAGTAAGCATGTTTGGTTGGTTGATATGACTTGTTTGGCTTTGCACTAGGTTCTTAAAGGGGTAAAAAGGCGTGTTTTGACTAAAAGTCCCTTTTAGCATGTTTTGTTTGTATATGTGCATAAGTCTCATACTTAGTACATGTGGAGTACCAACCCCATTTTTTCCCCTTTTCCCAAACATTTTAGGTGTCGGTCGTTGAAGAGTTTGGAAGGCGACATTGTTGAAGGCTTGAATTCTTCCTTTCATCCAAGTAAGGTAGGTCCTTCCCTTCTGAGGGCAATGCCATCATCTAGCTTATGGACTTGTTATGAGCTTAAAAACTCTTTCATTTCTTTCCGATTCAATTGAGTACTATACTTTTGTATGACCTATATGTGGTCTTGTTGGATTGATGTAAGGGCTATGCCCATATTGTGATAATCATTCAGATGGTATGAGATGAGACAATCGTTGAGACACTTTTATATTTTATATATATGTATGTGCAAGAAAAGTAGAAGGCTATGTACCCTTCCTATACAAAGGGTCTATGTATACTCGATATGAATATATATTATGTGTATGTAGAGGTCTATGTAAACCTCCAAGTAGTGATAATGAAAGTTTTACATTTTTTTCGCATTTTCAACCTATGAATGTAATGAAATGAGACTAAGAGGCTAGTTTTAGTCCTTGAAAAGGACGACGACGCCGGTTACGTCTAGGGGGTAAACCCGGATGTGAGAACTTCCTTATTTCCCAACTTCTTGACTTGTTTGGAACCTCTCGTAAGAAAACCCCTCCTTAATACCACGACTCTCAAATAGTTCTATAGATGTCATATCACCAACACATTTCTTCAACAAGGAGACATGAAATGGACTGATGCTGTCATAAGAAAAATCAAGTTCAGAAGCAACCTTACCAGAACACATCAAAATCTGAAATGGGCCCACATAATGGGGATTAAGCTTCTCTTTTTTCCCAAATGTCATCATACCCTTCATAGGTGAGATTTTAAAATAAACTCAATCATATACATCAAATTTAAGATATCTCCTTCTGACATAGGACTTTTGTCGACTTTGAGTTTTTTTCAACCTTTCTCTAATAAGCCAATTTTTATCCATAGCCTCGTGTACCAATTTAGGACCTATCAAAGCAATCTCACCAACTTCAAACCAATCTATATATATCTACACCTCCTACTATAAATAATCTCAAATGGAGCCATACTAATGCTTGAATGGTAACTGCTATTATAAGAAAACTCAATCGAAGGCAAATAACTGTCTCAATTACCCTTGAAGTCAATCATACAAACTCTCAACATATATTCCAAAGTTTGGATAGTATCTTGCACTTGCCCATTTGTTTGAGGATGAAATGTCGTACTAAGTTTACCACAAGTATACCTTTTGGAAAGACTTTCAAAATTGAAAAGTGAATTGGGTACTATGATCAAAGATAATGGATAGGGCCACCCCATGCAACCCAACCATTTACCTGAAGTACAACTTAGCATAATATTCCACCGAATAGGAAACCTTGACATGAATGAAATGAGCTGACTTAGTCATATGATCTAAAATAACCCAAATTCAGTTATGTTCTTGCCAAGTGCGAGATAAACAAACAATAAAGTTCATGCTTAAATCTTGTCAATTCCAAGAAGAATTACTGATATCTTGGGACAAATTTCCCGACTTTTGATACTTAACTTTCACTTTTTTACAGTTAGGTTACTTAGCCATAAATTTTGCAATATTCTTCTTCATCTCATTCCACCAATAGACCTCCCGCAAGTCACAATACATCTTAGTGGTTCTCGGGTGAATTTAATATCAATAAATATGGGCCTCTAATAAGATTTTCTCTCTCAAGTTATCGACATTAGGAACACACAACTGACCTTATATTGAAGCACATCCTCTCCCTGTTGCGAGAAAGCCTGAACGGACTTCTTAAGCATCACTTCCTTCAATCAACAAAAATTGGATCAAGACCTTTCTCTGGCTTTCACATATGATACAAATGATGATTTTGAACCATTATGAACAATAACACCACCTTCCATAGAATCCACCAACCGAACACCCAATCGGGATAATCTATGAATATCACGATCCAACACCTTTTTATCTTTCTCAAATGATCAACATTACCCATTGGTAGTCGACTAAGAGCATCTGCCACCACATTCGCCTTACCAGGGTGATAGAGAACACTGATATAGTAATCCTTAAAGAGTAGCCATCTATGTTGGCAAATATTTAGATAATTTTGGTTGAACACATATTGCAAACTCTTGTGGTCTGTAAATACATCAACATGAATATCATATAAGTAATACCTCCAAATCCTTAAGACGAAAACAAGCATCGTTATCTCCAAATCATGGGTAGGATAGTTTTTTTCATGAATGTTATGTTGCCTTGAAACATAAGCAATGAATTTCTCATTCTGTATAAAACACATCATAATCCAATTCTTGAAGCATAATAATACACAATGAACCCATCAGACCTTTCTGGTAAAGTCAACACCAGAGTGGAGGTAAGTCTATCTTTCAATTCTTGGAAACTCTTCTAGCATGCTTCCGACCATAAAAACTTAACTTTATTTTGGGTTAATACAGTCAACGGAGAGGAAATCGATAAAAAAACCTTTCACAAACCTTATATAATAACCAACCAAATCAAAGAAACTTCAAATATCTAGAGGGGATAGATGTCTAGGACAACTCTTAACTGCATTTGTTTTCTTATGATCAACCTCAATACCCTTACAAGAAACAATGTGACAAACAAGAGACACAAATCTCAACCAAAACTCATATTTACTAAACATTGCAAAGAGATGTTGGTCTTTGTGGACTTCGAACACAATCCTAAAATGATTGGCACGCTCGTCCTCACTCCTTGAGTATATCAAGATGTCATCAAATACACTTTCGTGAACATGTATAGATATTGTCTAAACACTTTATTCATCAAGTCCATAAATGCATCCGGAGCATTAGTTAAACCAAATGGAATTACCAAGAACTTATAATGTATATCGTGTCCAAAAAATTGTCTTTCGAATGTCATCTTCCATTACCATCAAATGGTGATAACCCGATCATATGTTGATCTTAGAGAAGCAACACAATATTTTGAGTTGATCAACCAAATCATCTATCTTTGGAAGAATATATTTATTCTTAATGGTTAACTTGTTCAATTTCCGATAATAAATATACATGTGAATTGAACCATTATTCTTACAAACAAATAAAATTAGAGCACCCTATAGAGAGATACTCGTTTTGATGAAACACTTATCCAATAATTCTTTCAATTTGTATCTCAATTCTTTAAGTTTTACTTGAGAAATTTGGTAGGAGGAAAGGAGATAGGTTGTGGATTAGGGAGAAGGTCAATTTCGAAGTCTATTTCCCTTTTGGGAGGAGCACTGGACAAATCATCGGAAAACACTTTTGGGAACTCATTTACAATGGTACCAACTTAAGAGTAGGGGGTTTGAATATGTATCCCTAACCCAAACAACTTGATACATGGAATTTTTAGAAATCATTTTTCTAGCCTTAACACAAGAAACAAACTTACCCTTAGGCATATATTTTATCCCTTTCCACTCTAGGACAGACTCATTCAAAAGCTGAAACTTGATCACTCAGGTTCTACAAAAAATAGAAGTATAACAAGAATGGAGTCAATCCATACCCACAATAGCATCAAAACCGAGCATATCAACCTATAGTGTCACACTCAAAAATTAGTCCCGAGATGAAACTGACATGGTTAACCTCTCAGAGGTCGCAGACAAGCCTCTTCTTAGCTATCATCACAATCATACAGTTAAATTTGCAAAAAATTTAAAACTTTTTAATGCCTCTTGAAGTGTAATAGACTTCATATAATTACTGTATAAGAGTGATATACTGATAAGCTCAAACTAAACAACCATCTATCAATAGATTAAACAATTGAAATAAGGAATCATAATATCAATAATAGTTTTCCAAACCGGCCTTATACAAACACTTGAACAAATGGTTGAAAGGAAACGCTAGGGACAACATCCACTAACTATGTCTAATGTACTAAAGCTAGAATATAAACGTAGGCATCCTCGAACTCAAGAGGACCTACCAAAGTCTGGAGGTACTAGTCCAAACTGCTTCAACTGATCTTCAATCTTCTCAAGAACCTGCACCTATAAAAATAGTAATAGTATAGGGGTTAGTACACACTTGTTCTAAGTATGAGTGTATGTACATAAAAACACATAAGGACTATGCATGATCAGGGAAAACTCTTCCTATAACAACATGCCGTATCTGGAAATTGAAGTCACTATACTTTCCTAATTTGTTATTTGTGATTCATGCTATGAATATGACATATTTTTCATGAATTTAAAGAACACAACTCATTTTCTATATGAACATAAGACCTTGGAAACATGAACATAATTTTAGAACAACTCGCGCAAAAATTCATATTTTTGCTCCCCCTTAAGCCGAGAGCTCCTTTTCCCACACTTAGATTATTTTTCAGTCTCTTATTCTTTTTGTTGTGTAGTTCAATGATCTCCTTTAATCCTATGTTTTACTTACGAGTGAAATGATTCATTGTAGTCCCGTTCCTACAATGAATCAAGTAAGTAATCCAAAACACTCAAGAAAGGATTTGACTACCTTACTCAGAAGTTATTCTTTCCATTCTTGTTAAATTGGGTATGAAGTCTTTGTAAGCCAATCTTTATTGGCTATGCCAATTATTTGATCATTTGCATAATATAAAGATGCTGGGCATATATTTATTGACTATGCCCATTATTTGATCACTTTCATAATATAAAGATTATTAGCTATACCCATTATTTGATCATTATGCTTACTTAGTTCACTTTGAACTGACTTTTCTTCTTCTTTGATCTCATGTTCACTTTGAGCATAATTTTCTTTCTTTCTTTCTTACTTTCTTAAAGAAATCATTAGCATTTAACTGACTTAGATCATGTGAGTTAATATAAAATCTAGTGTCTTCCCCACACTGAAAAGAGGTGGTTCACCGGCTAAAATAAACCTAGATCATGTGAGTTAACATGAAATCCAGTGTCTTCCATACACTGAAAAGAGATGGTTCATCGGCTAAAGTGAAACCGAATCTGGATCATTTAATTGACATGGATCAGTGAGCTAAACATGAAATCAAGTGTCTTCCCTACACTGAAAAGATGTGGTTCACCGGTCAAAGTGAAACGGAATGCTACCTGGCACTCTTAGGTGGAATCCACTGGCTAGTACCTATGCTGGCAACATAGTTAAAGTACTAGGAGATTTCAGAGACTCTTATCCACCTTGGTGTTAGTCTCATCTCATGAGGCTTACATGTGCTTGCACAAGCTCATTGCTAGTGTATCGGTGCTTTGCTCAATTTCTTATACTTAACATCTTCTAGACTTGACTCATGCATTATGGAAGCTTGCTTCTAGTATGAGGTATGCTTAGCTCAATGGATGACTTTTCATCCATTTCTTTACTTGATGAATGTGAACTTAAGTCTTACATTATCATTATGGTGTGAATGAGACTTGTCTCACGATTTCTAACACCCTCTTATGTGAGTATCTTTAACATAATTGTTTAGATTCAAGTGAGACTTGTCTCACTTCCTTTAATACTCCTTTTTGGTCAATTTCATAACTCATAAGTTTTTGGCTATTTCATTACTCACCTTATCTTATTCAATGTTATTTGGTAGTCTTGTACCATTCTTTATGAAAGTTGTAAGGACTTACTCAATGTGTTATTATGTTCAGAAGTTCATTTAGATAGGTTATGTTAGGACTTGTCCCAATCACTGGCATACCCTAGATTATGAGTTCATTGAGTTACATCTTCTCAAGCCAATCTTTAACATGTATTTGGCTTACAAGAAACACCATAATTTACATTGTCCATATAAGATTATTATGAATTGGTCATTGGCCAACTCTATATCATATTTTGGAAATAATATTACTAGCCAATTTATTGGCATAAACCAAACTTTCACTAAACACTGGTCATGAGAATATCATTAGCCAATTCAATTAACTTCATCTATATACTATAGTAGTCTCATCATTTTAAGAAAGACAATTTTTAACAACGCAAAAGGGTCTAAAATATCCTTAAAGTATTGAAAATGGTACAAAATTACCCTTCCTCCACCTATTGGCTCCAAAATACCCTTTTCATCCACTTATTGGCTCCAAAATACCCTTGTCATCCACCTTTGGGTTCAAAATTGACCACTTTTTAAATTGTTTTAAAATTAAACTTTTTAAATATTTTTAAAAATACTTGGCGTTAAACTATTGGTTATAATTTTAATTTATTAATATAATTTATAAACCAACCTACTACCCACTCATTACTAACTAAACCTCACCCAATTAATAATCCAATTATAATATCAAAATCTCCATAAACACTACTAAAACACGATAAAATTATAGATTCCTGAAAATGACATCCAAAATTATTCGAGTCCGAATCGAAGCCCCAATTAAAATTAGGTTGAGCCGCTTATTTAGGAGGACACTTTCTTTCAAAATTGAATTATAAATTTATGATTAAAGGTAAAGAAGTAATACATCCCGAATTAACTCACGCACTTTTTTTAAATATAATTTTATAAATATTTATGACTTGTTTTAAAACCTGTAATATATTTGAAGTAACATCACATAATTGAGACGTAAGAATAATTAAGATGAACATAGTCAGACTTTTAAGTCTATCGGTGATTTTTATTTAGCCACTTGAATGTATGATAATTTACTTCTATAATTTTTAAAAACACTCAATTGGCAGTAGCTTGCATTAATAATGTGACGGGTTTATTAATTTAGAGGAATTTAATAAATAATGGGTGGGTAGTGGATTGATTTATAAATTATACTTAAGTTTAATTATAACAAATAGTTGAGAGCCACGTATTTTAAAAAATATTTAAATAGTTTAAATATAAAACCGTTAAATAAGTGGTCAATTTTGAATAAAAGGTGGATGACAAGGGTATTTTGGACCCAATAGGTGGGTGGAAAGGGTATTTTGGAGCCAATAGGTGGATGGAGGGTAATTTTGTACCATTTACAATAGTATAAGGGTATTTTAGGCCCTTTTCCGTTTTAACAATTTCATCTGCTCAAACACAATTGACATTAAAACATTTCGTATCTCATGTAAATAATACTCTAATCATACGGGTCTAAATTTATAGGCCTCATTCGACATTATCCACTCATAGAAACCTACACATAATGATCAGTTATCACCACATACCAACAACATGCTCAAGATTTTCATTATACATATTGCTAGAATCGAAAATAGGGAGAAGTAGGGAAGTGAACATTCGACAATGTCATTGGGAACAACCCTAGTTTCGTTTTCTTAAATTCAACACGTTTGAAAAGCCTCTTGGGGAAAGGAATCCAAGAGAGAAAACCCATACCTTATTGTAGAATTGAATCTACGAAGATCACCCTGCACTTTGCATGAAGAATCTTGAAGAATAGCCTTAAGATCGCCTAAAAAGAACCTTTCTGTTTTTCTTTCAGTTTTGTTCACTGTTTTTAGTCGTGAGGTTTCTACTGATTAATAGTGAGTCTAAGTTTTAGAAACTGATATTGACTAATTCAACTTAGGCTAATTAACTTAATTAAATAAATTAATTAGCTAATTACAAAAACACCCCTCCTAAATTGACTAAAAATAGGAGAGCATTTGACTTAGCCAAATCTGAAAATTTGCTAGGGGTGTCGACTTTGACTAGAAGTTTAAATTAACTAATGAAATTGCTAATTTAATCAATTAAGTGACCTAGGGTAATTACCAAAGAACCCCTAAGTCACTAGGACGATAACCAACCTCTTTGGACCATCCTAGGTTAGGTACTAGGATATTTCTATAGTTAGTTACCCGGCTAGTGTCATCCGGTTAGGCTTTAGGATTTCGGGTACACTAGTTAGTTTATTTTAGTTAATCCTAGGTTAGTTAGTTAGTTAGGTGAGTTAGTTAGAGCCTACGACTTGTTAGGAAGCTAGGCCTCATGTAGCTTTACCCGCACGCGCGCCTGTCCTCTAACCGCCCTAATCGAATTCGATTGGGGCTTGGTCGCTTGGTCTCTTGCATATGTGCTTGCACATGTGTTGCTGCACATTTATTGTCCAAGGACCCTCACTATGTCCTTGGGCACTGCTTAATCTACATCATCATTTTAAATGATCATGTGCTATGGTACCTAGGCTTGACACTTGGATGCCTCGTAGCTAATGTGTACAACTAAGAAATTAATATTTTAGCTTAGGGTCTTCATTGCATGTACAATTCCTAAACTATATTGGATTGGGGCATTTGAACATCAAAGTATGTCTTAATACATAGAAATTGGATAACACCCTTAAGCCAATATTCTCTAACATGCCCAATATTACTCAATATTGCGCATTGGGATGCCTATGTACCCCAATACATATTCTTAAACCTAATAGACTCTTCACTAGACAAGTACATTTTCTGGAATGTTACATTATCTCCCCCCCTTAGGAACATTCGTCCCTGAATGGCACTACACATCATGTTGAATCAAAGAGGGTATTTTAGAAAAACACATCAACATACTTGAAACTTTACTCTTTGTGAATATCTGATTCACAACTTACTTCTGGATGATGCACATTACTCAAGGCTTATCATAAGCTTCATATCTGAGATTGAGGAACTTCCTTCTCAATCTCACTTTAAATCAATGCACATCACAACTCATGAAACAAGTAAAATCATGTCAACGCTATATAAAGACACGAACATGAATGCAAGCATGAACTCATATTAACTCATATACTGCAAGTATAAAATACACAGTTATGGACACAGAGTCTAAGTCATTGACTCTGACTAAGTGATACAAATACCCCTTAGATAACATCTTATTGGCTTTAATATGGGAAACTATTTGGGTTAGAGGGGATTCAATCTTGGTTCAAGGAGGGATTCATGACACAATTAACCAACAGGCCACTAAATGTTTATCAAACTTCAAGGAGTATTCCTTGACTAACATACCTCCCTGACGTAGGTTGATGAACTCCTCAACCTTAGCCTCTGTCTTATTTCTGGAAAAGAAACTCTCCAGGAGTGCAGTCTTGAGAATGTCCAAAGTGATAGGGACTTCTCCTGGTGCTCGACAATCTACCCACATCTTGTACCATACCTGAGCCACATCGTTGAGCTGGTATGCATCCAACTCAGCCTTCTCCTTTTCATTAACACCCATAGTAGGCATTAGAACCTACCATGCACTCACCTCCATGCAAACGGCCACACTTATCACACAGTTTTCTGTCACGCTGGGCATTTCTATCATTGCCCTTCTTGGGGCCAGACTTCTCCAACTCTCCTGCCTGCATTTCTTCTTGTGTTCATTGCACACACAAGAAGGAATTTAGATGCTATAATGACAAAAAATGTCAAAGCTCTACACAGCACGATAAAGAGTAGAAGAAGGAAAGATTCCTAACATCACTAAGTCTCTAAGTCATGGTGTGGTGCACTTCACAACCATAATCTAGAAACTATGAAACGTGGTTGTTTTGAGCCTTAGTTCCTAGGTTATTTAACCTCATGCTCTGATTCCAAATTTGTCACACCCGGAATTTAGACACCAGATGAGACCGGCGTCGTTAACCTCTCAAAGGTCACAGACAAGCCTCTTCTTGGCTGTCATCACAATCATACAGTTAAATTTGCGGAAAATATAATACTTTTTAATACTTATTGAAGTAT
Source organism: Solanum pennellii (assembly GCF_001406875.1). NCBI lineage: Eukaryota > Viridiplantae > Streptophyta > Magnoliopsida > Solanales > Solanaceae > Solanum > Solanum pennellii. The sequence continues at coordinate 60,430,205 of NC_028645.1, read as the reverse complement.
ACTCAGACTTCATATAATTACTGCATAAGAGTGATATACTAATAAGCTCAAACTAAAGAACTATCTATCAATAGATTAAACAATTGAAATAAGGAATCATAATATTAATAATAGTTTGCCAAACCGGCCTTAATACAAACACTTGAACAAATGGTTGAAAGGAAATGCTAGGGACCACATCCACTAGCTATGTCTAATGTACTAAAGCTAGAATATAATCGTAGGCATCAAAGTCTGGAGGTACTAGTCCAAACCGCTTCAACTTATCTTCAATCTTCTCAAGAACCTGCACCTATAAAAATAGTAATAGTATAGGGGTTAGTACACACTTGTACTAAGTATGGGTGTATGCACATAAACAAATAAGGATTATGCATGATCAAGGAAAGCTCTTCCTATAGCAACATACTGTATCTCGAAAGTGAAGTCACTATATTTTCCTAATTTGTTATTTGTGATTCATGCTATGAATATGACATATTTTCATGCATTTAAAGAACACAACACATTTTCTATATGAACATAAGACCTTGGAATGATGAACATAATTTTATAACAACTCGAGCAAAAATTTATATTTTTGCTCCCCCCTTAAGTCGAGAGCTCCTTTTCCCACACAGAGATTATTTTTCAGTCTTTTCTTCTTTTTGTTGTGTAGTTTAATGATCTCCTTTAATACTATATTTCACTTACGAGTGCAATGATACATTGTAGTCCCATTCCTACAATGAATCAAGTAAGTAATCCAAAAGACTCAAGAAATGATTTGACTACCTTACTCAGAAGTTATTCTTTCCATTCTTGTTAAATTGGGTATGATGTCTTTGTAAGCCAATCTTTATTGGCTATGCCCATTATTTGATCATTTGCATAATATAAAGATGCTTGGCATATATTCATTGGCTATGCCTATTATTTGATCACTTACATAATATAAAGATTATTAGCTATGTCCATTATTTGATCATTATGCTTACTTAGTTCACTTTGAAATTGCTTTTCTTCGTATTTGATCTCATGTTCACTATGAACATAATTTTATTTCTTTATTTCTTACTTTCTTAAAGAAATCTTTAGCATTTAACAGACTTAGATCATGTGACTTAATATAAAAGCTAGTGTCCTCCCCACACTGAAAAGAGGTGGTTCACCGGCTAAAGTGAAACCGAATCTGGAGCATTTAACCGACATAAATCATGTGAGATAAACATGAAATCAGTGTCTTCCCAACATTGAAAAGAGGTGGTTCACCGGCCAAAGTGAAACCGAATACTACCTAGCACTCTTAGGTGGAATCCACTGGCCAGTACCTATGCTGGCAACATAGTTCAAAGACTAGGAGATTTCGGAGACTCTTATCCAACTTGGTGGTAGTCTCATCTCATGAGGCTTACATGTGCTTGCAAAAGCTCATTGGTAGTTTATCGGTGATTTGCTCAATTTCTTATACTTTACATCTTTTAGACTTGACTCATGCATTATGGAAGCTTGCTTCTAGTATGAGGTATGCTTATCTCAATGGATGACTTGTCATCCCTTTCTTTACTTTATGAATGTGAACTTAAGTCTTACATTATCATTATGGTGTGAATGAGACTTGTCTCACGATTTCTAACACCCTCTTAGTATCTTTGACATAATTATTTAGGTGAAAGTGAGACTTGTCTCACTTCCTTTAACACCCCTTTTTAGGTAAATTTCATAACTCATAAGTTTTTGGTTATTTCATTACTCACCTTATCTTGTTCAATGTTATTTAGTAGTCTTGTACCATTCTTTATGAATGTTGTAAGTACTTAATCAATGTGCTATTATGTTCACAAGTTCATTTAGATAGGGTATGTTAGGACTTGTCCCAATCGCTGGCATACCCTATATTATGAGTTCATTAAGTTACAGCTTCTCAAGTCAATCTTTGACATGTATTTGGCTTATAAGAAACATCATAATTTACATTGGCCATATAAGATTAGTATGACTTAGTCATTGGCCAACTCTATATCATATTTGGATATAATATTACTAGCCAATTTATTGGCATAAACCAAACTTTCACTAAACACTGGTCATGAGAATATCATTAGCCAATTCAATTAACTTCATGTATATACTATAGTAGTGTTATCATTTTAAGCAAGCCAATTTTTAACAATTTCATTTTCTCAAACACGATTTGCATCAAAACATTTCTTATCTCATGTAAATAATACTCCAATCATACGGATCTAAATTATAGGTCTCATTCGACATTATCCACTCATAGAAACCTACACATAATGATCAGTTAGCACCACATACAACCAACATGCTCGAGATTTGAATTATACATACTGTTAGAATCAAAAATAGGGAGAACTAGGGAGATGAACATTCGACAATTTCATTGGGAACAACCCTAGTTTCATTTTCTTGAATTCAAAACTTTTGAAAAGCCTCTTGGGGAAAGGAATCCAAGAGAGAAAAGTCGTATCTAGAAATATCACCCTGCACTTTGCATGAAAAATATTGAAGAATAGCCTTGAAATCTCCTATGGAGAACCTTTCTATTTTTCTTTCACGTTTGTTCATTGTTTTTAGTCATGAGGTTTCTACTGATTAATCGTGAGTTTAAGTCTTAGGAACTGATATTGACTAATTAAACATAGGCTAATTAACTTAATTAAATAAATCAATTAGCTAACTACAAAAATGCCCATTCTAAATTGACTTAAAATGGGAGAGCGTTTGACTATGCCAAATCTAAAAATTTGCTAGGGGTTTCGGCTTTGACTAGGAATTTAAATTAATTAAATTAATAATTTAAATAATTAAATGACCTAGGGCAATTACTAAAGTACTCCTAAGTCACTAGGATGATAACCAACCTCTTTGGACCATCCTAGGTTAGGTTCTAGGATGTTTCTTTAGTTAGTTACCCGGCTAGTGTCACCCGGTTAGGTTTTAGGATTTCGGGTACACTAGTTAGTTTATTTTAGTTAATCCTAGGTTAGTTAGTTAGTAAGAGCCTAGGACTGGTTAGGAAGCTAGGCCCCATGTCGCTTTACCCGCACGCGCGCCTGCCCTCTAACCACCCTAACCAAATTCGGTTGGGGCTTGGTCGCTTGGTCTCTTGCACATGTGCTTGCACATATGTTGCACATGTTCTTGCACATGTGTTGATGCGTATTTCCTGTCCAAGGAACCTCACTATGTCCTTGGGCACTGCTTATTTTACATGATTATTTTAAATGATCATGTGCTATGGTACCTAGGCTTGACACTTGGATGCCTCGTACCTAATGTGTACAATTAAGAAATTAATATTTTAGCTTAGGCTCTTCATTGTAGGTAAAATTACTAAACAAGCTTGGATTGGGACATTTGAACATCAAAGTATGTCTTAATACATAGAAATTGTCTAACACCCTTAAACAAATATTCTCTAACATGCCCACATTACTCAATATTGGGCATTGGGATGCCTATGTACCCTAATACATATTCTTAAAACCTGATAGACTCTTCACTAGACAAGTACATTTTCTGGAATGTTGCATATACAATATTAACAAGAGTGACTCCATAGGATGAGGAAACGGGGCAACTTCTATAGATTTCTTAGCCACGATAGATTCACAATAGGAGTAGAGAGAGAAAAAGGATCTAACGACACATCCGGAGAAACTTCAAACATCATTTCCACATATGGCATTACAAAAGACAACGTAGCAATGGGATCAAGCAAATCATAGCAACAAGAAGGAAGACTCCGAACATACTGGTAATAACATGGGGAGAGCCATCTTGATCATGACGAGTTTGAAGTGCATAAAATTGGTTTTGCTTTGGAGCATTTGAACTTGAACCATTAGGTTGAGCTTGCCTAGCATCCTTTCCCTTGTCAACTCTATATGGACAATCTCCAGCGATGACAACTCTTGCCACAACCAAAACAATTATCAATGCCCATCAAACATTTTCCCAAAAGACTATTACCACACTTTTGTCATATGAAACCGTAGGTCCATTTCCTACTTGAGGCTTAGGGATACACACCTTCTATTTGTTGAAATTAGGAGCCAGCGCATTTGGAGGAACCTTGACTAGAAAACCTTTTTTGGAACTTAGAACAACAATGTCTATTAGATCGTGAATGTGAAAAGTCACAATCACAGATATTTTTCCTCTTTGCGTTCATAGACCTTTCCTTTTAGTTTCTGCACTTCAATTTGTTGAGAATGAATAATTAGACGAGAAATATCCATTTTATTAATGATCTTGCTTGTACACATTCCTTAACCACCATTTCAGACACACCCAAAATTTTTTTACTCATCATTGCCATTAAGTCAGCAACCATATAAGGAACATATTTGGATAATTGCGTGAACTTCAAGGAACACTCTTTAACACTCATGTTTTCTTAACAAAGCTTGACAAATTCAAATATATTTGTATCTCTCATCTTAATAGTATGATCCTATCAAGGAAAGCAACCTTAAACTTCTCTCAATCAAGAGGACCTACATAAACCGCCCTCTCTTCCTTCCATTGATTGCACAAACTTGAGCAACACCCTCAAGTTTATTAGATACAAAAACTGTTATTTCCACCGGTGTCACACCCATGATCATTGATGAGTCAAATATTTGGGCTCTTTTAGGGCTTTATTTTGATAGCTTTAGTGTCCTCAAATGCCTAATTATGTTATAAGTTGATGTTAAAGCATTGATTTTCAGGTATATGAGATTAGGAGCAAGGCAAGGATGTTACTAGGCAAAGGAGAAAAACAAGCTGAAGAAGTGGAGAAAAGGAGATCCTAGTGATTGCATTCATCGAGTGGCTCTTTAGCTCGCTTAATGTTCCAGTGTGCCATCCCTGGAGGATAAAACCAAGTCGGCAACAAAAATGAGCAGTCGATGAATCACCAACCATTCTGCAACAACATATTAGATCACCCAAAGTTACAAAACTTGGGATGTTCAGGGCCAAAGCACGATGGTGATGAAAGTGAGCTAACGGAATTAGAGGAGTGGACTTTTGAGCCAAAAATCTAAAAACTATTAATTGTTTTTACAAGGAATTTTGAGGAGTTCTAGAAAATTTCTCAGAGTGTGCTAACCAGATATTGTATTTACCGTTCTAGAGTTAGAGTTATCTCTAGGTTTTTGAGTGATTATTGTATAATTTGTGAGGATTTTGACTTAAATATTTGAACTTAATGATTTTGGTACATCTTAAGGGCTTGGATACTATTACCCAATTGATGGCTAATCGACTTGGTAATTATTTTTATCTTTTTAGGATGTTTGGATAAACCCCAATTCATGGGGTGTGATAATGTGATTATGGGTTGAATTAGCTAATGGGTATTCTTAATTACCAATTTAAATGCTTAATTGAAATGGTTTAAATTGATAACTACATTTAATCTATGAATTGTAGTTGCAAATGCAGTTCTAATTGTGTGGTCTGCGCTTGCTCTCTTAAGAGAGGTTTTGGAACCAAAGTTGTTGATTAATGGTTTGTAGGTATTGGGTTGATATGGGTTAAGCTGGAAGAGTGAATCCAACACCTAATCTTACTCGTCTAGGTTGAGAGAGTAGATGAAGTGAGGTATCGGCTGGTTTTAATTGCTAAGCTTGTTGATGTTCGAAAGAAATCACTTCATTCGAAATTTTTGTTTGAGAGATAGATATTTCACTCATAGTCTAGTCTATCCACTGAAGTTTAGCTATTTATTAGTAGTTACAATTACCATAGAGTGAAATTTTCTTATAATCAATAACATCCCTAGAATTCCTCTCTATATTGTTATTTCATTAATGTTTAATTGTGTTGTAGCTGATAATGCAAACCAAAACCCCCATATGACATTCGTGTGAGCCCCTTTAGACTTGTTTAAAAGTCTTTTTCAATAATTTTTATTGCTATATATAAATAGACGACATCTGTACTTCCTAATTGAATTTGAATATGGACCGCTCCCTGTGGGTTTGACCCCTTTGGATCGAATAACGCCATCAATGACGCTTAATCCGGTTTTAAGAGTCAACGATCGTTACTCAGTATATAACCTAATCAATTGGGTTAGGTTCATTCCCACATGGAGTGGTACGTGATTAAGATTCAATAGCAAAGTACAAACACATTCAAGTAGGCATTTACGAATAAAAACATAGTTCAAATTAGGGGGTGACACAAATGTTAAATAACAAGGGGGGTTGGTTGTAATTATCAACCGCAACAACAATAAATAACACTAATACACAAGTAATGAGACGGGTTCTTGGGATGTGATTGGATTATAGGCTAAGGTAGATAACTAATAGTAAACAGTTGTATATCAGTGACTAAGCTAGACCTTAGTGGAGATATGATTTCTCTCAAACAATTTACCCCGAGTCAAGTTGGTTTCTCTCGAACACCAATAAGGAACAATTAAGAACAACATACGTTTTAGTCTATTCACTCTCTCGAGCTGAACCCATGATACCCAATACCCAAAAACCATCAACTCAGTAATCTTGGTTTTAAAACCTCTATCCCTCGCAATTTAAAAACACGAAGGTAGAGTTATATTTGCAACTAAAACCCTTTAAATTAAACCATAACTAATGAAAGAAATCACTTTTAAGCAACATTTACACTATCAACTAGCAATACCCATAAACTAAATCAACCCATAATCACAAAATAACACCCCAAGAATTGGAGTTTTAGTCGGACATCATAAAAAGATAGAAATGATTACCAAATTGTGTTTCCATCATCTGGGTACAATTTATTTTGTCTTTATAAAGGTCCAAATGAAGAATATTCAATACCCACTTTCAATTTCTCAAAATGGAAAGTTTCTCAATAAAAAAGTTCTATATCCTAAAAATCTCTCAAAAATGTATTTAGAATCGCCAAAATATGTTGTGAGGGACCACTTGGTGCAGTATGTCGGGATCGCCGATCAGCTCGGCGATCTGCCTTTTGGTCAGTTTCATTGACTTTTTTCTTTGGCCTTCAACATCCTTGAGTTCTATAACTTTGGGCGACCCAATCACTGCATCCGGAAATCAATTGCCATACACCGAATTCTCTTTACCATCGCCAACTTGATTATCTCTTTCAAGGCTTGGTACACTGAAACTTTGGGCGAGGTAAAAGACACTCGGTGACTCACCCAATGAATTAGGTGATCCACAAGCTTTCTTTACATCGTTCTTTTAGTTTCCTTGTTCCTTTTTTCTCGTTAGTATCCAGGCTTTGTTCCTCAATTAAATACCTTGAAATCAAGGGTTTTACATCAGTTGTTGGCACAAAATAAGCATTTAAGGTTACTAAATCTATCCAAATAATGCCCCAAATGAGTCCAAATCGTGGACTTATCAAGTTTTATACTGATTAACCATATTCTGCACCTAGAATTGAATGAGGTGTAGTTGAAATGCTAATCAATCATCAAAACCTTGGTTACATCACTAATAAACTCTTGAGGATCTTCCTCATCCTTAGAATCATGAAACTCCAGGGATTCATCCAAGTGAAGTCATTCACTGTAGTTGTTGTTGTATCTATGTTTGGGTTCACCGGGACCACAACCTTCTTATTGGCTTGGCTCGTCATGGCTTGAGCTAACACATGTAAAGCGACTCAAAACTCTGTTAGTCAACCAAGTGGTCGACTGTAACGTAAGGAGTTTCTTGAGGAGATTGAGGAGCCTAATTCCACATTCTCATTCACATTCCTCCTAACATAAGATCTTCGCAGGGCCATATCCTTAAGAGGATCGGATAAAAATTATGAGAAAGACATATAGAGTTACGCTTTATCATATGACTTTAGGATAATGAAAGAAGTGAAATTTCCTAAAAAACTTATAGCCTCTTATTCATAAATGTGGTGCGCTTGACACTCATGAAGAAGAATCTACTCGACATGTCTTATGAGACATCCTAGGACCTTTGTAAACCTTGTAGTGTGAATACCAAACTTTCATGACCCAAAGTGTACCATAGACGTAACATGACACATAGAAACCCGAGAGACCCTACACAAGACAATTAGGATACATCATACAAGACAATAGAAATAAATTTTCTTAGAAGATAGCATTTCATGTATCAAGAGTTTGACAAAACACAAGTCTAAGATAAGGCTCAAAGCCTTCTAATACATCTTAACGAAAGTGATTAAGACGTAACTCATACATCACATACAATGTCAGAAAAATGTGAATAACACACATTTAAAAGGTGTCTCGGTTCTTGGAACATGAGGACTCATAGTCAAAGGGAAGCGCCCAATCGAGTCTAACACGAGTATATGAGGTAGGAACGTCGAATCCTATATCAATGAGATAATGTAGGGAAAAGTATGCATTATTACATGAAATGTACTAAGTATAGGTCAATATACATAAACTTGGACATGATAGCATGAATGGTTTAGAACATGTTGACATGATTAATATTTGGACATTTTTAACATAAGGAAGTAAAACATGAAAATCATAGGATATAGTCAACGACTTTGAAATAAATACATAAAAATCTTTGAAAAAAATATGGTCATTGATGCTTCACAAATATCAAAACACTACATCCAGTTCGAGTGCCAACGATCACGAGTAGTAACATAACCCAACCAAGGGTTGGGATCATTCCCACGGGGAGTGGTTTAGAGAATTAGCATCCAAGCATAAATATGCTAAAATCAATCTTAGCTAAAGGCATTTATGAATAAACACAAGTGTCAAATATCAAGAGGGGTGTTTATGTTCAATTAACAAATAAAACAACAAATAACAAGAAAATACGAATAGAGATAGGATTATTGGGATGTGATAGGATTATGGACTAAGGTAAACAACCTGGTAACTAAAATTAATAGTAAACTACTACAAATCAGTGAATAAGCTAGACTTTAGTGGGATAAACTCTCTCAAGCAGTTTATCCCAAATCAAATTAGTTTCTCTCGAAAACAAATAAACAACAATTAAGATTAACCTTCGCTTTAGTCCATTCACTCTCTCGAACTTGATGTGTGGAAAAGGGTTTAAGTTTCACTCTCTCGAGCTGAACCCATAACAACCCAATACCCACAGACTATCAATACAGTAATTTTGGTTTTAAAACCTCTCTCCCGAGCAAGCCAAGAATACAAATTTAAGATTGTATTTACAACTACAACCTATTAAGTTCAGCCACAATTACTGAATAAAATCAATTTTAAATAGCATATAACTATCGGTCAGCAATACCCAATAGTTCATTTTATCCATAATCACATAATCACACTCCAAGAATTGGGGTTTTAGCTAGACATAGTAAAAAGCAACAAATCAATACCAAATTATGTCTCCATCAACTGGATATCAATAATAATGTCCTTACACAAGTCTAAGATGAAGAATCTTCAACACCCACTTCTAATTTCTTAAAATTGGAAATCTTCAAAGCTAAGGAAAAAGTCTCCAAAAATTTTGTTTCATACTCAAACTTCAAAAGCTGAATAATAATATGATTTTACAAGTATTTATAGTCTTCAAAAAAGTATGTTGTGAAGGACCATTCGGCCCAATAAGTCGGAATCGTCGATCCACTGGGTGATCCACCCTTTGGTCAATCTCATCGCCTTTTTACTTTGTGTTTTAACATCTATAAAATCAGTAACTTTGGGTGATAAGGAACTACATTGTAGACGCATTCGGTTACTCGCTAACTTCTCTTTTACATCACCTATTTGATTTTCTCCTTCAAGGCTTTTCACTCTAGAATATAAGGCTTCTTAGGTATTCAGCGACTCACCCAACGGGTTAGGCGATCGTCATGCCTTCTTTTCTTTGTTCTTTCAGCTACCTTGTTCTTTTTTGCTCATTAGTGTCCACGCATTGTTTCTCGAAATACCTGAAACTCAAGTATTTATATAAGTTATTGGTAAAAAATATGCATTTGAGGACACTAAATATACTAACATATAGCGTTAAATAATTCCAAATCATGGACTCGTTAACATCCCCAACTTAAATTTTTGCTTGTCCTAAAGTAAAATCAAGTTCAGCAGTTCAAAAAAGAATGTCTCAAATAGTGCTACACAAGATTGAATGATGAATGCACACAAAAAGAAATAACTTACTAATGCAAGGATAAATCGTGCACCCAAAGATTCAGGTTATGCCTCACCATTATCAAACAATCTCAAGCTCACTATACTCACTTCAAATGCAAAGCTCAAGCTCAAAAAAGGTATTCAAATCCCTACACATAAAAGATGATTCCATATACACACACGATGGTTCAAAATTTATGGCTCCTCCATCAGATGAAACACTCACACTCACAAACATGAATACAATGCATGACTTCACCTATATGTTAGCCCGTATTTTCCGATCAACACTTTTTTCAGATCATTGAATATCAAAAAGGTCTTTTCAAGACTTGTAATGGGGATTAGTGTAATGGTAAGGTAATTTACGCTCAGTGAGTCTTACCCTCGTGAAATGTGGTGAGAACAACACTTTTGTTCCTTTTAATATCATCATTTTCATTCGTGCTTACTAGTTACCACATAATTCATCTTGCTTGAACTATTGGAAACCCCATTTTATTTTAACTTTCAAAAATTTATTCCACAACGTTTTCGTTATTTTCTTTTCCTTTTTTTATATGGAGGGGTTCCATTTTTTTCAAAATTTTTGGTAAAGAAGAACTTCACACTTTTTTATTTGCCTTATCTTTTCACCACACCCCAACTTAGGCTTTTGGACTAAGTTGTCTATTCAATAAACTACACATCATGAGGATTATGGGTAATGGATCAAGAATGGTTATAGTTTCATCAAGTTTCTTCGAAGAAAAGGTCAAGGTTCAAGGGGTGTTCAAGCAAGGTTAACACACTCACAAGGTTGGTCATAAGAGAGTTATAGTGTCAAATTGGCTCACACTCTTCAAAGTTGCCTAAGATCATCTCAGGAGATTACATCACTTAGTCAACTGGACCAACGTGAAAAATTTTAGGTGTCATTACAGATGGTCCATGGTAGGTTCAACACACAAGGCATCGACACTAATGTCAAATTAAGACTCCACACTTTGCTAGTGTGCACTGCTCATCACAAGAGACTTAATTTAACAATTGGCTAATCATACCGTGATGCAAAGAGTTCACATATTGCTTATGCAACTTCAATTGGCCTCATCATAGCCGTACATTCATTTTTGTTCAATTATGAGCACTATTCAAGTCATAGGTATTGATCAAGATGAATACTCAAATTTTCAAAATAAAAATCACATTAAACATAAACAAGAGGTGACAAAATTTCAGAAAAGTTAAAATTCATTTACAGTTAATATAGGAGTCACAAGCTCAATCATATGCAAAAAACAGTATAAAACACAAACAAAAGCTCAAAACCCAAATATATAGACAAAACATCAGCATTCACACAAAAGGTGGGCCTTACCCCACCACAAATGAAATCATTTGTCCTCAAATACAAATAAAACAATCCAAAAGTCAATGTAAAATAAGACAAAGAGGTAGGTAAAAAAGTGATTCTATCTACAGAATTGATCCATCTGCCTGGGCATCAATTCCTAGTGCATCAGCCTGATCACGGGCCTTAGTACCTAGAGTGTCAATCTGGATATGGGCATCAGTGCCCGAAGTCACCTTAGAAGGGACAGTAGTAGCTGCACTAGGATCAACTAAGGGTGTTTCTACCAACAAAGCCAACACAACAGCATTTACCATGGCCTCCTTAGTCTCACTAAAGACTCATATGAAGCTTCTTCAACACCCCCAACATCATTTCATTTGTCTCTATCTCTAACTCGGGATCAGTTGTCTCCTCTACTCTAACCTCATATCTGGAGGTAGCCGGAGGCATCTCTGGGACATTTAGAATCTTCACCGTCCAAAAAATTTATGTACACGTTGGTGGACTTCAGCTGATCAACATCGCTCCTCAATGTAGCAATAGCGACCTTGAAGGTCGTCACCTCCTAGTGGCTTCTTGTCCATGGTCACACAATGCTATATTGGTCGCGAGGACATAAATGGTAGCGTTAGATGATGTTACAGGTTCAGCTAGAGCAGTCTGAATCATGCCCAGAAAAAAGGCCTCAACTCTGGCAGCCCAACGATTAGCAGAATTTGTAAGCTGGCCCATCCGGAGTAATGAAGATTGATTGAGCAGTTTTCGAGAAACAGCAGCAGGTATAGGAGGTAGTAGAATAGCAGAAGAACCTAGAGTAGGAAAAAATGCCTCTCATACACCCCAACCCAAGGTGAGGCAGACAATTAATATATGAACACATGCTTTACAAGTGACTTATGATGAGACAGGGAACTATTATGCATATAAATTTACTAATGAGAAGTTACATGTACAACACATGTTGACTAGCTTAACCAACACACGTGGCAAGTAAAATTATGAATATAGATGATAGCTTTACATTGTCTATAAAGCTTCCACTAGAATTCATGATTGTTCCACTATAAAAATATGCATAGTAAAGACTCGGCAAAGCCCTAAATCAACTTAGAGCTCACCAACAACCTCTAAGCATCATGTACTTCTACTGGGGAGATATACTAGCTGAGTACCAGTACCTACAAACGAAATGCAGCGTCCCCAATAAAGGACGTCAGTACAAAAGAATGTACTGAATATGTAAAGCATAATACAACTATATGTAAAATGAGAGCTCAAGTGAAACCAAATACAAATAGATAAGGATTTGAGACCACCTTTGCTTATACTTGTGGAATCATGCATGTTACATTCTTTTCTTTACTTTTTCATGTGTTATAATCTTTACAAGACATATGATACAAATGACCAGCTGATCAGTGGTAGAAGAGAATGATCCATGCCACACATTTTAACCCCTGGGATGTTTTCCTCATAATTCCAAAAATTGGGATCGACCCATGCTAAGCTTTCGCCCCTGAGCTGCCACCCTTCTATACCAATTGGGATCGACCCATGCTAGGCATTTGCCGCTGGGCCAAAATTATACATATTGTGTCACATAGATTATTTAATCTTTGAGATTGTTGTTTTTATGTTCATAACTCTTTTGAGATTGTTATTTTGATGATCATAACTCTTTTGAGATTGTTATTTTGGTTGTCATCATGAATGTTGAGATTTGGAACTATGGAGCATTAATATAAGACATATGAATATGGACTTTTGATAATAACAGTGACATGGGAAGAAAAATGTGATACCAATGTAATACTTAGGATATTCTATGACTTAGTAAGCATTTTGACATCTCAAACTAAAACATGTATCAAGTGAAGACATTTAACATTCAACCAAAAGATTTGAACTCTATATAATATTCAAATACTCACTAGCTAATATCAAATACAAAGTATACATGAACCTGGAACCAAGGGAGAACGTGGACAGATTCAACTTAAGGACAGATATATATTCCAAGTAAGTACATATAAAATATACAATGAGAAAGTGGGGAACTTATGAGGTAACATTATGTCTAACACAATGGGAGTACAAACCAATAAAGGGAACACATGAACATGTGAAACGATGACATATATGATGGAATAGACAATAGAAACAAGTTGGCAAGAAACAGTTACATTGTATATCCAACATATAAACATATGTACCATGAGTAATCTAGGTTCATTTTGATTATATATGGGGAATATATTCAAAGGGTACATTAATAATGAAACAAGTTCAAACCTTGATGCTAATACTTGGTAGAGTAAGCACTTACTTTAGTAATAAACTCATATTAGAGTACTCACTCTGATTATCTAGCGAGTAGTAACTATAACTATGGATCAGTCACTTTGTTATGCAAATATTGGATACATGCCAAAGAAATTGGAAATCAAATAGTCTTACATACCTTGATATACTATTTAAAAGTATGACTTAAGCTCCTTCTCTTCAGATTACTAATCTACAATAAAATAAGTTGTAAGAATAGTATTAGTAGCTAATCAATAAATTTGAGATACTTGATCTCACCAAAATAGTAACCAAGCAGTAAGCATGCAATTTATCTGGCCAATGTTTTCTTTCCTTCCTTTTCCCTTTAGTCGCGTCTATACGCTATACAACCTTCGTATCAAGTCCTTCCCAAAACTCTCTGCAATATTTAATTCCTTTGACGTCTCCATAAGTTCTTCACACCTCCAGTCACATCCATTATCATAACATACATAAAAAAATCCTTAAACAATGTAACAAGCAATATTAATCACAATTTCTAATCACCAACACTTGAAGAGCTAACATTACTTTTAAAATGCTCAAACAAGCTTATAATTGAATTTAGAAGGGACTCCCCTCCATGGTTGTCCCAACATGCACTAACCACCAAAATATCCTCCCCAATATTATACCATGTAAAAGGAACAATTAACAACTCACTAACACATACTAAATATCCTAATTAACTCAAGCACAAGAGGAGAAAATTGCTATAGCTTACCTTGCTTGAAAGAACTACCACTTGCTAAGATTTGGATTCTTCAAGGTAAAAGTTATCATTCTCAAATAGTCTTAACTCATAGCTTCCAATAGCTTTAAATCCCTAATGTTAAATAACCCTAATGGTACTTAATGGTTGCTGCATGGAGCTAAGATAGAGAAGAGCGAAAGCTTTAGAAATCATATTTTTTTCAAAGTGAAAATAGTTGGAAAAAAGCTGATAGCACTCCCTTTAGAACGAACCTATTTTGGCTGATTTTCTCACTCATTTATGGTCCATAGATTATCAAGTAGGTGATCCACCTAATTGGACTTTTCACTTGGGCCTTTTTGGACTTGAGCATATTGGTTCTTGGCTGTTAATTTTCCCCTTATACTCCTATTCAACTTGGGCCAGATTAATGCAAGTAGGTGGTAGTTTACTTGGACTAGTAACATGATCAAAAAATTCTTAGTAGGTGATGCACCTACTTAGTCCCTTGGTCTGGTCAACAAGTCAAAGTAAGTGACGCACCTACTTGTCACCTACTAGCTTAAGTGTGGCCAAGCAAGCATCCCAATATTTATTCCCTTTCTAGAATTTAATGCCTCTAACTTAACTTAAAACTTATTAAGTGATATATATATATATATATATATATATATATGTTTATTATTAGTAGAGTGCTACTGTCTGGACACTTGAATCTATTCCACCGCAAACAACCAAATATACTACTGCAGGATCTTCCACCACTTTTGTTATTATTGCTCTCACCCTATCCATGTCACTTTGAACTTTAGACTCAAATACCACCTTATGATGTCAAGTTATACTTCGATCGATTTCAACTTAATCGGGTCAGATTAAAATCTACGTATAGTTCACTTTAAACCAACTCTATTTTCACTAGTCGCATAGGAAACCAAGTCCATAAATATACCACAAGGAAATTTATCCGCATCATCTAAATAGAAATAGTACACGTAGAATATAGGGTGTTACAACTGACATCTCTTCTTCTATGTCTCATCTTTTAAATATTCTGCCTCCATCCTTCGGATATTAGTGGAGGATGTTGGAATCAGTTCCACCTCCCTCTTTGCATCTCTAAGAACCCGAGGTCATCTACAAAAATTCGGTGCTTAATATTTGAAAGGGAATTGAAGGTTGGTGCTGCTTGGCCCACATGACCATATCTCGTGCCACAATCATTCCTAAATTCAGTCTCGTCCCATCAATGATGCTACCCTGGCAGGCTGCTTTGGCATGGCGGAGTATGAACTCATTTTGGGATGGCATAATGGTGTTGCTAATGAACCTAAACCAGAATCTCACAGCTATGTTTAGATCATCTTTCTCAATGGGCGCTCCAATCTCAAGCCACTTTGGAGTACCGTATGATATCAGTGGGATCAACCACTTTTTCATGTTCTCCAAAGTCTTTGTTCAAATTAGGTGATGACAAACATCATCAATGTTATTTGAGCATTCTAAGACCACGTTGATTGCATCACTATCATACTTTACTCTTTTGCCTCTAACTACCACGTAGTCTACTGGTTTGAAAGCAGTTGCCTGCTTCTTTCGCTGTGGTATCAAGGCACTGTAAGCATTATAGAATTCTCTAACACGACTTGTAATGTGTGGTCCATCTGGCTTGGTGAAGACTTGAAATTTATGAGCCTTTAGATAGCTCATAATCTTAGGGTATCTGTCAATCTCTCCATCTGTGGATATGTGCTTCTCCTCAATGATTGTTCTTAACCCCTCAATTTAATTTGTTCATCGACTTGAGAGAGGGGCCTTGTACCAGAGGTGTTGGGACTACAGTCTTCTCTTTAACTAGAGGTGGACTAGTAGGCTGAGTATTACTGATCCTAGATGGATCATTCATCCTTTTGGAATGCAGCTCTGCCCGTTCTGCTGTTACTAGCTCATCATCATCATAAGCTACAATCTGAGGTTCCTGGTGCTCACCCGCACACTCATAGGTAGTGAAGTCGATGGTGTAGATCCCATCAGCTTCAAAAATGTGCTCTAGTGATGAGGTTCCTTCACCTTTTCTTTTCCTTTTTCACCAGTTTTGGGGAGTTTTGTAGCTTTGCCTTTGTTTGAAACTTTATCCTTATTTATTATAATCCCCTTATTCTTCTTTCGGTGTAGCATGTTTCTCCTACCAACTTTTGGTCTATCCATGTCTGCAAAGCATCCATAAAAAATAGAAAATATTTAACCAAAAACTTTAAAAAACTATTATAGACCGACTCATCGAACTCGTTGGTGAGCCAAATCGAGCTCGCCAAAAGGATTGAATCTAAAAATATAGCAATCTAGCGATGGGAAGGGCCTTTCAACAAATCACCGACAGCTTTCAGCGAGCAAAAACTACCCCGCCAAAAGTAACAGTGCAAAATAGCTCAGGATGTAGACAAAGGGCGATCAAGAAGGATTTCGGTGACCTTAGACTTCTCATCGAAAGTTACCAAATACAACATCAAGGAAAGCTTGAAATTGAAGGCCAGATGGGGAACGTCTGTGATACGTCGAGTGGTTTGGAGAGCTAGATCTAACTTGCCAAATGACCCAACGTGCTTATTTTCAACCCAACTTCTCAAATTGAATCCTGCAACCCGCAAAAACAAAATGAAAGCATGCATTAATTAAATTAAAGCATAATACATAAGACCCATCACTTCGGGATACTAAGACTTCTCTTGGTTTTGCCAAATTTGGCCATTCATCGACTTTTGCCCTTAAGAGTAGTGTCACTCACTCCATCATTGAGAAAATCATGTTATTTAGCACTTTTATGGGTTACTTAAACTTCACTCAACTAGACCCAAAAGCATGCATGTAATACCCCACAATATTTCATTCATTTCAAAGCATAAAAATCAAGAGATTTTACAATCAAAGTAAAATGGTAAAGAGTTTCAAATTAATATAAGCATATTCAAAACAAATAAAATCTGAAAGGCCCAGCACACATCGACACGATAATAACATTTGCAAATGAGTACAAGATCAGGAAAATAAACTCGAGGTGCGGAAAGAAAACCCTTTATGATGATTAAGATAAGATTAAAATTCTAGGTGGAAATGTTATCCAAATCCAAGCACAAATCGATGACTAAAATGATTAATAAATACTAAAATATAAACACCAAAGTCCAGGTGTGAGTTTAAAAACATAAAAAGTGAGGGAAAGTGAAGGAGTTTGAATTTTAAACCTTTGGCCATTTGAAAACTGTCCAGTTTCACCCATTCGACGACATTAGTCGTCCTCGGTGGACTACTTGGCGACACGCCAAGTAGTCACTTGCCTCGCCGAGTTTTACAGGACCTCCAATTATTGTGGGGTTCTAAACGGCGGTCTTCGTCGGGAACATTGTCTAGTCGGTGATTTGCCAAGCTATTTCTGCTAACCAAGTTTTAGAGACTCCACATTAGACTTATCTTGGCGGATGAAATTGGGCATGCCGACCTCTTCGGTGACATGTTGACTGGACCTTTAGTTTGCCAACCTACACTTTTTAAGCATTTTCCACACTTTGATCCGCACAATCAACACACAATTATTTACCATAAACAAAAATAAATGAGTAAAGGGTCTTCAGTTGCCTCCCAAGAATCACCTTTGTTAAAGTTGTGGCACAACGCAAGTCCCCATTTAAACCTCATTCTTGGGGTTGTCTATAGTATCACTAGGCAACCCCTCTTGTTGTTTCAGGAAGAGATGAGGCAATACTTGACCCATGGGGTTTCAATCAAGTGGATAGATCTGGAGTGAGAGCCAATCATCTAATATAGCACTGTAACATTTTCCTTCAGATCTTTAAGCACTCTATCATGCTCATTGACCTTTTGTAGAATAATTAAGAGCGTATTTTCGACACATTTATTCTCGCTGTCCTTAGGCTTTCTTCTCTCATGATGGCGTATGTACCTATCTTTTCTATTGCACTGGACTTCATGAACCTATTCTATCTTCTTTGTCAAATAGTCCAACTGAGCTAATAGTGGGGCCAAATAATGGGCTTCCTTTATTTCTGGATTAGGCTCAGTCATTTGGCCAACTTTTCTACCAATTATGCTCAACACTTGTTAACTAGCAACTCACAAAACAAAATTAAAAATTAAGTATCACTACAACTGACAAGAGAAAAATTTGATCTAACTAAAAATTTTTGAAATAACATCACTTTCTGACAACGGTGCCATTTTTTATGTTTCACGATTATCAAAATACTACTTCCAGTTCGAGTGCCAACGATCGTGAGTAGTAATATAACCCAACCAAGGATTGAGATCGTTCCCACATGGAGTGATTTTGAGAATTAGCATCCAAACATGAACAAGCTCAAATCAATCATACCTAAAGACATTTATGAATTAAAACATGGTTTAAATCATAGGGAGAAACAAGTGTAAAATATCAATAGTTTTCTTATCTTCAATTAAGAAATAAAAACAACAAATAACATGAAAATATGAATAGAGACGGGAATCTTGGGATGTGATAGAATTATGGGCTAAGGAAAACAACCGGGTGATTGCAATTAACAGTAAACTACTGCAAATTAGTGAATAAGGTAGACTATAGTGGGGATAACTCTCTTTCGAGCAGTAATTGGTTTCTCTCGAACAGTAATAAGACGCAATTAAGAAAAATATTTTCTTTAGTCCATTCACTTCCTCGAGTTGAATGTGTGGATTAGGGTTTAGGATTCATTCTCTCGAGCTGAACCCATAACAATCCAATACCCATAGACCATCGATTCAGTAATTTTGGTTTAAAACCTCTCTCTCTCTCACAAGCAAAAAACATGAAGATAAGATTGTATTTGCAACTACAACCCATTAAGTTCAACCAAAATTACTGAACAAAAATAAACTATCGGTTAGCAATACCTAACCGTCAATTAAACTCATTATCACATAATCACACCCCAAGAATTGGGGTTTTAACTAGACATTGTAAAAAGCAACAAATCAATACCAAATTGTGTTTCCATCAACTGGGTATCTATAATATGTCTTTACACAAGTCTAAGATGAAGAATCTTCAACACCCACTTCCAATTTCTTAGAATTTGAAATCTTCAACTCTTCAAATCTAAGGAAAAATGTCTCCAAAAATTCTTTTTTAGGTTCAAACTTTAAAAGCTTAATAATAATATTATTTTACAGAGAGTTGGATACTAAGCTAAAAATTTTAAACAAGTATTTATAGTCGTAAAAAAACTGTGTTGTGAAGGACCATTAATGGCACAATAAGTCGGGATCGACGATTCACTCGACGATCCTCCCTTTGGTTAATTTCATCGCCTTCCTACTTTGTCCTTCAACATGTCTGAGTTCTGTAACTTTAGGTGACAAGGCATTGTATTGCGGAAGTATATCGCGACTCGCCGACTGCTCCTTTACATCGCCCATTAGATTTTCTCCTTCAAGGCTTTGCACTCTGGAACATTAGACGAATCCTTGGTCATTTTGCGACTCGCCCAATAAGTTAGGAGATCTTCAGACCTTCTTTTCTTTGTTCTTTCAGCTGCCTCGTTCCTTTTTGCTAATTAGAGTTCATTATTTGTTCCTCATTAGAAATACCTAAAACTCAAAAATTTACATCAGTTATTGGTACAAAATATACATTTAAGGACACTAAATCTATTAAAATAAATCCTTAAATGAGTTTAAATCATGAACTCATCAGTCATTTTGTGGGATCTTAGCATTAACCGATAATAAGACCATCTGAGCTATATTATGAAATCTTATGTATCCCTCATACCGAAAGAAGGGGAATCTACTTGTCAAGGTAGAATCCGTAAAAATCATTATTTGCTAAAAAGGATCTACTTGATAGGTCATATAAGACAATCTTGCGGGGCACATAATTTGGGACTAGAGGTTGCTACCAGAGACTACCCTATTTGAGCCTCCAAAGAAAATAGATAAAAGTCAAATATAAATTTAACATAGAAAAGACAATGATCAATACCAATCCACTTCTTTCAAGATCAAAATCTTTCACTAATGTGAATCCATATGTGAAAAATATCTTTCATAATCATGATCATTATAACATGTGAGAAAAACTTTCACAATAACCTTGATACTTTCATTTCTAGTCATCCTCAATTCATTCATAATAACTTCATAAAAACATGCATATCTTTATAAATTCATAATTCATAGGTTCATGAGTTCATCATAGATTCATAGTTAAAAATCATAATTTAGGCATGGATCAACATAATCTAAACTAAATACCATGTAATAACATTGAATAAGGCATTAGAAGACTTAGAATTAATCAATTACAATTGAATCAAACTTATAAGGATTGAATTAAACCTTATCTTAAGCAATTGAATTTGAAACTGAAAATCGAAAAATCTTAGGAACCCCATGGAAGAATGGATTCCATGGGTGAATACCCACATACCTTGATACTTTAATCCCAAAGACTTGGATAAACCCTAGCACTTCTTCTTCTTCTTCATTAGCCTTGAGAGGGTTTGGGGAGGATGAGTTTGGTTAGGTTTAGAGGATTTAGGAGAATTAATTGAAAATGGTAATATGGGGCTTCAAATATTCATATAAGGCTTATGCTAGAAGGAAAAACGATATAGTATTAGATTAAAACAATTAGGAAAAGACCTAAAAACTCAAAATTATTTGTCGGACTTGACCTATGAACCATAGAACTTTCTCAGGTCTTTACTGATCGATGTAGACCAAGTACTAGACATGAAATCACCTATCTTTTGACGAAACACTTCTACGACTCATAGGTCTTCCTATGGTCCGTAGAAACCAACATGGACCTTGAAAATTTCACTAAGTTTGGGACTCACCTACGAGACCTATCTACAACTCATACAAAGAATGACAGACCATCCTGGTGAACCATCAAAAGTGTATTGAGACTTGCTTTTAGAAAATTATTTTTCCTCTTTCTACGGTTTCCATCTACCATATGTAGACACTTTTAAGGTCCGCATATGATACTCGTAAACCGATGTACCGTGATATCCGAGTACACTTAATGCTTAAAAATAAGGAACTAATACTAGAATCGAGTGTATTTTGTATATTTTTATGTGTTTGTTGATGATACAGGAAGAGTCACGACCAACTTGACGGTCTGTGGTCGACTTCACGGACTGTGAGAGTGACCTTTAAATGTGATTGCAATAGCTAGATTTTTAAGACCCACATTTGAGAGAGTTGAAGTGAAGACCACGCACAACTTCACGTAAAGTGATCACTTTAATGTTCCATGGTCAAGCTCATGAAGAAAATTCCAGAAGAGCAGTGTAAATTTCTCGAGTTTGAGAAAGTTGAAGTTATGACCACAAACGTCTTCATGGACCCTAATCACTTTGATAGTCCGTGGTCCAGTTCGTTAACAAGATTCCAGAGAGTAGTGTAAGTTTCCAAAGTTTGAGGAAGTTAAAGTGAAAACCACGGATGACTTCACGGACCTTAATAACTTTGACGGTTCGTGGTCTAGTTCGTGAAACAAGATTCCAGAGAACAGGTTGAAAGTCCAAGTTTTGGGAAAGTTGAAGGCAAGACTACAGACAACTTCATGAATCGTGATCACTTTAACGGTTCGTGGTCCAGTTTATCGAGATTATTCCAGAAGCAGATGAGAATACCCAATCTGGGATACTCTAACGGAAGACCATGGAAGGCTTCACGGACCGTGAAGCCTTTCACAGGCCATGAAGAAGGTCAACAGTGCAGTCCCAGTTCTATTAGGTATTTTTTTAAAATATTTTATTGGGATTTATTTAGGTCATTTTTTAATTATTTTTGGTTTTATCGAATTTTTACGAAGGAAAGGAGGCCAGATTTTTATAGTTTTGAGTTTCCAGATCTTGAATTATTTGGTAATAAAAGAAGTTTGGTTCTTTGATTATCAACGTGGTTTTTGAGTTACTTATTGACTTTGTAAGTATTATGAATTATGTTCTCAATTATTGTTAATTCGTATATACGTGGAATTATATGGCACTAAATATGTTAACCATGTTTGTGGGATTTATGATGATACTATCAATATGACTCTGTAAAACGAGTGTAGAGCATTCCTTGTTTACATGTTGTAGGTTAAAGTTGTTGATTGTATTTTGTTCTAACGAGTTAATGCTTTAGACGAGCTTGTATCAAGTGGTTTTCGAGAGAAAAACACTTATTAGTGAGAAAAAAAAATCTACTTACGGAATTGAAGTTATAGTTACAGATCGAGAGAACATAACTTTATCTTCATGTCAATCTAAGCAAGTTCTCAATACAAGAATCATTTGTACTTTGAGAGGATATAAATGATTATTATCTAACAATTCTGAGAAGCATTAGATAAATTTTATTCGCTAAGTTTTTTGAACTCATAGTTGTTTGAAACTCAGATTGCATAGGAGTTTCATAGTTGTCGTCATAGTGAACACTAGCCTCATTTTTCTTAATCAATTGAGAAACTCATATATAGTGGTAGTTTGTGCATTCGACCTGTTAATCTTGATCTTAATTTTATAAATTGGTAGATGTCATTCATTCCCCATTTAACTTTTTGTGTAAATTCATTCGGAAATAGTAATAACAATTGGGTAAAGGCTATAGTAAAACATTATCTGTAAAGAAATTCTATGTGGGATCAACCACAACTCTAGTTGAGTTCTGTGAATTGACAGTGACCGTTTACACTTTTTGTTTGAAGTTTAAGTTTGGACATATCAAATTTTGGCGCCGAACCCGGGGAATTTCATTTCATGAGTGCTTTACTAGCTTGTATTTGACTTGTAGTTTTAATTTCCTTATTTCACTTGTGTTGTTGTTTTTGATACATTACAGATAAATCTGCTTGTGCATGTCCACCACTAGAAGTAAGCGATCCCCGTTGCTTCCTTACGATCTGAAACTCCAGAAAAACCTTCGCGAGATGGTCAATGCACAAGAATTAAGGGCTTAGAGACATAGATTGGGCCTAGAGGTGTACCAACTTTGTCATGACCGAAATCTAAATCCCAAACGAGACCGGCGTCGTTGACCTCTCAGAGGTCGCAGACAAGCCTACATACGTCATTCTTCCTTCATCTAGGTTAATTTTAGCGAAAGATTTGAAACTTTTTGTTTCCTAACATGCTTACTAAAAATTCTATTATATATATAATTTTTCAACATCAACCATCTAACATTAAGATCATCAAATGAAAGAAGCAGTTTATTATAACGATAAAGATGTACTTGCCAAAATGACACCAATACAATGTCTGAACAAAAACGGAAAAAAAATTCTAGTGGAACATACTCCACTAGCTCAATCCTACAACTAAGATAGAATGTAAATGGTCAAGCATCCTCGAAAGCATGAGAATCTACCAAGTTCTGATGAATGCTCGACGTCCGGATAGCTGCAGCGTTGATCCTGTAGCTCTAGCGTCCACCTGTGCATGCACCTAAAAGTTTAGAGTTGTATAGGGTTAGTACACACTTGTACTAAGTATGGGTATATGAAAGCACACACCAAGGACATGCATGAGTAGAATAGCTCTTTCCTAGCAACATGATTATAGCAGGTCAAGTCAGTGAACTTGCCAAATTGAGATTAAGAAAGTGAGTGAACTTTCCAAATTTAGATTAGGAAAGTTTATGAGCTTTCCAAATTTGGATTAGGAAAGTTATGCCATGAGAGTAACATGCACCATCATACTTAACATTTTGCACACAGAACACAACAGCGTACACATAGCACATATCATAATTCATATAACACATAACGTTGTTCATATCATTTATTCGTATGCCATGAGATATTGGAATCATGGAATTTACATTAAGACTTCCCAAAATAAGGGCTCAACATATGGCACCTCAACTAGGGAGTCTGCTTTAGAAAATACAGAGTCTACTTCTTTCATTCATACGTATTTCATTTCATTTCATTCATGGTCCAGTGTAAACACCAGCTATACCTAGGATGTAGTTTAACACTTTCATCGGGTTCGTTGTGCAATGACCAAGAATTACCTAATCTCATTACTTGAGTCTAACTCACCTCTTGATTATCATATCCTAAAACCTTTTGTATTGTTCGTTTTATTATGTGCATCATTTGAGGCTGGCCTCATTCATTCATTGGGAACTTTAACTTTAACGGACATAGATCATGTGAGCATCATGAAATCCAGTGTCATGAAACCCCACACCGAAAAGAGGTGGAATCACCGGCCAAAGTGACCCAAAACATGCTAGCGTACATGGGAATTGAACCCTGCCAGATCCCTATATTGGCAGTATAGGTTCGAAGACTAGGAGATATAAGGAGACCTATACCCAGCATGCCAGACAGTCTTATCTCATGAGAGTTACATGAACCTCCGCCCTTCTGAAAGAAGAGATCACCGCTCATAGCTAGTCTATCGGTGCTCAGTATAAAGTTCCATTACATTCAACTCATACGTCATGGAAGTTGGCTTCTAGTATGAGGACATCATAGCTCAGTAGATGATTTCTCATCTCATCATTAGTATTAAGTGTGTTAATCTCAATACTTTCATTAGAGTGTTCATAGAGACTGGTCTCTTCGTTAACTTTACACTCTCATAGGTGAGTACGTTTTGGTAACATTTACTTAGGTTCATTTGAGATTGCTCTCATCTTTTACATTAGCCTCATATCATGTTGTCATCACATTCATCAACATTAGCACATTTGCTCTTCATAATTACTCACCCCTTTTTACGTGAATGTTCATTTCATGATATGCCAATGCACTTGGCCATTTGTGTGTTTTACACTCTAACTTAACCCTTCTAGGGTTGCATCATTTCATTACATAATAATTATTTCATCGTATTGCCAATAAACTTGGACATTTAGTGTATTTTACACTTGTACTTAACCCTTATAGGGTTACATCATTTCATTACATACATCTTAGGTTCACTTATTTTTAAACGTATGCTAGACTTATGGGTCTATACATACAAGCCATGAGGCTTCATTCATAGTTCGTTTGAGTGATTCATATCTTCCTAAGATTATGTAGTACAAGACCTATGCATCTTGTATGTATGCCAAGATCTCGATTTCGATCTAAGTGGGCAGCATTATTCTTGAAGATTTAACTCACGTATGACTTATGCATCTATACGGAATTTGGGCAAGGGAACTCGGTTTTCAAATCTCTTGAACAACACTTTCATTTTTTTATTCATTTTTGTTTGATCCATACGGCTTGGGGACCCAAGTTCGAGCCCCAATGCCTTCATTTTATTTTTCCCTTAATTTCTCTCTTCATTTTTCGCTTAATGGAACTAAGAGGATGTGGGTTCGAACCCCCACAACCTCATTTACTTTTTATTTTCATTGCCTTTAAATTTCTCTCCTTTGGCCGAGGGGTTGTGGGTTCAAAACCCCACAGCCCCTTTTTAATTTCTTTTAATTTTTCTCCTTAAATCTGCCTAGGAGGTCGTGGGTTGGATTCCCACGCCCCACATCTCTTTTCTTTCATTTCCTTTGACTCTCCTTCACTACCTAGAGGTCGTGGGTTCGATTCCCACGCCTCACATTTCTTTTTTTTTATTTTGTTTACTCTCCTTCACTACCTAGAGGTCGTGGGTTCGATTCCCGCGCCTCACATTTTTTTTCTTTTACTCTTCCTTAAATCTGATTGAGAGGTGGTGGGTTCGAATTCCACTCCTCTCATTTCCTTTTTTTTCTTTTAAGTTACATTTTCCAGCCAATACCATGGTTCGAATCGCCTTCACCACATTTTTTTTACTTTTTTATTTTCATGGTTTTCAACATGGTGAGGTCACGGGTTCAATCCTCCATGACCTCACTTTTTTAATTCATTCTTTTAACATTTTGAACCCTCTTTGCTGACCGAAATTCATCACTAGAAGCTGGAAATTTTCTTTTAATTTTTCAGCATCCTTTCATCAAGTTACACCTTAGTTCTTAGGGGAATTTCGTAGTGCATTTAGAACGTTTTAGGTGCGTTTTCATTGATTCGTTTAGACAAGAGATTATCCCTCAAATCATCCACATTTCAACTCATATGAACATCACATTTACATCAACATGTGTACATGAAATATAAAGAACTATCATGTCATTTCAAGTCCTAAACCATGAACAATAGCCACGGCAACACACACATACACACGTAGTTACATTTTCGGAAACATCAACATAAGTCACATAATTCCAAACATACATATAAACACATAATCATCACGAAAATATGTTTCATCCTTAGTTTTCTACCATCAAACATAACCAACCTATGATTCAATGGGAGCTAGTGACAGGGACATACAACGGGGAGCAATCCTAGTTTTTGGAATAGATTCGTCTAAACCTTAGGGGGTCTCTTGGGAAATGGACAAAGAGAAAATAGAACCCGTACCTTTTTAACGTTCAAACCTCGACTTGCTGCCCAAAGAACCCCTCCAAACACACGTCCAAATCAAAGAGCTTCAACACCAACTTGACGGAAAACCCTCTCTTTGCCTAACGTGTTCGATTAGTTGTTTGTTTATAATTTTCGTTGTGAGTTCTTCAAGTGTGAAGAACTTTGGTTTACCTACTGTTTTTGTACATTATTTGGCAGAGAAAAACGTGAGTGAGAGTGATAGAGACGTGAGAGAGAGAGAGCGATGAGCGTGGGAGAGAAGAGTTTTCTTAGGCTTAGGAGTCTCGTTTAGGACTTAGTCAAATAAGGTTTTATTTAAAAATTAAAAATCTGATTTACTTTTATTTCAAAATCATCTATAAATAATAAATATAAATTAATTACATTAATTTACCAACATAAATTAAAAACAACTTAATTCATTGCTTCCACCTAGCTTCGAACACGGGTGGAGCAAGACTTCACTTCGAGAGCCCAATTTCGGCCCTCTCTCCCCAAAATACCCCTCCACCTTATAAATTAAATAATTAATTATATATTTAGGGTAATTACGATACTACCCTTACCCTGGAAAAAGACCATTTTACCCCTAAACCATCCAAACCTAAGATTTCCTCTTTTTAAGTCTGGTAAAGACTCCTTCGAGTAAATATTCGTATTCGAGAGTCCTACATGGTTGGACCCAACCTTTCCTAGATCAACTAACTCCCCAAGTTAGTTAGATTGGATATAGAAAGGGTTCTGAGGTCTGGTTCTACGCACATCATTCGTGTGAACCCGGTCTAATCGTTGGCATTCTAAACACAAAGCATTACTTAGCATATCCATTTTTAGGGTTGTTACATAGATGTTGCACGACATCTACAACAAATTGTGGGGATGAGTCAACCTCAAAATGCTAGGTTGGTTCCACCGAGGGGAGTAGATGAAAACAGAAATGATGTGATCCCTCCTCATCGTCCACATGTAGCTCCAAAGGGTAGAGTTCAACATCCAGCTCACATGATGTCTGAAGAGGATGATGTTGATTTGGATAGAGTTGGAGCTACTGGAGCTATAGTGTTAGTTGTGCTACCTCCAGGGTGAAATTCACTATCACCAGCACAATGATCTAGTTGTTAAACCTCAAATGAATGTTTAGAGGGGTAGCTGGTGATGATACAAATCAGCATATGATGAACTTTGTGGGAATCTACAAATCCTAAGAGATTATTCTGAAGTTAGTCAAATTTTAATGAAGCTAAAGCTTTTTCCCTTATCTCTTACTTGGGAAGTAACTAACTGGTTGAATGAAATGTCAGATGACTCCATTCAACTTGGAATGAGTTAAAGAAGCTTTCATATAACGATTCATCCCAGAATCAAACGAACTGCAAATCAAGGATAAGATCAGCACAAAGAAGCAGTTATAAGAAGAAACGATGCATGATATATGGTGGAGGTTCAGCCAAAAGTTGAACAAATGCCCCAACTATGATGTTACTCAGAGGCATCTTAAACAAGCTTTCTATAGCTCTCTTATTTATATGACTAAACCTGTTGTGGATGCAGTTAATGGAGGTTTCTTTATGAGGAAACCTTTTACAGAGAGCATGCAGTTGTTGGATGAAGTTTCCAAAAACAACAAGGCATGGTACACCAGAGACGCATAAGTAAGGGATTCTAGGGTATACATACGAGATGTCAGCTTAACAGAGGAAGCGGGAAAAAAAAGGATCAGAACATGGCATATTTGAGAACTCAGATTGATTTGTTGACAAAGCATATTGCGTCGAAATCTTAAAGAGTCATTGCGGTGGGACAACAAAAATGTATGAATATCAATACATTGACATCTATGAGGAAGCTAACTATTTGGGAAACCAAGGGGTTTCCAGAATTATCACTCTTAAAATCAAGGGTATAATTTTGGAAATACAGGTCAGAACTACGCCAGAGATGTTCAGTATGATAAACCACCAACAAAGAGCAAGGAAACTGGAAAAACAGAGATGGATAAAGAAATAATCGTAGTGGTGTGTATGTGCCCCCTGGGAAGACCGGTTTTGGCTACGGGAAGAGCTTTGGTTGATGTTGAGCGAGGTGAGTTGAAGTTTAGACTCAATGCAGAGGAGGTAAAGTTTAACATATACAGATCATTGAACAACCACGAGAGATGGAAGTGGTATCTGCAATTGAAGTTGTCACTTTTGACACCAAACTTTGGTCTGGTAGTTTTAAAATTAATTTTTTGACTGTTTTTCATTTTAAATTGTTCAAAATACATGTTTTGTTATTTAAATACAATTTTTTGATAATTATCCTTTTTCTCAAAGTATTAGGATTTTTATCGCTTGTTATGTTTATATTATTTTGTCACAGCCGGGCGTTCAAATATTTGTTCTTTTTTTATAAAATTAGTATTTCTGCTAAATTATATTTTTTGCATGTCATTGTTACGTTTATTACATTTTTTATAATATTCTCTTTATTTGTTACATTTGTTAATATTCATTTTGATATTTCACACAATCTATAAATTCATTCAAATACGAATACAATTTGGATACACATATATTTTATCAATCAACGATTTATGGCCCACAATTTCAAGCTCATTTTTAACAATTCCCTATATATAAAATAGTTGGCTCAATATGTTTAGAGGGGTGGTGAATAAATTTTAGAATTGGGGTTCAATTTTCAGAATTATGTTACTTTACTTTTTTTTAGTTGTTTATTGCCTTTTTGTCGAACTTTCTGTCCAGTCACCACCCGACCCCGACTGGTCATTCCTCTCTTCTTTTCTCTTTTCACTAACCACCTCCATTCTCCTCAAGAACCCTACCAACCGAAAACCCCTCTTCCTTTTTCCATTTCTCCGACCAAATCTGACCCAAAATACCACCTGAAACCACCATTTCCCTTTCCCCTTTTCCTCCTCAAATTGACATTGTTGGTGAGCTTCAAAAAACAACTAGATCACCATTTTTGCCTCACTAGACTCAACATCAAATTGAGCCAGATCTTCCCCTTCTCCATAACCATTTTATTCATTTTTTCAGGTGTTTCCGGTCAAGCTACGACCAACAAGCAACAACGAATCTATCACCAGCAAACCACAACCAGATCCGACCAGAAAACAACTTCTAGTGACATCTTTTGATTTTATATTTTTTATGTCTTTCTGTCTACTAGTTTCAGGGCACATGCGTTGCATGTGTGTTCTAATTCTACTAGCATATTTTTTTTAAAAAATAATAAATTAATATTAAAATGTGTGAAAAGAGTAATATAAATTTGAATAAAGAAAGTACAAATTGAATTTCACAAATAATTAAGTTATTTAAATGACTTAATTGTTCAATACAAAATATTAAGGATTGCCTAAACTTAGAAAAAACAAATAAATTTAGTTATATAGGTGCAATGTGTAATCAAATAATAAATATGTGGTTGTTTGTACAGCTACAACATGACATGATAAAATATAAGTTGTACGAATCCAAAATTAATGTTACTATAAATAGCTCCAAATAATCTTACCCAAAGTTAAGCACAAATACAATGAGTATACACATTTTAAAGTGTAAGCATATAATTAACCCTTTTTTTAGTAATACAATTGTAGGAATAATTTAATAAAGCTAGTATCCTAAGTCAGCATTTTAAACCATCATAACATACAATTAAAAAGCAATTATTTATATGGAAAAAATAAATATCAACCTCATTATCATATTCTTATTATTCTAGGAGAAAAAGATGATATTATATACTTATGTAAATATGTCATATATATTTGATTATTGTGAAGTTGGGAGTGTGATAAAATGGGGCATAATTATCCTATTTATCACTCTTTTATAAGTAAATTTTATATAAAAATTCATATTAAATGTGAGTCCTTATAATTCATAAGAATGTGAATAGTCAAATTTTCATTTTTAAAGAAGAAAAGTCTACTATAAGGTTGATTATTATCACTTAGTATTTATTAAGAATAAAATACATTAATAAATCAAATACACTTCGGCATTCCTTATATTATTAATTCATTATTTAGACATTATTGCATTTAAAGTAAATAATGCATCGTCAACTTGAAATTTAGGGGCAGAATGATAATTCAATTTTATTATATATATATATATATATATATATATATATATATATATATGACTTTCTCTTTATCTATCATAAGTATCTGAAATCCAATGTAATATAGTACAATATCTCCTACCATCTAAAATAATCATTTTAAATCTATAAAAAAAAAATAGTTTTATAATTGAATCCACACTAAAATTATAAATATGCAATATACTAAAAGATTAGTAGTAATGTATACATATGTCTTTAACTTCTCAAGATCTTTGAGGGTAAATTCCTCTCTGTATGATGTTATCGTCATCTATCAACAAGTCAAAATCATTAAAGTTCTATCTGAATAAAAGAGATACAACTACATTATTCCTAAAAAATACCTCAAAATATTCTTACCTATATTTTGTAATTTTTCATAATGTTAGCCTTCAACTCAACCAACAAGTATTTTTATCCACATCTTAAAATACATAAAATGTATATTCAAGAATAAAAACGTAAAATTAGCACGTCAAAAATCTCACCATTGGTTTAGTTAGAGAAGAGCTAAAGACGGAAGTGCAAAAAAGAGTTATTTAATAGAGAAAAAATACATAAAATTTATATTCAAGAAAACAAACTTATAATTAGCACGGCAAAAATCTCACCATTGGTTTAGTTAGAGAAGACCTAAAGATGGAAGTGCAAAAAAGAATTGTTTAATAGAGCAAAAATACCAAAAACTGTTGACGGTAACAAAAAGAACAACAAAAAACAGTTCTACCTAATTTTGGAACGAGGAGACGAAAATTAACTTGAATATGCAGTGAAGCGTCATGCTTTACTATTTATATTTATATTAATAATAAGTAGTACAATTTGTAACTTGCATAGAAATAATAAATACTGTGAATACAAAAAGATAAAAAAATTTGTCCACCCCGTTGAATTACAAAAAATAAGAAACAAAAAATAAGAAGCAAAGAATTAATAGCTATTAAATATAGTGATGATTAGACTAGTAAACTCATTTTGCCTTTTGGTGATTCTTTATAATTTGATAAAAATAATTATTATAATTAAATGATATATTTTTGAATTTTTTAAATTGTTTTGTACGTGAATATGAAGAAAGTTGTCCATGAATAAAAGATAAAATGCCCTACAATTTTTAACGGACATTTTGATAATTGAACTTTCAATTATAATTTTTCCCCTTTTAGGATAGAGATATAACATATGCACCAATTGAAAATTCATAAATTGATATACCAGAAAATGAAAATTATGTTTCGTATATTTAAGTACAATGAATATGAATTTACTAATATATTATTATTCTAGAGATAAAATTTATTATTAAAAGTAATATTAATATAATAATAACTCTTTTTAGAGACTTATAAAATGTAAAACAATTGATAAGTAAAAAAATAGAAAATAGAAAATATAAAGGCAACCAGAAAAAACATAAGTTTTGTTAGTTCATAAGGAGTTGGGTAAAAACAAAATGAGAACTATAATTCTATAATGAAAAACAATTACCAGGAGAAAGTGAAGAAATTATTCTCATAAGCAAGGAAAGAAATTATTTATTGTTAGTACTTCATTCGTATAGAACCTGCATAAATAAAAAAAATTATAATCACATGGTTCTTCAAAGTCAAGTGGGCATAATATTATTCCAAACAATCAAAATATAACAAAAGAATATAACCACACATATAGATGTTCATGAAGAAGACCCAAAATACAAGAGAAAACAGAAAGCAATATACATAATATCAAAAAAGTCTTTCAATATTAAGATATTGATAATAAACAAATGCAAAACTTGATCAATATTAAAAAATAAATCTACCTTTCATTTCTGAAAATTAAGAAAAAAAAATTTACGTGGGTCATCTCTCATGGAAGAAGTATAGGTATATATCAATATAGTCATTCAAATATTCTTATAGAAGATCTGGTTATGTATTAAGAAGTTACGACCTTTGGACTTCTTTTACTTAAATTCCCAAGAAAATAAAAAATAAAAATAAAAATTTAAAAGGGCAAAATGGTAATTCAACTTTGAGGTTAGGAGCTTCCCATTTTTTTAGTAGTATATATATGATTTTCAGCTTCTTATTATTATTGCTTTTTTTATAAATATTTTCGGAGTTAATATTTTCTCAACCATTTTCACATTCAATATATTGGTGCAACATTACCGAGTTCCTGTTTGTTTTTGGTTTCATTTTATTTTTGTTGGGTTATTATTGTCGTGTTTGTTTCAATTAACTAGCACCATTTTATTAATATTTATTATTATGGCAAGGATAATATGACATTGTTGTTTTACTGTTATTTTGTTTCTTTAATTTATTTAGGATTTGTTGTTGTTATTTTTATTTTTATTTTTATTTTTTAAAATAATTTATAGATGTTGGATATATATCTTTTGTTGGGTTTACTGTTGATGTGATGTTACTTTGAGAATTTATTATTTTAACTTTTAATGTTGATATTAAGCTTTCCTGTTAGAATTTATTCATAGAGGTCATTTTGCCATTTTGAAGGTGTATGATATCCATTTTCCCAGACATGGTTGATGATATTCTGGAAGTATTTACGGATGATTTCTCTATAGTAGATGATACTTTTGATGATTGTTTGTTGAAACTTAGAAAGGCATTGCAGAGATGTGAGGAAGCTGACTTGGTGCTAAACTAGGAGAATCCATTTCATGGTTAAAGAGGGCATAGTCCTTGGACATAAAGTGTCGTAGAAAGGAATCAAAGTCGACAAGGCAAAGATTGAGGTGATTGAAAAATTGCCTCCACCTATTTGTATAAAATGTGTTCAGAGTTTTTTTTGGGACATGCTGGATTCTACATCCATTTCATCAAGGACTTCTCCAAATTCGCACACCCCATGTGGAAGCTCTTGGAGAAGGAGGTGAAATTTGTCTTTGATAGGGCCTGCCTAAAAGCCTTAAAACGAAACTGGTCTCAGCACCTGTAATCATCGGTCCAAACTAGGCATTACCATTTGAAGTGATGTGCAATGCCAGCGGGAGCTACATTAGGTGTTGTGTTGGGTCAAAAGCGCAATAAGATGTTCCATCCAATTTATCATGCCAGTAAGTCCCTAAATGGAACACAAAGAAATTACATAGTCACTGAATATGAATTGTGGGATGTATTGTATGCATTTGAGAAACTTCAGAGCATATTTGTTAGGAACCAAGGTAGTAGTACACACAGATCATGCTGCTTGAGATATCTCATGGCCAAGAAGGATGCTAAACCAAGGTTAATCATATGGGTGTCACTACTTCAAGAATTCGTTTTCGAAGTAAATGATAGAATAGGTTGTGAAAACTAGGAAGCTCATCACCTTTCCAGATTGAAAGTTGTAAAGAAAGAACACAGTAAACCCGAAATATGATGTATTTCCAGATGAACAGGTATTGGTTGCTACCCTTGATCTCATTGGGCTAACATATCAGCAAAAGAAAAAGTTCTTACATAATGTTGGTAAGTATTTTTGGGATGAGTCATATCTGTATAGAGTACGTGTTGATAACATAATCAGGAGATGTTTCCAAAAGCAAAAATGCTACTTATGTTGGAAGCCTGTCATTCTTCTCCAGTAGGTCGGCATCATGGTGGAGCTCAAATAGCCCATAAGATATGTCAGTGTGGGTATTACTGGCTAACTATTCACCAAGATGCAATTGACTTTGTACGAAATTGTGATGTATGCCAAAGGCAAGGAGCCATATCAAGGCGTAACGAGTTACCTATGACACCCATTTTGCAGGTAGAGTTGTTTGATGTGTGGGGAATTGATTTATTGGGCCCCTTACTGAGTTCAGATGGAAAAAGTATATTCTGGTAACAGTGGATAATGTATCCAAATGGGTGGAAGCTGTAGCATTACATGAGAATGACGGAAAGAGTGTTGTCGTGTTCCTAAAGAAGAATACTTTTGCAAGATTGGGAACACCTAGAGTTATTATCAGTGATGGTGGTTCTCATTTTTGCAATAAAGTGTTCACTATGCTTCTGACCAAGTATGGGGTGAAACAACACAAGGTAGCAACACTATATCACCCACAGACCAGCGGCCAAGTGGAAGTGTCTAACGGAGAAATCAAGGCAATTTTGGACAATACAATAAATGTTAATCGGACAGATTGGGCAAGAAAGTTAGATTTTACATTATGGGCATACCGGAAAACTTGTAAAACACCTATTGGTATGTCTCCATATCAATTGGTGTTTAGAAATGCATGTCACTTGCCTGTCGAGATTGAGCATAGAGCACTCTGGGCATTGAAGAAGCTTAATCTGAAATGGAATGAAACAACAAATTTAAAATTAGATCAGATAAATGAGATAGATGAGTTTCGTCAAAGAGACTACGAGATCATCATTGTATAAGAAGAGGATAAAGTGATACCACGATAAACACATTGAAAAACGAAGTTTCTCTCCTAGGAACTTGGTGTTGTTCGATTCCAGATTGCATTTATTTCCGAGAAAACTGAGATCTAAATGGTCGGGGCTCTTTAACGTCACAAAAGTATTTCAATCGAGAACTATTGAGCTAGAAAATGAGAAAGAGGGGAGTTTTAAAGAAAATGGAAAAAGAATCAAGGAATATCTAGGTGTCCATGAAGAGGCCAAGATAATGGAAGAATGCAAGCTTGATGAAATCTAAGTAATCAAATAACTTGTGACGCGCTTCGACGTTGAATTATGCGCTGATTGGGAGGCAACCCAAGATGTCTTAATTTAGGTATTTTGTATTTTTTTTCTTTTATTTTAGTTTACAGATCTAATGGGTGCTGACATGTGCAGGAAGGTTAAGTCAAAAAAGTGCAGAAGATCTTGTGCAATTTGCATCTGACGGTGGACCTTACGGATCGTGGTGCACTTCATGGGCGCTTTCACGGTTCATCAAGTTGCGGATTATACAAATAGACTACATGAAAGCAACTAAAAAGGTTCACAGAAGGGTTCACGGTCCATAGTAATGTATATAGACCCCTTTAACCTATCGTGAATCTTAGGTGAAACTAAATGAGTCAAAGTATTTTCTATGGGCTGGCTTATGGACTGTGAAGCTCATTATAGGGGACTTTATGGTTCGTCATCTGTCCCAGGTAAGTATCATCACCAGAGTTATTTCCACGGGAAGGTTGACGGACCATGAAGCCTTTCACAAGCTATTTCACAGTCTGTTGTTCACGAATGTAATTAACTTAACCCGACCCACGACTGGACCCATCTGAAATCGCAATGTATTTAGGTCCAAGATCACGTCTTTTTCCTTTTTCCTCTTCTTTCTTTTGGTTTTTTACTCTGTAACAGTTGCTCCCCACCACTCCAACCAAACTCCACTCACTAAAATAGTTTGAATCGTGTGAATTTGTCTAGAACCCTACATTGAAATTGCTAAGTGTGAACTTCAAGATTCCCCCAAGTAAGTTGAATTTCATGTGTTTAATTCTCTTTTGTGGTCTGATAATTTTCTTCAAT
This sequence comes from Solanum pennellii, assembly GCF_001406875.1. NCBI lineage: Eukaryota > Viridiplantae > Streptophyta > Magnoliopsida > Solanales > Solanaceae > Solanum > Solanum pennellii. The sequence continues at coordinate 60,393,731 of NC_028645.1, read as the reverse complement.
AATTGTGTCTCTTGGTTAAATATGGTAGTATTGGGATGATAGTTAAAATTTGTATTGACTACCTTGGTGTATTGGGGTTGAAGCATTTAAGATATTCGTATGGGTACGGAAAGTGAATTCAATTCAGGTTATGGTAGATCAAAGTGAGTGTTTAAACGATGATCCTTGAGCGTTTGTTTTAAGTTCTTAAATGGTGGAATGAGTGGGTTAAGTCTGAATAGAGGTGTCAGTGGCCTGAAACTGATGAATGGTGAGTCCACTCCAGACTTTACGGATCGTATAAGAATCTACGGACCGTGAAACTGGCCGTGGACTAAGCGCATGACACATTATGGGTAAAGTCAATTCAAGGACAAGATCACATCACGTGATTTACTCCACGGATCGTGGATATGTCCTTGAACATGCCTTAGCAACTAACCTTAGGGAAACCTTATGCATTGATTCTACCACAACTTTCACGGAGGACTTCATGGCCTGTGGTTCACTCCACAGCACGCGAAAGTAGTCGTGAATAGTACTTGAAGTTTTTCTTTTATTTTATTGCTCTATTTTCATTATTTCGTAGTATGTTTTGTTGATCATGTGAGCCTTCACGATGATAGATTGGGTGAACTCATTCTTAAGGCAAGGCATCACGATGATGTTAAACACAAGGGAAGTCTGAGTACCTGATAGTGTGTCACTTAATTGCACTCGTGCTAAGAATTGTTATATCTACAGGTAAAATGCCACGCCGACCAAGAATGAAGAATACCAACAGCCTGCCCCTATAGCTTCCCAATTTGAGGGATATGCCTCATCTGAAGCTAGTGGGTTTGAGGTTCAATTAAATGTCACTCCAGCAAAACATTCTCCTTGGACTACTAGAATACAAGTCCAAAGACGCCTACTCCAGAACACTCCCTCTTAGTCTGAAGAAGAGGGCAGTGATTCTAAGAATTTTGTAACTGCTACCAGTCACTCTCACGCTGATGCACGTAGTTAATAATGACCACTTTGGTGACAATCTGAACGGTGACTCAAGGGGTAGTGCTGCAGCTGAAAGTAGTTCTCACGTGGACTCTCACACCTCATCTCCGGCAACATATACAAAACCTGTAACAGCATCTCAAGCAACTGCTAATCATAGAGAGTTTGATGAGATATTCACGGATGAAGAGACCATTGTGCGGTATGTGCATGCCCAGGAACCTCATCCATATCGGAACAACTTATTGCATGCTACCGTACTATGTGGACTCTAAACCGCACCAAGAATTCTTCCATAGAGTAATTGTGAACAAGACGGGCAACTTCAAGGATCGTGTTATTTTGCCCGAATTTAGGGTGGTGATCAGTGACATCAAGGCATTTCCGTATATTTACCTGACGTTTCAATTTCACAAGTTCGAGTGGATGATAATGCATCAGGAAAATGTTCTAATCACCTGACAAAGGAGTTCTACACATTATATGCAGCCAGTCTGATGAACCTTGCTGCTGCCACTGACACTAAAAAACGAGAGATGAAGTATTTTTCTACTACATTAGATCCCCTTGACTCCACCATCGTTAAGGAAAGGTCTATTAACATTTCAAAAATTTGTATAAACCGAATGTTGCATGGACCGGAATACATTACTCCACCATCAGTGGAATTTTTTTATGGGAAACACCATGAGGTTACCAATGCATCAAATGTAGAAGATCAGTCTTCCCGAGAAAGAGCGCTACGTAGGATCGCCAAGAAGATTGCCATAGATGGGAAAGATGCGAGTTGGGTCACTACCATGCCACTCACAATCGCTAAAGCTACACTGATTTTTCCGGCTAAGGTGTGGTGGGATGTTGTTTGGGCACAATTGTGGCCAACGACAAATGACAACATGTTTCCCCCTCCTTAACTTCACTAGTAGCTTGCCTACTGAGTGGTTACCTAGTAAATATGGGAGGATCATAGAAACTGAAATTAGAGATAGGGCCCTGAATGAACAAGCGACATTTCCTTGCCGTTGTGTAATAGAAAAATTATGTCGCCAAGCAGAGATTCTTCCCAACAGTTTGGTTGATCGATGGCATGAGGCATCCAGAATATAATCATTCAAGTGTCTAAGATAATAGATTTGGCAAACAACCTATTTAGTGCTAAATCTTCAACGATATGTAGTATGCTTGTTGCTCCACATGTTCCATTACAAATGCCACAGGCTGACAGAGTGCCCGAGCAAGGAGAGCCATCTCAAACTTCCACAAAAACACCACAACCAACCTCCACTACTCAACCTTCGGGTAATTTTATGACTATCCCTATAGTTTTTCTGGAGAAATTGATTGCAGATCCGCGCCAAACCGGGGCATTAGCAAACAAGATAGTGCGTCGGATGCCTCAAATGGTTGAGACCAAAGTGTCTATTGCCAAGAAGGAGATCATTAGTCAGGTCCGCAAAATTTGAGGGTGCTTAAAGAGAGACTGGACGGTATAGAAAATCTGGTGCAAGACCGATTCCAGGTTGCCAGTCAGATAGAGACCGATGAGCTCAAAGCATAATTGGTTGAAATACAATCTCAGATTGCTAATTTAGCCAAGCACCCTATATAGCTACTTACTCCTGGTCTACCTGAGTCTCTAATGCAGATGCTTACTCAGGCACCCCCAGCCCGATCACTTGATGAAGTTTGGGTAGAAGTACCACCACAAAATCCAAAAAAATGAAGCATAAGGCTCGTGACCCTAAAGAGGACATTCCACTTTACCCAATACTATAGGCACAAAAAGCAAAACAAAATGCTCACAAAGAGTCCTGTAAGTTGGAGAGGGAAAGAGCAGCCCATAAAAAAGAGCAACAAGAAGCCATGTTAGTTGGCGCGTATGAGAGTGGAGCACCTGCTCGCACTGAATGCACAACACCCATCACTGAGGTGTGTGATGTATCCATACACCATTCAGTTTCGAGTAGACACCTACTGATAAGGGTGCCATCGCTGAGCCACAGACCGACGCCTAGAGCGTGGTAGGTATGACCCCTCCTCATAGCCCTTTATATATATTATTCTATATTGACTTTGAGGGAAAAGTCGTTTCTAGTGGGGAAGAGGTGGTTGACAAACCTTCTATAGCTGTTAGAAAATGGAGGTTGTCCCTGTCTTTTGAGTTGGTTGTTGTATCAAGTAGGTTGAAATATGTAGTTGTTAACCAGTAAAGAAAATGAACAACTGATTCTGAACATGCGTTTGACAGTTATGATATTTATATGACATTTTAGATACTAACTTGTTGAACATTGTTGAGTTTGAATGATAAATTGGTAACTAAGAAATTGGATAATGTAATCATGTGTAAGTGTGTGTGTGAGTTGATTGATGTCTAGCACAATGAGCAGAAACTAGAACTTGCCTGAGTAGTCTTGCTTGAAACAGAGGAGAGTTGGATTGGAAAGGATTAGTAAGATATTTTTGTTAAAATCTTGTAAAAGCCGAAACAAAAAGAAGCAAATAAAAGATTATCGCTTGAACCCATTTTGAGCCTAGAATAGACTTTTATTCTCACCCAGAAGAGTTCATAACCTTGGTTTACCCAAAGGTACGTTGTCACAACTCAATCTAAAAGTGTAAGTTGAGGGTGGGTGAAACTCGAACCGGAAAGAGATAGTTCAACCAGCAAGCGGAAATGCAAAGTGGTGTATAAAAAAGGAAATAAATAGAATTGGTGTGGCTGCTGGGATGAAAGAAAGAAAGAAAATAAAATGTCCAGTTAGAAGAGGAATTATGAAAACAAAACTTTGGGAAACCAAGGGATGTCACTCATGAAACCAAACATCCAAATATCCTTTCCCTAGCCCCGAGCCTATGTTACAAGCCAATAAAAGCCCTGTAGTGATCCTACTTCAATTTTCTGAAAGACAGAGTGTAGAAAACGAGAGCAAGTCTATAGTAGTAGTTGTTAGTGCTAGAATTTCTTTGAGAGTGTGAGAGTAGTACTCCGTCCCAACCATCCTGAGCGAGGGACTTCTTTGGTGTGAGTACACTGTGATTGCATTTGAGAGTGGATTAAGAAAGTTAATAACTCACAGGCATAGGCATGATTGACCGTAAGTAATGATGTCATATATAGATCCTTACATGTTAGATTCAGAGAATTGAGATACAAAATGTACTGAAAATAGTTGTTGCATATTGTCAACGATCTGAATAGATTTTGAGAAGTAGGTAGATTATCGATCTTATCACTTGAGGGGAAGTAATGGTTCTAAGTTGAGGGTGTTGATGTACCGTGATATCTGAGTACAATTAATGCTTTAAAAAAGGAATTAATACTAGAATATAGTGTATTTTGTATGCTTTGATGTGTTTATTGATGATGCATGAAGAGTCAGGTAGATATGCAAAAAAAAAAGTAAAATTCATGGACATCTTGATGGTTCATAGTCCACTTCACGGACTGTGATAGTGACCGTGAAATGTGATTGAAGTAGCTGGATTTTTAAGCCCCACATTTTAGAGAGTTGAAGTGAATACCATGGATAACTTCACAAAGCGTGATCACTTAGACGGTCCGTGGTCCAGCTCGTGAACAAAATTCCAAAGAGTAGTGTAAATTTCCAATGTTTGAGAAAGTTGAAGTGAAAATCATGAATGTCTTCACAGACTGTAATCACATTGACGGTCCATGGTCCAGTTCGTGAACAAAATTCCACAAAGCAATGTAAGTTTCCAGAGTTTGAGGAAGTTGAATTGAAGACCACAGACGTTTTCACGGACCGTAATCACTTTGACGGTCCATGGTCTAGTTCGTTAAACAAGATTCCACAGAACATGTTGAAAGTCCAAGTTTTGGGAAAGTTGAAGGCAAGACTACAGACAACTTCACGGCCCGCGATCACTTTGGAGGTCTGTGGTCAAGCTTGTCAATCTAACTCCAAAAGCTAATGAGAGACCCAATCTTGGGATAATCTAATGTAATACCATGAAAGGCTTCACGGATCGTGAAGCCTTTCACGGGACGTGATGGTGGACGTGAAAGAGGTTGACAGTGCAGTCCTAGTTCTATTAGGTTTCTTTTTAAAACATTTTATTGGGATTTATTTAGGTCATTTTAGAATTGTTTTTGGTTTTATCGAACTTTTACAAAGGAAAGGGGGCCATAACTTGATAGTTTTTAGTTTCCAGATCTCGAATTACTTGGTAATAAAGGAAGTTTGGTTATTTGATTATCAACGTAGTTTTTGAGTTACAAATTGACTTAATAAGTATTCAGAATTATGTTCTCAATTCTTGTTAATTGTTATATACGTGGAATTATGAGACACTAAATATCTTAACTAGGTGTGTGGGATATATGATGATACTATGAATCTGACTCTGTACGTAAAACGAGTGTAGAGCATTCTTTTTTCACAAGTTGTGGGTTAACACTTCTGATTGTAATTTGATCTAATAAGTGCACGCTTTAGACGAGCCTGTATCAAGTGGTTGTTCAAGAGAAAAATACTTGTTAGGAAAAAGCAAAAATCTAATTATAGAATTTGAATTTATAGTTAGAAGATCGAGAGAAAATAACTTTTTCTTCATGTCAATCTAAGTGAGTTCTTAACGCATGAATCATTTGTAGTTTGAGATGATATAAATGATTATTATCTTACAATGCTGAGAAGCGTTAGATAAAGCCTATTCGCTGAGTTTTGTGAACTTATAATTGTTTGAAACTCAAATTACAGAGGATTTTCATAGTTGTCATCATAGTGAACACTAACCTGGTTTCTCTTAATCAACTGAACAACTCATATATAGTGCTAGTTTGTGCATCCGACCTGTTAAACTTGATCTTAAGTTTTATAAATTGGTACTTGTCATTCATTCCCAATTTTTCTTTTTGTCTAAATTTTGTTAGTCGGGTAAAGGAGATAGTAAAACATTATATGTAAAGAAATTCTCTGTGGGATCGACCTCAACACCAATTGAGTTCTGTAAATTGACAATGACCGTTTACACTTTTTATTTGAAATGTAAGTTTGGACTTATCATAGACACAACCTGCAACCCATAAAAAGTTCTTTCCTTTCTTTTTTCAAATTTTGAAGTGTTACAATTTTGTTATGTATGAAGTATCTAGTGGAGACATTGTCGATTTTAACTAGAAGTGACAAACGAGAGGGTTGAGTCAAATACTTATAGAAAATGAGTTGAAATATTCAATTCAACTCACATTTTAAATGAGTAAGAATGAGTTACTCAATGAATAAATAATATGAGTAAATATGAAAATCCATATTATAGTAGGGATCCTATCCAACAAAAAGACATTGGAAGTTGTTAAGCATATATTTAGATATTTTCAAGGAAAAATTGATCAAAAATTAATTTATTAATTAAAATACATCCAAGTAAAAAATAATTGATTATGTAGATGCGATGTGTTTGTCTGACCCACATAATGTCTTGTATCATACAAGATATCTATTGGAGGTATAACTATATCACGATGTTCGATGAAATAAGCAATAGTTGGCACTTGTTGAATCATGTAGAGATAATACTTATTCATGAAGCCGGCTGAAAGTGTATATGACTGAAATCGATGACTCAACATATAATTGTAATTATGTGGTCTTTTGATGCAAATAAAAATTCCAACAATATATATGAAGATAATATTGTTTGTATAACAATTTGAAGAAATGATACATTAAAGGAGACCAAACGAAACATATTTCACCTAAGTTCTTTTTTGACACATAATCTTCAATAAAATGGTGGATAAGTGTTCAACAGATTCATTTAAGTGATAAACTTATAGATTTATTCATTAAGATATTGTCAACGTCAATATTTGATGAACTAAGATATAAGATTCAGCTGCCTTATCTCCGAGGTATCAAATAAAGTCATAATTAGGGGAGTAAAATGTGTGATATACACTTTTTCACTTAGCATAGTTATGTCCCACTAAATTTTTCTAATAATATTTTTAATGAGATCACTCTCAAGACGTATTACAAGATATGTGCACTCTTTTTTATTTGTTTAGTTTTATTTCTATGCAATTTTTCTTAGTAAGATTTTAATTAGACAAATTATCTATAAACATCCAAGTGAAAATGTTATGAATTTATTCAATTGTATGTAGAAGTTTCATTCAACTAACTCTTTAATGTACATACATTTATTTAATGTATTTCCTAAAGGTTGTACTAACACATTTCATAGAGGTAGTAAACGAAGGATTTGTATATGTTATAAAAGAATATTGTCATCCTTGTGAAAGACACACTTAATAAGAATGTTAGACTCTCTACGTTCTACTCTCTGTTTAATTCCGCTCATTTTACAACATTAAGGGTCTATTTAGAAAGCTAATTGATAATTAGAATTGGTGTAATTACTAAGTTAATAATTATCAACGAAGTCTGTCTGTTTGCTATAGTGTAATAACACATGTACTTATGGGATGCACAATTGCAATCATAAGATTATTTAATTTTAAAATAAATATTAATTATTTAAATTTTATATTATAAAAATAAGAAACTTTATAAATAATATTAAATTAAATATTTATGTCACACCCGAGCTACCACCAAGACGCGGATACGGGACCTAGGACCACAAGTGATCCCAAGTTAACCCTGCTGGCATTGATCATTAGCATACTAAAGATAATAAACTGATGCGCAAGCTAAATCATAATTAGAATGAAAAGAAGGGGAATACTCATATACTAAAACTGAGATATATGAAAACTAATGAGTTTAATAAAATGAAGATATTAACTCAATACTAACTGAAATTAACTATGTTTGAAAATAGCCTTAACTGACTAGAAATGCTAGGACAGGCCCCAACTAAGTCTAGCAAAACTGATATTCAAGGACTAAAAATACTGAAAGAAACTCGTCATTATTGTCCTCGGAGAATGAGGACTCACCACTGATTCTGCTGAACTTGGAGATCGGGAATCGATCTAAGCGTGATCTGGATGCTGATAACCTGGACCTACATCACGAGAAGATATAGTGCAGGTATGTGTCGATACTAGAAACGTACGGAGCATGTAGGATAGAGTAAAACTGAAATAACATAAAACTGAAGAAAGCAAATAAGCAATGATATAATTTGAATGCTGAGATAACTGAATGCATTGACCAATTTAGAATATGCTGAAAATAATGAATATACTAATAAATGGTCAATGCAATAGAATCTGACTTAACTATGACAGCTATTAATAACCGATAATAAAACTACATGAGCTAAATGTGGAGTCCGATATCTACATCCATCAAGAGGACCCAATATACTCTGCCAGAGGTATAGAGCCATGCTGGCATGATCACTAAATTGATGCCCACAGAGGGACTTACAACCTACTTGGCTAGTAAATCTGGGACTATTCAGGTACGTTGAACCGTAGTCAAACTGAGTATTATGTTACTACTAATGAATTAAGTGGTTAAATGATTATGATTGAGTTTATGTAAATACTTGATAGCTCAACTGAGCATACAAACGGAGAATGCAACAATTAATTCGGTAATGATGCATTCAAATACTGAGACATGTATATTTGAAATAACTAAAATGTCTTACCTAGCATGTATAATTCAATAACTAATGAAATATATAGATAGGGTTCTGAAATTCACGCAATAAACTGAGTAATAAAATGGTAACCTTATTTTGAACATACACCTAACTAATTAATGATAATTTGCTAAAGTTCTAGAAACTCTAGGTTTAATCATGATAAGGGAATCAAGAATCTAACTGAAATATAGGGATCTAATGGGTGAAAGGAACCATTAGTGAAATTTCACATAGCCGGTGATGAATTCCATAGAGAAACTTTTAGATTTCAGGGCTAGAATTTATGGAACCTTGCTACGTTCCTTAACTAGGGTTGTTGATCTTTTTCTCCTCTCTTGCTTCTCATTTTCTATGTCTTGATTAATGATTTACTTAGGATAAGTTCTAGTTATGTTTAAAACCTCATGATTGAGGGTCTAAACAACGTAGCTTAGGGTCCAAATGAGCAACTAAAAGACCAAAAGATTCCTAACTTAAATGTTGTCGAAATCACTAACGAGTTGACTGATGATTTGTACTGATCAACCGTCATTTGCGACTAAGAACTGAAAGTTGAATGGCCCGTTGATGGAGCTGACTGACGGACCATCGTTCATCGTCAGTCAACTAAAAGTTAACTGGCCCATGGATGAAGCTGACTGACAGACCGTAAATCGACTAACGTTCCGTACTAATCGATTGTTGTTCATGACTAAGGAATGAAAATTGGTTGGCCCAGCGGCTGAGCTGACTAACCGTAAGTCAACTGACGGTCCGTACTTGGAATCTGTCGGTGGCACCTGGAACTTTTGCAAAGCTACATTTTTGGTCTATCTTTTATACGGGGTGTTCCTCGAATGAAGACTAAATTAGATGAGTATAGAGGGAAAGAGCTGCAATTCCTACTAATAAGCATTGAGAACTGAAATTCTGATCGAATTAAGTTTCAAGAACATGCAAATCTGCTGAAATGCAAATACAAATTGAAGGAACATAATGCTAAGAAAGAATCTGCGCATGAATGACTGAAAAACTGAAGAGGAACTATTGCCTCAAGCTGGGGTGCAATCGTAAGGAAAGAGGTGAGGATACTTCGACTTCATGTCTACTTCTACTTCCCAAGTAGCTTCCTCTACGGACTGACTCCTCCACTAAACCTTGACTGAAAGAACTTTTTTGTTTCTCAACCTTCTAACATGACGATCAAGAATCCCAACTGGAACATCCTCATAAGAAAGACTATCTTTCACAGTCGCACTCTCTAATGGCACTACAGAGGTTGGATCAACTAGACACTTCTTCAAAAGCGAGATGTGGAACACCAGATGCACTACAGCTAGTTCTGCTGGCATCTTTAACTCATATGCCACTTTAACAACCCTTTTCAAGATCTTATAAGGGCATATATATCTAGGATTGAGCTTTTCTTTCTTGCCAAAATATCATCACCCACTTCATAGGTGACACTTTCAAGAAAATTCAATCATCAACTTGGAACTCTAGTTCCCTTCTCCTTACATCTTCATATAACTTCTGACGACTATGGCTTGTCTTAAGTCTATCTCCAGTGAGTTGCACTTTCTTCATAGCATAATGGACTGAATTTGTTTCTATCAAGGTTGCTTCACCTACTTCAAACCAACCAACATGAGATCTACATCTATATCCATACATTACCTCATAAAGGCCATATGAATGTTGTAATAGTAGCTATTGTTATAAGCGAACTCAATAAGAGGAAGGTGATCATCCCAACTACCCTTGACATAGATCACACAAGCTCTCAACATATTATCTAGGGTCTGAATGGTATGCTTTGCCTGTCCATCCATCCGCGGGATGAAATGTTGTGCTAAGGTTAACCTGAGTACCAAGACCCTTCTAAAATGACTTCCATAAATGAGAAGTAAATTGAGGACCTCTATCTGATATGATAGACAAAGGAACCCAATTCAACCTCACCATCTCATTAATGTAAACCTTGTCATAGTCCTCCGTCGAATCTGTAGTCCTGACCGCCAAAAAGCGAGAAGACTTAGTCATCTTGTAAACTATCACCCAAATGGAGTCATGTTGTCTGTGAGTACGAGGTAACCTTGTAATGAAATCCATATTTATTACTTCCCATTTCCAAGTAGGAATGTCCATCTCTTGAGTCATACCCCTGGTTTCCGATGTTCTACCTTCACTTGCTGGAATTGGGGTACTTACTCACAAAATCTTCTATCTTCCTCTTCATACTATTCCACCAAAAGACTTTCCGCATATCGCGATACATATTTGTGGTGCCTGGATGAATAGAATATCTAGATTTGTGGGCTTCTGCAAGAATCTGTTGTCTCAACTCACCCATATTAGGAATACACAATCTACCTTGGTAGCGAAGTACACCAACTCCCCCTTGGGAAAAAACCTCCACTCTCTAATTGTGGAATGCACCCTTAAGTTCAAACAAGATTGCATCCATGTCTTGCTTTTTCTTAACCTTCTCTACCATTGAATATTATGTGCCATCCTAAATTGTTACAACATTGTGTTGTACTCATAAAAGCGAACTCCCAAGCAAGCAAGCCTGTGAACATCCTTCACTAGTTCCTTCATTTCGTCCTCAACATGGACTACACTACCCATATATAATATGCTAAGAGCATCTGCTACTACATTCTCCTTACCAGGATGGTAATGCACACTCTTATCATAATCCTTAAGGAACTCAAGTCATCTCCCTTGGCAAAGATTTAACTCTTTCTGGTAAACACCTATTGAAGGTTCTTATGGTCCGTGAACACATCTATCTGAACACCATAAAAGGTAGTGTCTCCAGGTCTTAAGTGAAAACACCACTGCTGCAAGCTCGAGGTCATGAGTTGGATAAGTCTTCTTATGCATCGTAAGTTGTCTAGAAGCACAAGCTATAACCTTATCTCGCTGCTTCAACACATAACCTAGGCCAACTTTAGATGCATCACAATAGACCAAATAACCATCTGAATCCTATAGTAGCATCAAGACAGGAGTTGTAGTCAACATAGTTTTTAATTCTGCAAAACTTTTATCACAATCATCTGACCATCAAAACTTGACCATTTTTTGAGTCAACCTAGTAAATGGTGAGGCTAAAGATAAAAATCCTTCTACGAATTCTATAATAACCCTCTATCCCCAAGAAACTTCTGATATATGTAGCAAACGTAGGTCTTGGCCATTGTTTCACTGCTTCTATCTTCTGTGAATCTACTCGGATCCCCTCACTAGACACAATATGACGAAGGAAAGCAATAGATTGCAACCAGAACTCACATTTGCTAAACTTAGTGAATACTAGCAATCTTTGAGAGTCTAAAGAACAACTCTCAGATGACTCACATATTCTTCTTCATTATCTAGATTAAATGAGGATATCATCAATAAAGACAATAACAAACAAGTCCAAGTACTGCCTGAACACTTTGTTAATAAAATCCATGAAAGTTTCAGGACCATTGGTTAGTCCAAACGACATAACTACAAATTAATAATGACCAAAATGAGTTTTGAAGGCTATTTTTGGAATGTCACCATCTCTGACTCTGAGCTAATGATAACTGGATCTGACGTCTATCTATCACCCTGAATTTGGTCAAACAAGTCATCAATCTTGGGGATGGGATACTTATTCTTGATTGTGACCTTGTTCAACTGCCAATACACAATGTACATTTTGAGAGAACCGCCTTTCTTCTTCACAAACAACATTGATGCGCCCCATGGCGAAATACTAGGTCTGATGAAGCCCTTATCTAGAAGGTCTTTCAATTGTTCTTTCAATTCCTTAATCTTTGTCGGATTTATTCTGTAAGGAGGAACATAAATAGTCTAGGTATTTGGAAGGATATTTATTCAAAAGTCAATTTCCATTTCGAGAAGAACTCTGGAAGATCTTCTAGAAACTCACTGACTACTGAAACTGACTCAAAAGTTAGGGCTTAAGAGCTCCTTAACCCAAACTAGATGATAGAGAAAACCCTTAGAGATCATTTTTCTAACCTTAAGGTAAGAAATGAATCGTCCCATAGGCACTAAGATACTACCCTTTCATTCTAAGATTGGTTCGTTTGAAAACTGAAAATGAACAATCTTAATTTTATAATCAACTGAGGCATAATAGGATTGTAACCAATCCATGCCTAGAATGACATGAAAGTCTACCATTTCTAACTCTACAAAATCTGTTGAGGTGACATTCTAAGAGACTATGACAAGGCAATTTCAGTATATTCGTCTAGCTATAATTTGGACATCAATTGTAGTAGAGACTGAGAAAGGTTCCGAGAGAGTTTCTGGACTAATAGTTAATTGGACTATTATATAAGGAGTTACAAAGGAGAGAGTATCCTCTGGATCTAACAATGCATAAACATCAAGGTCAAAGACTCGTAATGTACCACTGACTATATTAGGAGAACCTTCTTGATACTGGCGAGCCTGAAGAGCATACAACCTATTCTGGCGCTGACCACCACCTGTACTAGATGAGTTACCCTGTTGAGTTGGGAAACTTGTTGGTGCTGCTGAAGTTATAGACTCATGTCTACCATTACTACCTCCTTGACCCTATCTAGAAGGACAATCCCTGAACCTGTGACCGTACTGACTGCATCTAAATCATCCTTCCTTTTCTACAAGTCACTCGCCCGGATGGATCTTACCACACTTAGAGAAAGTAAGGTCTTGGTGCCTGGAACACTTCTCTGAGACTTAGAACCTGGTGCCCTAACCTTATGATCATACCTGTTCTTTGAGGATGGAACACTAGCTGATGAAGGGGCTGGTGCTGAAAAATTCTATTGACCCTGCGAGCGATTTCCACCACATGACTTCTTTTGAGAGTAGTCATAGTTTCCAGTCCTACCTTCTTGTTCTCCTTGACCTGTTTTATAAGTTTATCACCCTCAACCTATTGAGCATGATTTATGACCGTAGAGATGTCCATATCTCCCAACAACATAGCATTTTTGCACTCCATTTTCACCACATCTAACACTCTATACAAGAAATTATTCATCTGAGCCCTGGAGTCAGCAACCATGTGAGGATCATACCTGGAGAGTTGGTTAAACTTGAGCTCATACTCTTTGACTGTCATGTTACCTTGCCTTAAGTTCATGAATTCCTGGGCCCTTGCTTCTCTCAACTCTATCACAAAAAACCTGTCCAGAAAGGTCTCACTAAAACATTCTAAGTAATAGGGGCTGCATCTATACCCATGTTCTCCTTCCACTGAGTGTACCAGATATGAGCCACATCCTTAAGTTGGTAGGATGCTAGCTTAACCCGATCATTCCCAATGACCTGCATCACCTCGAGGATCTTCTTGATCTCATCTTGTCTTGACCCGAGTCTAACCCTGGACGTGGTCGACACTTAAAAACAATTGTTGGTCCCCAAGCAAACCCTCATCCTGGCTGACGACAAGCGGAAGACTAACTTAAGCATACAAAAGCTTAAAACTGAATAAAATTAATAACTCAAAATACAAAGGTTAACTTTAAAGATTAACTCTTAATAAAATAATATATTAAACTCACCATAAAATAGGCAACTTAGGTATTTAAAATATTTAATAAAATAAATGAATACTATAGACTTCTTAACTAAAATAACTATCTAAGAAGCCTCTAACTGAAAAGGACGGAAGTCATGACAAGACCACGACCACCTAACTAAACTCAAAAGTAAATGAAATCCTCCAAAAGCAAGAAGGATCACCATAGCTAACTCAAACTCTTGGATATATCAAAGAAGCTCCTGTTGATGATCCTGAATACCTGTGTCTGCATTATGAGAAGATGCAGGTCAAATGACTCAGTACGTGGAATGTAAGCGGAAAACTAAAACATAAAACATAGGCTTGAACTTGATAAAAGGAAACATACTTACCTCTTTTCAAACTTACTCAACTCAAGGAATACTCAAAACTACTCAACTTAAAGATTAGATACTCGACTATGGATACTCAACTCAATATAAAGCAATAATACACATGCTATATATATAAATAAAAAGCTTTCTAAAACAGTAAATGCAACTTAGTTCGTTAAGAAAAATTCAATAAAAAACTCAACTTTACTTGTAGAAGAAAGTAATATAGTTTTTGTTGGAGATTCTCTAACCGACACCCATCACTATGAGCCTAAGCAATGGTACAACGTCTTATTGCACGTTGCAAGAGGATCGTTCTATACCTTGCTGTCAGTATAGAACCTGAACTACTAAGTGGATCCACCAGTCTATGCTAAAAAGCACTAAGAATTCATCTAAAAAGTATGAACCCTTCTTCTCTCCATGTTGGTTACATAGTTTATGGGGGCTTGAGTTAATATGAAATCGCGTTTTTATATCGTTGCTCAATACTATTCCCAAAATACTTAGCTCATATGTTTTAGAAAACAAATTCTTATTTGGGTTTAGGTAATTGCTCAAACTTAGCTTTAAAATCTCTCTTGGAAATCATAGTTTCCTCTTTGCTAAAACTAGCCAAAGGCTTTGTTGGAAGTCTAGCTTCCTTTCTTGCTCAATATGTGAAAACATTTGTAACTCTTAGCGAATACTTAGTTCTCTTATAACTTTTGAGAAATGAACTCAACTGTTTACTCTTTTATTAACTTGAAACATTTGATCTTAAATCAACTCTTAGAGGATACTTAGTTCCCTTATATTTCTTGAAGGAAAGACTTCCACTTTTACTCTTTACTTTAACTTGAAACGTGAGCGTTAAAATGAGGTTAAAATGTTAGTAAGACTCTTGAAACTTTAAGAAACTTTGTTTTGACTTATTTCTTAACTTCTAGACTTAACTCTTGACTTCTTTAACTTTGACCATTACTTTCCTTGAATTGATTATGAATTCAATGTTCATGATCTCATATTTATGGATGATTTCATGATATTTAACTTGGAGGGTTCATGCAAAATTATGAGCATGAACTACTCAACTCAAGGACTCAAAGACACTTGTTATCTCAAGATTGTTTGACTTATATGGTTCATGCGGAATTTTGAGCATGAACAATTAAACTCAAAGACTTTATGGATAACATGTAATAGTCCAATGATTATAAATATAAACTCAAATGGCTTAGAAACTTATTCCTCAAGACTTAGGACTTGAATATGCTACTCGTCTCAAAGGTACTCAACTAACTGGAGTTCATGCGAATGTTATGGGCATGGACGGCTCGACTCAAGGGTCAAAATATCAATAAGGAACTCATGTATACGAATCTTATCATTCCCATACTTACTTCCTCAAAACTTAGTTCAAATCAATGGTTTACCTCAGAAGATTTACTGTTGAACTCAAAAGCCTTTTTGGAGTCTACTCTTAACTCTCTCTCTCTTGAATGTGAATTATGAATTCAAGATTTTTGGTTCATGACATAGAGGATCTCATGATGACAAGGTATAGTTATGAATACATTCTCTTCATTCTCATATACTCACTTGCTCGAGTCTTGAAACAAATTACTAGAAGTTGTAGAGGACTCCACAAAAGGACTCTAATTATCAAACTTAAACCTCAACTCTACCTCAAGTTTTATTTATGAATTCAATGTCATGATCATGTTAGGAATGCTTTTAGGTGTTTAGATGTAGCTTAGAGAAGTTAGAATCTAAAAGAAGTGAAGGTGCACTTTAAACGAACTCAAACGGAGCAACCGGAGGCAAACTGGATAGGGAAGGCGACCTTGGGGCTATGGGTGGCGCGGGGCACCAGCCCCTGAAGTACAGAGAAGGGTTTGGGGTGCTCTAGCTGGTGCATCGCACTAGGCCCCAACCTAGAAAATCTGTCGAACATCCTTGCTCGTTTTCTCACCTTAACTCGCCTAAAATCAAACTTTTTCTTCCTCAATTACTTGGATTCAATTATTTAACTTAATTACACTCAAATATACTGAATACAACACTATAATTACTCAATTTCATCTCAATAAATCACCAAAACCCCAACACAACAAGATTAAGAATGAACTTCAAGAACACCTCTCAAAAAAACATCAAGAACTGTAATCCTTAAACTTTAAGAATGAAATTTCGCTGAAAAATAACATGATTGGTGTGTGGTTGAACTAAACCAACACTATAAAAGCTTACATACCTCTTAGGGATTAAACCCATGGTGAAAATCTCCAACTAAACTCAAGAACGTCGACGAATGCCTTCATCCTTTTCCTCTTTTCTCCTTTTTGTCTTCTTTTCTCTTCTTGTCTCTTCTGAACTCTCAACCAAAACTCTAGGTGTATATTAGGATTGTAAAACTGAACATAAAAGGATTATACCCCTAAAAATATTATAAAAAATGAATTAAATCTGATTGGGTAAGGAAAGGACCAAGCCCCTCACTATTTTCGGCTAACATTCCTTAACAAGACAGCCTAACTTCAAAAGATTATATCGCACTCATCAAAGTCTAAACTTAGCAAACTCGGCATCTTTGGAAAGATAATTCAAAGATCTTTACTATGGTATCTTGTAAAGCATTTAACTCATCTTGTGCTAGGAGTTATGGTCGTTTGAAGTTGACCAAAAACTCATAATTAGCTTAACTTGCAAAATTTCAGATTTTGGTATTTCCAATTTAATTCTTTTTGGAACTCAAGGTGCTAAATCTAGTGAACTGACCTTAATACTAAATAACTTTTTTAATTCCTTGGTAAAATCTCACTAACTACGAAGAATGGTTCGAGTCTTAGCTCAAACAAATTTCTGGGGTGTTACACATCCAAGAAATTTTGAGGATCCTCACCAGCTACGATCCTAAGAACTCATGCGAATTCATCCTAACAAAGTCACATACCCTAGCAACTCTTGATCTACCATTAGCAATCACAGGAGCATGAACCCGCTGATTGTTCTGGTTGGAGACTTTAAGCCAACATCTTAATGACATTCCTGAATTCAACATTGGAGACTTCCTGATCTGGTATTGGAGGAGCTGTGTTAGCATTCCTATCATTCACATTCCTGGCGTTAGCTCTACGAGGAGGCATGATCATTGAAACATAGAACGTCGAGTTAGAATGGAATCAGATCATACCTTATGCACAATAAGAGTAACAAGAAAATGAAAATTTTCCTAAAACACTTTGTAGCCTCTCTCTCATTACATGTGGTATGCACTTCAGACTCATGAAAAGGACTCTACCTAGTGCGACTTTTCAGACATCCTAGGACACTTAAACCTAGTGCTCTGATATCAAGTTTGTCACGCCCCGAGCTACCCCCGAGACGCGGACACGGGACCTAGGACCACAAGTGATCCTAAATTAACCTTGTTGGCATGATCATGAGTATACTAAAGATAATAAATTGATGCGCAAGCTAAATCATAATTAAAATGAAAAGATGGGAATACCCATATACTATAACTAAGATATATGAAAACTGATGAGTTTAATACAGAGAATATATTAATTCAATACTAAATTAAAACTAACTATGTCTGAAAATAGCCTCTAACGTACTAGAAATGCTAGAACAGGCCCAGCTAAGTCTAGCAAAACTGAAATTAAAGGACTAAAAATATTGAAAAAAACTCATGCCTATTGTCCACGGAGAATGAGGTCTCACCACTAATTCTGCTGAACTTGGAAATCGAAAATCAATCTAAGCATGATCTAGATGCTAAGAACTTGAACCTATATTACGAGAAGATATATCAAATGTATGCATCAGTACTTGAAAGGTACTAAGCATGTAGGATAGAGTAAAGCTGAAATAACATATAACTGAATAAAGAAAATAAGCAAAGATATAATCTGAATGCTGAGGTAACTGAATGCAGTGACTAATTTAGAGCACGATGAAATTGAATATTGAATATACTAATAAATGGTCAATGCAATAGAATATGATTGAACTTTTGGAGCTACTAATAACCGATAATGAAACCACATGAGGAAAATATGGAGTCCGATGTATACGTCTCATCGAGAAGACCCAATATACCCTGTCATAGGTATAGAGGCATGCTTGTGTGATCACTAAGTTGATGCCCACAGAGAGAATTTACAACTTACTTGGCTAGTAGTTCTGGTACCATTCGGGTATGTTGAACCCTAGTCCAACTCGGTATTATTCTACTCCCCATGAATTAAGTGGTTAATTGATTATGACTGAGTTTCTGTAAATACTGGATACCTCAAAATTGAACATACAAACTGAGAATGCAACAATTAATTTGGTAAAGATGCATTCAAATACTGATGCATGTATATATAAAATAATTGAAATACTTTACCTAGCATGTGCAATTTAAGAACTAAAGAAATACATAGCTAGGGTTTAGAAATTCATGCAATAAACTGAGTAATAACATGGTAACGTGATTTGGAACATACAACTAACTAATTCATGATAATCTGCTGAAGTTCTAGAAACCCTAGGTCTAATCATGATAAGGGAATCATGAATCTGACTGAAAATCTAGGGACCCAATGGCTGAAAGGAATCCACTAGAGAAATCCCACATATTTGGTGACGAATTCCATGGAGAAATCTTTAGATTTCACGGCTAGAACCGATGGAACCTTGTAGGGTTTTTGAATTAGGGTTCTTGACTTTTTTCTCCTCTCTTGCTTCTAATTTTCTATGTTTTGATTAATGATTTGACTTAGGTAAGTTCTAGTTTTGTTTCTAGGCTTAAACTGAATAAAACCTCTTGATTTAGGGTCTAAACGACGTAGCTTAGGAGCCAAACGAACAAGGAAAATACCAAAAGACCCCTGACTTAAAAGTTATCAGAATCACTAACGGAGTTGATTGTCCATAAATCGACTGATGGTTTGTACTGGTCGACAGTCGTTCACAACTGAGGACTGAAATTGACTGGCCCATCGACGGAGCAGTCTGATAGACCGTAAGTCGACTGACGGTCCGTACTAGTTGACTATCGTTCACAACTAAGGAGTGAAAGTTGGCTGGCCCATCAACGAAGCTGATTAACGGACCGTAAGTCGGCTGACAGTTCGTACTAGTCGACCATCGTTCACAACTAAGGACTAAAAGTTGGCTGGCCCATCGACAGAACTGACTAACGGTCCGTACTAGTCGACCTTTATTCGTGACTAAAGACTGAAATTTGGATGGCCCATCGACGGAGCTGATTGACGGATTGTAAGTCGACTGACGGTCCGTAGTTGGCTTCTGCTGGTGGCACCTGCAACTGCTGAAAATCTACACTTTTTATCTGTTTCGGATACGGAGTGTTACAATTTAAGATACATATTATATTTCGAAAATATTTTAATAAATAAGAATTTTTCTTAACTAATATTATGAAAAAATAATTGATTTATATATTTCAAATTAATATATTTCAATTAAATTAATCATAAAAACTAAATGTACAAGATTACTATGAACATCATGAAATGTATGTTTGGTAAAAATATTTATATTATAAATAAAATGTCATAAATTATTATAATATTTGACCAAAAGATAAGTCGAACTAAAAAAAATGACTTGCAATGTGGAGTTGCAAGTCCTAAACATATTAAACTAAAAAGATAGAAAATAAGTTCTACATTTAAAAAAAAAATTACCATAATGCTATTATGTCAAATTTCAATAGAACATAAGTTCTAAATCTAAAACAAAATTTTACCACGATACTCTTATGTCAAATTTTAATATAACATACATAATTATGATTTAAAGAAAAGACAAACGTAAGTCTACAACCTTAGCAATGAATTCTACTCTAACTTAAAAATTAGATTACTAACAAAATTATGCTAATAAAAAAAATCATGACATAAAGAATAGATAATATCAAGAATTGCATGGAATCACATGAAGTAAAAGGTTGACAATGATAATTAAGTAAATGAAATATAAATAGTAAAAAATAAAAAAAATTAACTTTTAGAAAATTTTAAAATAAATAAAAAATAGATTATTTTAAATTATTAGAAATAAATAAATAAATAAATGAAAAAGTCATCCCTCCGCTCTTTGAGAGTTGAAAAGGATAATTACAATTTACATAGCCAACCAAACACGCTAGACAATATAATTATATCAATTACATCAAAAGTAAGCCTAACCCATATCGGTGGCCCCTAGAGTTGGCACAAAGTTTCACTTAGACACCTCAAGTGGGTGATGTTCATTTTAAACCCCTCATGTACGATATTGTTGTGTCATTTTGACATTTTTCACTTACATGACATGCTGAGTGTAATACACTCAAAGTCAGCGCATTAAGAACTTTTTTTTCAAGCCAAAAAATTATTTTAAAAACACTATTCATCTTCTTAACTCTTTCTTTGTGATTATCTCATCCACCACACACCATCAACCCACCGTCGTTGTATCATTGCCATTAATCATATTAAAATCGAAGTAATTTTTAATTTTTCAGATTTGAAAATCACTACAATCTTTATCTTCTTCTCATTCTATTTCTTTTGATCCAACAGTTAAATTTTTAGCACCACAAAATAATTACTCTATTTCTTGTTCATTATTTGAATCTTCTGCACATACAAAGAATGCACAAAAAAATAATTCTTTCATTATTAGTTATAAATTCACTTTTTTAGAAGTAAAGAAGAGAAAAAAAATAGTGCTTTTATAAACTAATTTTTTTCAGTATCATTAAATTCTTTTGAAAGTGTTTCTTGAAAAGACGATAGAGTGAAAAAAAGGGTTGAGGTTGGGGCGGGTAGGGGTAAAGTGGATGGACAATCTAATGGGGGGTGGAGGAGCGGTTGGGGTTGGGATGTGTGGGGGTGGAGAAGACGTCTGGATTGGTTGGGTGAAGAAGATAAGAGTGAGTTTCTTGGAAATTAGAAGTGTTGAATTTCTTTTTGAAAAATATTTATTATGTGAGTTTCAAGTGCCATTGTTATTAGTTTAGAATTATTTTTTACATATATGACATGTGTCTTTGTTTAATTCGTCACTATGACGCGTTATCAAACAAGCGTATTGTACACACTTTATATTTTTGAATAATTATTAATAATTAAAATAATGAAAAAATGACATAAGAGAACCCAATGTAAGATATCTAAAATGAGCAAAATTTTAGTTAAAATATCTAAGTAAAGCTTGGTGCCAATTTTAAGGCGAACTGATGAATTAGGATAATGAAAAATATGTTATTATTTTTTACAAATTAAAAAGTAAGAAAATGATACATATATTTTTTAATTTCAACACTTTGTTAATATCTTCCCCTCGTTCTCTGCCGTTTCTTCTCTATCCTGGCTGTTCGGTGATGCAAGTGTTCAACGTTTGCACACTGACACTAAAAGCAATCTGAAACAGGAAATCCACAAAAATGGCAGCAATGTGCTACAAAATTTCTATAAACTCTAATATCAATACCAATGGCCTACTTTCACCTCCCCCAAACAAACTACAGTCACGTCTTTTACTCTCAAATCAAAAATTTTGTGGCCGCAGGACCCTTGCAAGTCCACCTTTTTCATTGAGACGAAGTAAAAAAAGTTGGCATGGATCACTTCGAGTTTCGAATTCGAGTCAGTCTTCGGCGTCTAACTCCTTCGATGTTGTCATAGTTGGTGCCGGAATCATTGGATTGACCATCGCACGCCACTTGCTCCTTGCCTCAGATCTCTCCGTCGCCCTAGTTGATGCTGCTGTTCCTTGCTCTGGCGCAACTGGAGCAGGTAAAAGTGTATTGAAGATCTTATACATTGGAATTAAATGGGCCAAATACTGCAAAATGGATATTGAGGATTTATATGCTGACCCAACTAGGTTTGGGATGGAGAAGTAGTAGTGGTAGTAGTTATTGTTCTATAGCCGAAGCCTACTAGTTCGGGTTCAAGGTTTAGTATGCTGTATATATTAACTTAGTATGCTATCAATCTTGAGTTTAGTCAAATTAACGAGCTATATTAGTGTACTGATTGAAGATAGATTAACCACAAAGATCAACTGAATAAGTAGGTCAATGGTCTGTCAAACACTTAAGTGGACGAGTTTATTTGTTTCTATAATAAGTACTACAGTGTTGTTGTAATTCCTTATTCTCTCACTTGAGAATTTTTGAGAACATCTCTATCTGCTGATATTCCTATTGTTCCCAGTGACTTGAGTGATTGATTGTAGATTTTCTTTATTGTTTCTCATTTGAGCTGGTTTACCATTCTAGGTCAAGGATACATATGGAAAGCACACAAATCACCCGGTACTGAGAAATGGGACTTAATGATGAGAAGCCACCAATTATGGGAGAGCCTAGCCAAGAGAATTCAACTTCAAGGGATGGATCCTTTAGAGGTACTTGGCTGGAAGAAGACAGGTGATTTATATCCTTCCTAATATCTGCTTTCAGTCATTCTACTGCCACTATCTTTAGTCAACTTACATCCACTGGGTGCTTCTTTATGACTTTAGGAATGGGCCG
This sequence comes from Solanum pennellii, assembly GCF_001406875.1. Lineage (NCBI taxonomy): Eukaryota > Viridiplantae > Streptophyta > Magnoliopsida > Solanales > Solanaceae > Solanum > Solanum pennellii. Next base: position 60,370,765 of record NC_028645.1, on the reverse strand, counting down.
ACCTTTATCATGTTATATGTCTTGTTTTCTGTTCTATCTTGTTTTTATGTTTGATGCCCGTGAACTGGTGGTTACCTAGAAGCTTATGCAATATAAATATAAGGAGATTATCTCGAAATCGAAGGTGGATATGATTCTGACCAATGAGGTTTTTAGCTCTACAAAGCAGCCAAAGGGGTTAGAATCGGATGGATCAATGGTGAAATATCACATTATTTTCCTGTCTTTTTAGAAAAAACATTTTCAACACTGAGGAGGTATGTTCCTCCTTAATGATATGCATACTCAATTGTAATTATTTTTCCTTTTTTTTTCTGGAAAATTCATTTCCAAATGACAAAAGGTGGTATATTTTAGAACATCAGTGACCAGTCAGGAAGATTTCAGGTTTGAGACAGTTCTGGTAAATGCCAAAGTTAAAGGAACCTCATATTTGTTGAGTCCTTCTCTTTTTGATAGACTTTTTGACAACAGAGACCCCAAACATTCTTTCAGTCTGTTTAAATTGTTAGTTTTGGATTCTTTGTGAATATTCTAGAATATGTGTAATCATAGTAGGTAGCTTAATTATTTCCTGGTGTTGATTTCCTTTCCTTTTTAGGAAATGTAATTACTTAAATCCCAATAGCTTGACTGCTTGAGGAATAATCAAGCTGAGTTTCTCTCATTTTTTTTCTCCTGTTCCATAGTTGAATTGTCCCACACTGGTTGAAGGAATGAGTAGTTGTCTCCTTATGTAGTCTTGAGAACTTTCCATCTGAAGAGCTAACTTTTCAGATTGATTGAGGCCCAAAGTCCATTTTCTTTAACATGGGAGCACCATATTAGAGCCAAACCCATCCCTGTTCTTGGTTTACCCAATGCTGGGACCCCATTAATGTCATTCACGCTTTAGTTGATAGGCCTGAAGGGTGGGGTGGGGGTGGAGGGTGGGGGGTGGGGGTTAGATCGTTGTTTCACTTTAGTTGAGGGAATAGGAAGTATATCCTTATATGCTCTTGGGAAATTCTCATTGCATGAGCAGTTTTGATGAGGTATGCCTAAGGTCTATTTTTTTTACCACTAACAATGTGGATTTTCTCCAGTGTCCATTGAAGGCAACTTTCCATTTCCCTTTTTTCAGTATACATCCCTTTTTCTGTAAAACGCAATTTAGAAAGCAATTTTTTTTGATATCTCCTCATTTAGAGGGAGGGTGTGGTGTTTTCTCTTTCTTGAGTCTTGTCCATGTGATTCCTTATACCTATTTCACGTGCACAGGCTAAGGGAAAACCTTTCTTCTGTAATTATCGTTACAATTCCACTCCATCATATTAAAGATTTTAGGGGAAACCACTGAGTGAAGTTCTTATCATCTGATAGGAAGCCTTTTAGTAAGTAAAACAACAGATGAGTCAGCAATATTAAAAAGGAGGGTGGAGGAGCTATCACAGGAGGGATTGAGAGCTGAGTTCTTGTCCTCCAATGACTTGCTATCAGAAGAACCGGAACTTGTGGTTGAGAAGGAAGGTGGGGCAGCTTTTTTCCCTGATGATTACCAATTAGACGCTCATCGTACTGTTGCATTTATTGAGAAGGTTTGTTCCCTTTCCTTCTTTGTATCTTTCTTCCTTTCTCTTCCACTTTGATTCATTCTTTAGGAATAAGCTTCCATGATATCTTACAAATCCTATATATTCTCAAATTGATAATTACTTGTTTTTTTGATCATTGTCCAGGGTAACAGGCATTTTGCTGTGGAAGGGAGATATGCTGAATTTTATCATGAACCCGCTATTGGATTAGTTAGGTTTGACAGTTTCCATATTTACTGATGTTTGAACTCTTTCTGGTCAGTATGATCACTAATAATAAATTTAATAAATTCAGACATGGAAATAGCTGCGAGGTTGGAGCTATTCAAACTTCCAAGAATACATTGCACAGTAAGAAGGCTGTTGTGATTGCAGCAGGTTGTTGGACTGGGTCTTTGATGCACGACCTGATTAAGCAACCAGATATTGACCTCGACCTTCCCATAAAGCCTCGAAAGGTTTTGGATAAGATGTAACATGCCCATTGAATTATTTACTTTGTTGCATTTGTTTGTTATCTTATTTTCTTATTGAAGATCTAATAAAGGGTTAAAAGAAAAGTAGATTTAAATATTTTTCAAAGAAAACCATATTATTTGTTGATTCTTTATAGATGCACAAGTTCTAGTCATCTATCCCATAACTACAACCAATTGGTACATCAGATGGAGGAGGGGATGCATGGAAGTGAACTAGGGTGAAATACACCCATTCACATGCTGATGCTCATATGCCACCAGCCCAAACCAGACCATTACTGTTATATCTTATTTCTTTCTTGTGGCACTCTGTCATTATTTACATTATTGTCACTATATTATTAAGAACTTCATTTTCTTCTCCTGCCGATTGGGTGAGGGTGGGGGGTTGAATTGGGAGAGTCGTGTCTGATTTGGTTCTTCATATGCATATGCTAATCTGTACTCTGTAGCCACCATTTCTTACTCGTCCCTCTCTGTTAGGGCTTCAGACCATTTCTTTAACTTCAGCTGATGCCTTGTTTTGCCTAATTTAGTTTTCAGGTCCTGGATATTAGGCAACATTAATTCATACGATATTTAAAAGTAAACATGTGAGTATTTGTGGGTATGTGACTGGATGCTCAACTGGTACTGTATGAACTACTCTTTCTTGTCAACTTTTGTTTGATCCCTGCCTCCCCCCTCCTGTGGATCAGTTTCTTGTTAATTCATATATCCATTAATTCTATGGAGGGGTTGCTACATAACCCAAGTTACAAATTAATTCTGGAAACAAAAAGGAAGAGCATGAAAAGAGAGAAGAGAAATGAAATCAAAAGTTGCTCCAAGACTTCTCATCTCAGCGCATGGAATTTGTATTCCTTTATCCCTTTAGCTGGTTATTAACTTCAAATGAGATATTGTTTTACAAGCTCAAGATAGAGACACTCAGCAGTTAGAAGAATCCAATGCTCTTAATGGTCTGTCTGTCTAAATCAGCCTTAAAAGAATCCAAGGTTCTCGATTGTGTCTGGATGTACATATTTTTCAAGAGTTCCCTTCTAAACCTATCCACCTCAAATAGGGAAGTCATTAAGTGAATATCAATATAGAAAAGGTGAAAACCAACGGCCAGAAGAGAAGCATGTAATGTATGATGGCAATTTGATTAATCTTTCTATGTATGGATCTGTCTCCTTGTCATAAACTTTTTGCTGGAAACCTTTTCTCGTGCCTACTTTTCAATAGATTCAACCTTATACATTTGATATTTACAAGTGAAGCTATATTTTGCCTCTGTAAACAGGGTCACCTGCTTGTGATAGAGAATTTCAAGTCGTTCAAGCTGAATCATGGAATTATGGAGGCAGGGTATACCAAGCATCAGTCGGCAACCCTTAAAGCTACTGCATCTGATTCAGGGCCTGTCTATAATGCACAAGATTTGTCTGTTTCAATGACGGCAACTATGGATGCATCAGGCAATCTCGTCCTTGGTAAACTATATCCTGTTGTTGAATTATGAATCCTCCTGTGTTTTACCCACAACCAGTATGTCTAACCCAATTCAGCTAGATGTGAGTAGTTCCAAGCTCCATAGTACCCTTTTCCCTCCCTTATAATACAAAGTATTAAGGAGTCGTTTTGGTGTGAGGGATACAAATAAATAGTCTTGGGATAAAAAATAGTCCAGGGATAAAATTTTGGTCTCTTATTTGGTTGTCAAGTTTGGGATAACTTATCCCACCATTTATACCATATGATGGGATAAGTTTTCTCAAAAATATGGTGGGATAACTTATCCCAGGATAGCTAACCCCGGGATGATTAATCTTGGATAACTTGTTCCCAACCAAACGACGTGCTTTTTTTATGAAGAAAAGGATTTCATTAAAGAGCATCAGGGTGATGCTAATGGCGAAAGTGTACAAAGAAAGAGAGTTTGTTCCCATACACGAGTAAGCTTCGATCAAAGAGCGAACAAGATCCCAAAAACTGTCAACACTATTAACAGGAGACAATAAGTAGCATTTAGTTTTTAGAGTATAGCTTAGAGTTGAGATCCCATCAAAGCATCTGCGATTTCTTCATTCAAGACACATCAACTTGAGGGAATGATCAATCAATTCAATTCCCAATATCTCCTCTTCTTTTTTTTTTCTTCTAATTTCTCATGGTACCAGAGCAGGCAGAGTTATTGAGATTGAATCTTACCGCCAACCATATCAAAGAGAATTTTCACGTGCTTGGTCCATGGAAAAAAATCAGGCCCGCACGTGAGGGGGCGTGTTGAGAATATAATAAAAATGTGCTCTCTCTAACAGCTTAAGCTTTAGATGAGATGGTCACACACTTCAACAATTATTATTATTATTGTTATGAAAAGTTCTGCGTATTTGTACTGACATAAACGTCCATGATAAGGTCAAATACTCCTAAAAAAGCAATAGTTTCAAAATCAACGTACTATCAAGGCTAAAACCTATTCGCATTAGTAGATATCAACTCTATGCATATTTTCCTCTGGTGTTTTCTATCTTTGGCTAATCTTACATTTGCTAAAGAGGTGGCACTTTATTTTATTTATTTGTTTTAGGTCTACAACTTGTATTTTTAACATAGATCTTTGCCTAGTTTCTCATATATTATTTGAAGGTATGGTAAATCCAACTAGGATATATCTCTTGTTGCATGTCTTGGCTAACTTCTCGGATATAATATTCATGATATCTAGAGCCGTTTAGACAACTTTCTCCAAAGTTGTTTGAAAACATATTTTCGGGGATAAGTTTGTGCAAAAGAAAACTGTGTTTGAATAGTCGTAGTTCTTTGAGGATTTGTGAGTGGAAGAAGAGCTTTTAAATGGAAATATACCTTCAAAGCTTCTCTCCATTGAAAAAGCTTTCTGAAATAACTTTCTGCTAAAACTCCTTTAAAAAGCTAAACAGATGTGCTCTCTCGGAAAAAGGATCAACCTTTAACCTGTTTAATTTTGGTAGCTGCGGGCACTTTTCCCATTGTATGGTATCTGGTAGTCCATTTATATTGAATAAAATTGTAATGGAAGGAAAAGGAAATATCCATTTTGTGCTTCCTTTTATGTCATCTTAATAACTTGCTGAAAACTTGTAATCATAATCGCATGGCTTGGCAAGCTTTCTTTCTGTTCATCTTTTTTTTAAAAAAAAAAATCTGAATCGTTGAAGGTAAGTGTGGTTTATATAAATCTTCACTCATGTCTATTCACCAAGATCTTTTCTTGCAGGGAGTAGCCGACAACTTGTTGGGTTTAACACAGAGGTAGATGAATCTGTCATCAACCACATATGGCAGCGGGTTGGAGAGTTCATACCTGCTTTAAGACATGAATCTCTTGAAGATTTGCGTCAAAGCAGAGAAGTTAGAGTAGGACTTAGACCTTACAGTAAGTGAAATCCAGAAACTTGTCTTGTAGCAATCATGTCTGAACTCCTAACATAATGCAAAGTTGCAAGCTTGCTCATGAGCTCGACTGTTTTTTGATTTAGTTCCTGACGGGAAGCCTGTCATTGGGCTTGTTCCTGGATTTTCAAACGTCTTTCTTGCTGCGGGGCATGAAGGAGAAGGACTATCACTGGTATTTTTCTCTGATCTGCTTCTGCAGATAAACTGAAAGACATCATTTTCTTATAAATATTGTCCCATTCATTTTAATTTGAAGTCAGCTGTTCTTGCTGACTTTCCGAGTTCTTATATTCTTCTAAGTTGATTTGTGGGCAATCTTTTCTCTTACCAGGCTCTCGGAACAGCTGAAATGATTGCTGATATGGTGTTGGGAAATCCTTTTAAAGTAGATGCAGCACCTTTTACTCTGCTAGGCCGGTGCTTCCACTAAATAGTGAGCCCAATGCCATGATTGAGCATAAATAAAGCCGAAATTTGAATGCCCTCCACCCTGAAGGTCACATCACATTCTTATGTTACTGCTGCATGATGTTGCATTTTGGTTATAGCTTTTCTTTCTATCATTTCAGTGCAATAACTGAATAATGGGAAGTTACAACTGTTTATATTGGCATGTGGATTTATCAACAGAGAATGTAGCAACGATAAGTTGATGAATTGGCTCTGGCATGCAGTTCACAGGTGTTGAATGAACAGAGATGTAGCTTCTATAGATAGAGACAAGCTAGAACTATTCCAGCAGGACTCATCTTCCCAGCTCTCCAACCATATGGCTCTTATGTAAAACTAAAATAGCAAAATGCTTTTGCTGTGTTTGATATCCTTATGGATTTAGTGCTTGCAATGTTTCATTTTGAGTTCTCTGTTCTAGCTCATGCATGTGCATTTGGGCTCATTTGTCTAGGAGTATTTTGCTTGTTGTTGTGTGTGTAGTGGGTTGAAGGTCGGGGGTGGGGAGCTGAATTTGTGCAATTCAGTTGGTACAGGTTGATCCAAGCTTTATGGGTCAATATCGGCAAAACCCAAGTCGACCCATCTATGAATATATTCTTAGCCCCTACCACTCAAGCCTGAGGGTTGAGCAGGTTATACTTTTGTGGGCTGATTTTGCCCCTAGATTTAGCTAAAGGCTCATCTTTTAAGCTGTCAAATCCTGTAACCCTATTCTGTATAAAGGAAAAAGAAAAATGTTCTTCATGTGATTGTGTTCTCATGGATAAAATGCTCTCAATGTTTATTTGGAGTTCAAGATTTTTTCTTCACTTAAATTTGTCAAAATAGTACTTGTTGTGTGAACTATAAGGGGTCGTTTGGTGTGAAGGATATTGCCACTTAATTTGTTGTTTGGTTGGCAAGTTCGAGATAAGTTATCCCAGGACTAATAATTAGTACTAGGATATGTTATCCCTTCCCTTGGGTGTTATAGTAATATCGGGATAACTTGTCCCGGGATAAAATGACTAAATGACAAAAATATCCGTTTAAACACTTTTTATAAATTACTTTTCACATTCATGAAGGGTAATTTTGTAAACATATGTTCTTAAGATTTATTATTTTGAATGCAACAAACCGAAAACTCAATAAAAAAATAATCTTAGCATAACTAATCTTATCATGACTAATCCCATCATAACTTATTCCATTATAACTGATCCCATCATAACTTGAATTCAAACCAAACGACTCCTGAGCATTAGGAAATTGTTAAGGCTCTTCTGTCTGTCCTTTTTTATTTTTTGTAAGTATTTACAATTGTTTATACCAGAGGCTTTCCATGGGGTATGTTGATGTTGTACTTACACTAAAGGCCTATGAGACACTCATTGATAGATTATTTTATAATAGTGATTCACATGGATATGCTATTAGGTATCCCTATAGCTGTGATACCCTGACATGATTTAACATTGGAGACCGCAGGGCGCAGAAGCTTGTATGGTATATTGGAGGGGCCCTGTCTGTTCTTAAGTTTGGGATCTGCATTTCTTTCAACTATCCTTTTATCCACTTTGTTCAGTTCCTCTGCAAATTGCTCAAATCTTTGCTTTACCCATACATCATCTATCCAATTTGGAGATTGTTGTTGACCCAAGTATACTTCATCAGATGTAGGCGCCGAGAGTACCTCTAATAGTGCCATATATAGGGTAGTTTCAGACCTGTTGGGTAACATCTTGAGGAAGAACTTATCTGGGTCATGGAGAAACTCTGCGAACTCTTTTGTCCCTTCCATCGGGATGAAATTCCGACATTTGATTGGGTGATTTAGTGGATGACCCACGTATTCATATTGTCCAAAGTTAACTGAAGCATGAAGACCTGAGGAAATCCATATAAGGGTTGTGAGAGCCTCTACTAGGTCAGAGAGAGTAGTCATTGGGTACCACCATGTTTCATTACACTTGTCTCCATGGCCAATTTTCTTAATCTCCGACCACCATTCTTGGATCTCATGGTCAGATCTCAGGGAATTATCATCCTTGTAAAAATGTAGACAATAGTCATTTACCCATCTCTTTGTTGCTACCCAAATTTCTAGTCCATCTCTACCATATGGATAATCTTCAAAGAGAAGCTGAACGCCAGCCAGGCAATCTGGGTTATGGAAAGCCATACCTCTGCGAGTTTAATCAATGTGTTATTTTGTAGTAGTAATAGTAGCTATAATGTACATCAGCAGATTTAGGGATGATGGAGAAAAATGTTTTCAATTATTTATTTTATCTAAAAAAAAAAAAGGAGGAAAATGTTATCATATTTACTTTGGGAAATCATTCTGGATCATTTTCCATGTATGTTCTAATATAGAATTAGGTGAAATATGGTACTATTATACAAGCTGGAAGATAGTGTATGAAAATGGTGTTCTCTAGTGACAATTCTGAGTATGAAAAGTTAGTAATAGTGTCTAGAAGCTGGAAGATAGTGTATGAAAATGGTGTTCTCTAGTAACAATTCTGAGTATGAAAAGTTAGTAATAGTGTCTAGTTGTTGGCCTAAAGCATGGATTTGGAGTAAGAATTAGGATACATCAAAAAAATGATGAAGGTTTAAGCTTGGGACTTCCATGTTGGAGGTCTCAAGTTCGAAACCCTTACCGGCGAAAGTAAGGGGTTTGCCTTCTGGGTCGAGCTCGTCGCACGAGGTTTGCATAGTGCGGGTTACCTCTCCTATGTGATTTGCGAGTTATTGCATAGGAGCGGGAGTTTTACCATGTGTGCACGCAAAAGGAAAGCAGTTACAGGTTTCCCTTGTCATAAGAAAGAAGTTGTGGAAAATAAGAAGATTTTCACCCATAAGTGGAAAATGTAGTTTTCTTTCTTTTGATGGAATTTTTTTTGTCGGAGAAAGCATTTTCAACAATTTGAGATGACTAACATTGAAAAATAATTTCATGAAGACACATATATTCGTATACCAAACAATTTGTTAGGTCACTCAGTTCATATCTCCTGCTAGCATACCTTTTCAGCAAGTCACCAGGGAGGCTTTGCTCATCAAATCTCCATTCCTTGTAGAGTGAAGAAGATAGTTCCATAGATACTTCACCAGAATAAAGGGTCTTCTCAATGATTCCTCCACCTTTTAAGACAGTACTTCGAGCCAATGCATTAATATGCATAGTGTCCTTGAAGTGAGGATCCAATAACCTGTGAATTGGGTGCATAACACTCAACTGCCTTCTGGTGGCAATAATGAATGGCTCTACAACGGCATGAGTTTTTAGCCTACAATTTAATATACCCATGAATAATGGAAGTAGTCAAATTTGGAAGCTCAATGACATGGCAATTGCTACGTGATTTTAGTGATTTTACCAATGGCTGATTAGCTGATGATAACCAGAATCATTCACTCCCACATGAGCTTTAGCAAACTGCCATAAGGCTGCCTCTGATCCATTGCCCCCTGGACGAAATACCCTCTGAATCTCAGTGCCACGTGAAAGCCCTGGTAAACTTAGTTCTATAGCAAGTGGCTTTAGCGTGTCATCGTCCTTTAAGAATAGTAGAGTCCTGGATGCATAGGCGCACACACCATTTTTGTTTATTTTTCCTAAAAATGGCATGAGATAGTTGTGGTGGTCCAAGATGAAAATCCTCCATTGGTTCATTGCCTGCAAAATTGAACTGAACTCTTTATGAAATTCTCAATGTTTGTTGAAGCTCTTTCCAGCAACATTCATGGATATTATCTTTTCCTCCATTGGATGATATTTCAGGGGTAAGTTCCTTCAAAATGACGGTGCAATTAGTCTAAAACGTACTTACTTCTTGAAGAGTGAGACCATCAAGGTTATGTTCTATGTGTGATCGTCTTATTGAACTCCATATTCCATTCTTGCTTCTTGGTGGAAAAGCCTGTGATGTCAAAACACATCCAACAAGATTTGAAACTTATAACACACTTTACTGCGATAGAACCCAGAGCAATTTTAAAACATAGTCAAAAGTAGTGTAAATTTGGGCTCATTTTCTCAAAGAAAATTTGTGTACGTGCACCCCAACCCCCTCATGATGGGACTCCGTTAATGGAAGGGGAAATATGAGTATGACTGGGCCAAAAGTTTTGTTAGTACAAAATTGAGTAAACTTAGATAGTACAAGGGGATTAGTCAAACACAATTTACTAATCAAATAATATACAAAACACGTCTGAAATCTTATTCTTTGGTCAATAGAATATGTGGACTCATAAATAGGTTTCTGTTTTATAATTATTCATCTAATCCTCTTATTTCTCATAAGGGAGAATACATAAAGACTCCCATAAACTACTCCATGATTTTTTTTTTTAATAAAAAACACTAAATTTTTTCGAGGTCCTATGTACCTTCTATAGTTGTTCAAAGTGGTATTTCCTTTCCGATCCATGTGGAATTTGCAGTGCTTGCACAACCGTTCACTGTGCATGAAAAGCTCCTTAATTATTGTAATTTACAATCGGAAAAGGGCTCAAAATATCCTTGAACTATTGGAAATGATACAAAAATACCCTCCGTTAACCTATTAACTCTATAATACCCTTGACGTCAATCTTTATGGCCATATAATGCCCTTATCACAAACAACTCCATTAACATATATAATTAGAGTTTTCATTTAATACATGGCAGCCTGTGATTCGTTGGAAATTTGATTAATCTAAACAAATTAAATCCCAACCCACACCTGAATCTACCTATTAATCACTCGCCCCATCTAGAATCTCCAGTTCCCCTTGCGTTTCTGTCCATAAAAGAAACATTGATTCAAGGTCAAAAAAATTGTGAATGATGAATCAAAAGATCCAAATAAGTAATACATGATTCAATTTTTTATAACAATTATGAAGAACCTGTCACTTTCTACCTCATAGATAAATTCTCCAAGAAATGCCTTAAGTATGCATAGTTGTGGAATTGATCTGGACATATTGACACTTCATTTCAGCAAATGGATATGAAATTCAACACCCAAAATATTCACAAGTCGATAATTGATTTTGGACTAAGATAGTTTGGTGCAATATAATGGACATTAAGAAAGAGGTTTCTCATGAAAATAAAGTACACAATGGTGAGAAGTTTGAAAAAGATCAAAACATATCTTGCAGGTTTGAAAAATGTTTGGTCTGCAAAGGGAAGCACCCTCAAATTGATTCTCAAAAATCTAACAAGCCACCAAGAGCAAGGAGTAAGTCTTTTGATGAAACGTCTTTTTAAACATAGAATTAGAAATTCAAAAAGTCTTAGCTATGTTCTTGAAGAATGAGAAAAATTCCCATAGCAGAAGGAAAGAGAAAATGGACCTAGTTTATAGATTTAAACTCTTTAGATAATGAGTTTTCTAGTTGGATTGGGTAGAAATTAATGGGTGGATCCATATTTAGATTTAATTTAATTTGTTTAGATTAATGGAATCTTTAACGAATCACATGCTGCCACATATTAAATGAGAACTCTAACTTTCTATGTTACCAGAGCTGTTTGTGATAAGGGTATTATAGAGCCGTAAATATTGACTCAAAGATATTATAAAGTCAATAGGTCAATGGAGGATTATTTGTATACCAATTTCAATAGTTCAAGGCCCTTTTTCGATTTACAATTTCTTATACTCTTTAACTCCTCACTCCCTTTTTCTCTTCTCCCACCGACCGCCTCCACCTACCCTAACACCAGTGTAGCACCAACAAAATCCACTCCAACTCCTTCTGGTTCTCCTCATAAGATTAACCCCCCCCCCCCAATTGCTTAGTAAAATTTATATTTTCAATGAAATCTATCAAACATGTGCTCGTTCAAATTTGACCACTTTATTTGAAATCTCAGATTTCTGATGGGAAGTAAATATATTAAGGATATGCAATCAAAATATCATCTCTTTGAAACTCCACAAACTCTTTATCTTTTCATCTCTTCTTTTGTCCTTTGCTAACTTTTTTATTTTTGTAACTTGTCAATGTTAAATCAAGACACTAGAGAAGAAAGCAAATGAAATAAATTTACAGATGACATGCTTTTCTGTCCCACAGGATCATCAACCACAATCTTATATGACATTTATTTGAGATTCATGCCATCTAAGAAATGGGAAAAAAATAATAATCAGGTTTTGGGGTAAGAAGAAATGGGGGAGTGGAGTGTGCCTCTCTTAGTGAATAAAGAAAAAAGGATGAAGAAGGAATTGGTTTGGGGGAGGACTTCTGATGTAAACAAGTAGTAGTAACTGCTTAGGGAGGTGTCTTGAAAGAAGAAGATGGATTCAGGGGGATATGAAAAAAGGGGTCTTTTTTTCACTTTTATTTTAATTGGTTGGATGATAACATGAAATGGAGAGCTGAGTTTACTTGTTTGGGACTGAGGCGGAGTTGTTCTTGTTTGCTTCAGTATACCAAAAATCTGGTTGTCTCGTTTTATTGTGGTAATACGTTTATTTCGAACAAGTCCGGGGATTGGTTTTTTTTTTTGGGGGTGGGTAGTCGGTGCATATATAGGAGGTACCGTTGCAAAGCTTAGATGTTCTTTTGAATATGAGACTAGCTTAGAGAGATCGATCTTTATGTGTTCTCCCTTCTCATAAAATTCTTCACTATCGTCATGAGAAAGCACTTCTCTTGAGAGGTAAAAACTCATCATATATACCTGCAAACACTGAATTACAGCTGCATTGATTCCTGCAAGCATCTGGCGCCCAAACTCCTTATCATCCTTCCACACCAATTCGTTCCCTGTGCATGAAATTATCCAAGACATGAAACAAAACTTGTCTTGGAGAAGGAAGGTTCAAGAACCTTTATATTCATAAAACCAGCATCACCTGCAAATAACTGAGGCATTGGGAACTTTGCAGTATAATCTTTGATTCCTTGTCCAATCTCCTTCAAAATCTCTTTTGGTAGATGATCTTCCAATTTTTTTACCATCCATTCTTCCACCCCTTGGCTTTTCTTCCCCGAAAATAGCTCTTTGATCTTGTTGAATGACTTGAGTTGGTTGGTTTGAGAACCAAGAAAGTGCAAAGTTGCCTGGATCACTTTCTTCGCAAACTCTGATTGTTTCTGGGGGCTAAATCTTTCATCCGGAGGGATGCAGGTAGACATCTTGAACATCACCTCCTTCACATTTTCTGTTTGAAGAGTAATAAGGTTCGTATGATTTCTGTGACCAGAAAAAAGTTATATTAGAAGGGAGAAAATTTCTTGCCTGAGTGAATATGTGGTTCACCAGTTTTTCCTCTCCTTGGATATGGATAGTGAATTGAACCTCCTAAAATAGGTCCTTCCCCTCTCTGAGGATCACCGAGATCATTATAGAAATCATAGCCATAAGCCCGATGCCATTCTCTAATTCTCCCTTCAATTCCATCTCCTCTCAATGTGTCAAGTTCTTGTTTCCTCAGTTGCAGCAGACCATTTGGTGTTTGGCTTGGAAGATAACACTAAAAATCATAAGATGATCAAAGACACTAGCTACATATCTGTTGCTGAAAGATACTACATTTTACGAGAAATGGTTTACTCACAGTATTTGAGAAGAAAATCCTTTCCTTTTGCATTAAATGATTGGGATATATCCAAGAATTGCATTCAAAATGAACTATTTGTTTGAATTCAACTTGGAGAGACAGTGATTGAAGAAAAAACTTGTCTTTGTGTTGGTTCCAGATGACAAAAGCTCCTGGAAATCCAAAATCTCGGTCAGCCTCAAATGTCAATGCATACTTAATACATGTGATGCCATTAAGCTTGTTCTGGATACGTTTCCCATGATTCAGGTACACTCCTTGACGCAGCTTTCCTTTCCCCGTACCTATCCAAATGGAAGAAGGAACAGAAGCAAGTCTATTGTAAGTGATAGCAAAAACTAGTTGTCATAGTTATACATATATCAAGTTAGCTCACATGAGTCATTGAGACTATATAATTGAATACAAATAGGTTTTGCAAGGCCTGATTTTGCATGAGTATGTTGTATAATGATTTCTCCTTTAATGGACTCCACATGTTTCGTGCTTTCAGACAGTTGAGCCTTGACACTTCCTTGAAAGTTATTCAAACAATCAATCATCCTTGAACGTTGTCTCGTATGTACCATGGCTGGTGTCCAAATAGTATCTGAAATTTTCTGATCTTCCACTTTATAAATGATATATAGAGAAAGGTAATGTGAGGAGATGAATTTACATGATGAAGAAAGATAGTCATAGCTTGAGTTTTTAGCATAGCATCAGATTCATTGCCTTGCTTTGAGGTTTTCTTGCTAGTACTCCACCAGATTCTTATATGCTAAAGCACTAAAGCTTTATGCCTTTGAGTCCTTACAAGTTCCCATTTCTATGGGTTCAACATATAATATAATATATATACATTTCAAAAAATAATTTAACTAGTCTAGTGTTAAAGAATTTATAGGCCTCTACATATAAGGGATTGTGGGGATAGAATGAGTACAACAGGATAGAATATATTTCATGTTTAAGTATTTATAGGTACTATTGTTATTTCAAAATTAAATCTTTACTATTTTTATCACAAGAAATGTAAAATAAAGTATTCAAAATCAGTTTCTATTCTTAACGTGACTAAATTTGCCCGCCTGCGGATTTTAATATTCAAGGATATTTTAATTTAAAATTACTAATATGAATTGTTATAGAGGAACAAAAGTGTATGTATAAGCATATATAATTATTATTTTATATCTATGCATCACACAAATTTTATCCTAATCTATGTGCAATGAGAATATATTCTTCAAAGACATCAAACATTATTCTAACAAGTTCTCTTTCTCCAAGTATAAAGATTAATAGCATATGAGATGTGTGTTACATTGAAATTTATGCTAATTAATTAAATTTTAAATTCGCAGATCAATCTTATACCTAGTATTAAAAATATTAACTTTACTTTTAAGCAGAAATCTAAATATAATTTACAAAGTATGCGACAACCTCTTTAGCATATTCCTCTCTCCTTCAATCCTGCAAAATAAGACGATATTCATTTAATCAATTATAATTTCATAACATAAGAATTTTTTAAAAAAAGACTTTCAATGATCAATAAAATAATTATAATCAAATTAATCTGTACGACATAAAAATAACTATCTTTTAATGCAAACAAAACTTTGAGAGATGAAAAAAATGGGTTATATTCCTTTGATTTACTATAATTCTTTTTAATTTATTTTATAGATTTTTGGATTTATTTAGCCTTTTTAAAATATACTGTAGGTTTTATACTTGGTAATACATACAACTTAATATTGAAAGCTAATATTCAGATTCTGTTTTAATTTCAAACAATTTAAATTTAAAATTTTCTTTTCTCGCATCTCTCCCAAATCATAATAGATTTTTTTTTAAAAAAAGTCAAAAACGATGGTTGATATATGATGAATGTGTCTATTTTGTTGAGATGTTCAGACATTTGGAAAAACAATAAAAGTTACGAGCGATACAAAAGGGTGGAATAATTATTGGACAACAGTCTCATCGACTTGGAGAATGCTAGTTGTCCCCATGGAAACTGTCTGTACCTCCCAACTTCGACCATTATGAAATCATGCTAGTTGTCCCCATGGAAACTCAGTACCTTCCATCTTCAACCATTATGAAATCGTCAATAGATATTGATGTATCACTAAG
Organism: Solanum pennellii; assembly: GCF_001406875.1. Taxonomy (NCBI): domain Eukaryota; kingdom Viridiplantae; phylum Streptophyta; class Magnoliopsida; order Solanales; family Solanaceae; genus Solanum; species Solanum pennellii. The sequence goes on along the minus strand of NC_028645.1, from coordinate 60,355,147 downwards.
TTGCAAAAACATGAATATGTGGATAAAATATAGAATTGCCATTTGAACGACATCCTGATTGTTATGCCATTCACCTATCTTATATCGTTAAACCAAACATCCTTTCTTACACTTGTTTTTTGCGCCGGGGCATTAACTTTTAAATATCTTGCTTGGAGTGGATTCTGAATATCTAAAATAGTGTTTTTGACGGCGAAAGGTGATAAAAGACAATATGAGTCAGCCTCGCCATGAGGCGAGGGGCTTGCCTTTTTCTGTTGAGGCGCCAATAATACCAAAAATTTAAAATTTTTAATTGCATATAGATATCCAAAATCTTAATAGCAATAACATATGTTAGCAAATATTTCAATTCAAAAACTAATAGTAGATACTAAAAGTTTAAACTTGAATGACTCAATAATCATAAGACAATTGACAAGCAATACTAGAACTCTAAAAGTCTATTCTTCTATAAGATTATCCAAATATTGAATATCAACATCGTATTCATCACGGTTATATTGCTCACTAGTCATTACCATTGAAAACATAACACTCAACTACTCACTACAACTGAAAAACAGAGTAGAGAAGAAGAAGAAAAGAAGAGAAGAACTAGAAGATAAGTAGAGAGAAGAAAAGAACGGAAGAACAAGAAAAAAAAGGTCTCGTACTTGAGTTGAGCAGCAATCGCAAAGGTCTCGAAGGGGTCGCGACTCGCGAAAAATTGAGGAGAGGAGAGGTGCAGTTTTTGCGAAGGTGAAGGTTTGCAAGAATACCCCATATTTAAAAAAAATTATTTTTTCGCTTTTTAATTATTAAATCAGACGTTTTTAAAAAATAATCAAAAAGGCGAAGCCAGTTGCCTCGCCATGTCACTTGTCACCTTTACGTTGCCATAGCTCACCATTTTGAAATCTCTTTGCCTCGTTGGAGATTGGAGATGATGCCTCGCCTCGCCCTGTCGCCAAAGGCAAAAGGCGAGCACCTTTCACAACACTGATCTAAAATCATCACATTGCCTTGTATTTCAGTCCCGTTACGATGAAAAATTTTGATACTAAAATGTATATATTTCCATCTGCATGATGAATGTGAAGCTCATTGGTGTTGTCCTGCTCCAACTCAAGAAGCAACACACACTTTGTAATTTAACCTTGATAGCTACAATTAGGGATGTTGAGGTATTGACCCAAATATAATTTTTTTAATAACTCAGTACCTTTAATCCCTATGGACAACTTTAAATCATCTACCAAACTCATGTTGTAAGTAGAACTGAACCTTAATGAGGTGCTGAAATTTGTTTATAACGTATTTCATAGACTACATTGATAAAAATACAAACAATATTAAAATAATAAAATTTATGTACTTGATACATACTAAGACACCTTTGCAACTAAAATGTATCACATATCTATATCTGATGGACATGCCTCCAAATTAGAGTACAATATTCATGATACATTTTATAACTTGATACAATGTTTGTGATACATTATTGTATAATTTATGTATCAATTACTTCTATATTGAACATTATAACAATTACTCAAAGATTGAACAAAACTTAGGATTTTATATATCATATAATAAATTTAAATCGTGGTACATTGAATTATGAAGATATTATTGTATGGGTAATGTATTAGAACACTGAAACAACTAAAAAGGCTACATAAAAATTAAAATGGAAAAGGGTAAAAAATATTCTTGAACTACTCGAAATAACTCAAATATACCCTTGAACTATATTTCGGCTCAAAAATACCCTTTCCCTCAAACTATAGGGTCAAACCTTCCCTTAGAACTTATGTATTTTGTGAAATCGTTCTAAGGAAATGGAGAAATGAGGAAAAGGGGTTCTATGTTCTTCAGTGAAATCATTTCTAAATTCTAAGGAAAACGAAGAAAATTGGAGGAAATTAGGGATAAGTTTATTAGTCTACGTGACATGAGTGGAACTCTATTGGCTCATGTGGCATGCCATGTGACATCCACATGGCATCTAAGTGATTTTAACCGATTCTGTTAATGAGAAGGGTATTTTTGACCCAATAGTTTGACAGTAAGGGTATATTTGAGCCGAAATATAGTTCAAGGGTATATTGCTATTTCTGATAGTTTAAGGGTATTTTTGACCCTTTTCCTTTTCTTACCATATTTTTTATTATTTCCTACCATTTCAAAATATTACAAAAATTTCTCCTCTAAAATTACTCATGCGAATACACAACTCTTCAACTCCCACGTACACTTTTTTCTCTTCCTATTTTCACTCCCTCAATCTCGACAGTTACTTCATTCATTAGAATTTTTACTTTTTGATTTGTTCTCTCTCCAGTCAATTGATTTCAACTTTCTCAATAGGTACTTTTTCTTCTTCTTTTAACTTACAGTTCTTTTTTTGTTCAACTTTTTTTATTATTATTTTTCATCTAGTTCTAGTACATATGGATGATACACCTTTTAGCAGTGGGATTACCCAGTTAGCCTCACCTAATATTGATCGTGTTTATGATTCTGACGACGATGACTGGACTAAAAACATATCCAAACGGTTGCACAATACATTATCAATGACGAATCATAGTATGGTAAAAGTGAAGTCGAAGAATGATGTACCTCCGTCTTCTAAAGTGGTTGTAGAAAAAATCCTCAAAAAAAAGGATAAAAAAAGTTGGATCTATAATTTTTTGCCCTACGCTAACTAAGCTATAGATTTTTGGTGTACTTACTTTATTTTAATTTTGGAAAAAGTAAAAAATACCCTTGAACTATCAGAAATAGCTCAAATATACCCTTGAACTATATTTCGACTCAAATATACCCTTACTACCAAACTATTGGATCAAAAATACCCTTCTCATTAACAGAATCGGTTAAACATCACTTAGATGCCATGTGGATGTCACATGGCATGCCACATGAGCCAATAGAGTTCCACTCATGTCACGTAGACTAATAAACTTATCCCTAATTTCCTCCAATTTTCTCCGTTTTCCGTAGAATTTAGAAACGATTTCACTGAAGAACATAGAACCCCTTTTCCTCATTTCTCCATTTCCTTAGAACAATTTCACAAAATACATAAGTTCTAAGGGAAGGATATTTTTGACCCTATAGTTTGAGGTGAAGGATATTTTTGAGCTGAAATATAGTTCAAGGGTATATTTGAGCTATTTCGAATAGTTCAAGGGTATTTTTGACCCTTTTTCATTTTTTCTAACAATTGCTTTTTTGTTTTGTAGCATTGTTGAATTGTAAAATTTAAGAAAAAATTATCTAACTACGCATCCTTTTTGCCATATTTTGTATTATTCCCTATTATTTCAAAATATTACAAAAAATTCTCTTTTTCCTCTAAAATCACACCCATCTGATACTTAACTTCTTAACTCCACATCTACGTTTCTCTCTTCCTATTTTCACTCCATCAATCTTTTCCTATTTTCACTCTCTTAATCTCAATAGTTACTTCATTCGGTTACATTTTTGAATTTCAAATTTCTTATCTCTTCGGTCAATTGATTTCAACTTGTTCAATAGGTAGTTTTTCTTCTTCTCCAACTTGCAGTTCTTCATTTTTTATTCTAATTTTTTTGATTCTTCATTCACAAAGTCCTGATACATATCCATTTAGCTTCACTTGATGTTGATCATGTTTATGATTCTGACGAGATGATTGGACGAAAACAGACCCAGACGATTGCATGATCCCTTATCAATGACGAATAAAAGTGTGGAGAAGACGAAGTCGAAGAAGGAGATATCTTCTCCTTCTAAAGTGATTATGGAATCCCAACCCTTCCCCCCCCCCCAAAAAAAAAAAAAAAAAAAAAGAAAAAGTAGAAAAATTGAATTTGTGATTTCTCGCCTTACGCTAGCTAAGGGTGTACATAACCACGTTGATTTAGATTTTGTCAAATATCAAACCAAACCATTTCTGTCGGTTTTTTGAATTTATAAGCCAAACCAAACCAATAAAACTCATGTTTTTTTTTCGTTTTTGTTTGGATTTTTGGTTTTTTCCAACAAGGTATTCATACAAGTATATAATACTTCAAATATTTCTTTAATCCTACCAAAATACAACTATGTAAGTTGTTTCTTAAGAAAATAACAGAAAATATGATATAATTAATGCCACTAAAATATCCAACAAAAAATAATAATGAAATCGCGTAAAACAAATATTGCAAATTATTAAGTCATAATAAAATTGATCATAATTTAAAAGTACTAAATCATGCTAAAATTAGAATTGATCATAATTTAAAAGTACTTAATCATGCTAAAATTAGTTTAATAACTATTACATTACTATATATTAAAACAAAGTAAAATTAGATTATGTATTTTGATAGTCTAAACCTATGTAATAATTAAAAAAAAATTCAATATTATTGTCATTCTTAGTGTTGAATTGATTTTTCTTTTTGCATTAATATTAATTTGATTTTGATTTGAACTTTATTGTAATTGTCAATATGTATGGATTATAAATTTCTTGGATCATTGAGAATTCTAAACTTTCAAACATAAAATAAATACATTAAAAATATAAAAACTATGAAAAAGTATAAGAAATATTTAAAAATTAGGGAAAATGCACAAGTACCCCCTCAACCTAAACCCGAAATCCCAGAGACACACTTATGCTATACTAAGGTTCTATTATCCCCCTGAACATATTTTATAAGTAATTTTCTATTCATTTTCGGCCTATGTGACACTAGCTTGAAAAAAGTCAACCAGCGTTGGACCCACAAAATAGTGCCAAATAAGCTAAAAAAGGGTAGAAAATTATTAATAAAATAAGTTGAGGGGGGTAATAGGACCTTAGTATAGTATAAATGTGTGTCTGAGATTTCGGGCATAGGTTGAGGAGTACTTGTGCATTATCCCTAAAGATTATATCAAAGTAAATACTTTTACGTATAAAATAAGATTGTAAAAATCATATATATAATATCAGGTTGGTCTGGTCTCGAGTTTTTTTTTTCTAGTTGAAACCAACCTAACCCAAATATAGTCGGATTTTTTTCCAATACCAAATCAAATCAAGTCAAACCAAACCACTAGTCGAGTTTTTTTCTGAGTTTGCGATTTGATTCGATTTTGTACACCCCTAATGCTACCTAAGGTATAGATTTTGTGTCAATGTTCAGATATAATTTTCATACAATAATATCTTCATAATGCAACGTATCACGATTTAAATTTACTGTGTTGATACATAAAATTCTAAATTTGTTCAATCTTGGAGTAATTGTTATAATGTTCTATATAAAAGTAATTTATACATATATTATACCTTAGTGCATCACTTACGTTATTGTATTAAGTTATAAAATGTATCATGAATACTGTATGTGTATCATATACAAACAAATGATGTACTTGATACATAAATAAAACATAATCTGTCATTGGTATTATATCAAGTTATAATGAGCACCAGAAACAAATATATGATATATTTACATTATATCAAGTTGTAATTAGTATAAGACACAAACTTGGATCCGTATCTATAAGATACACATATGATACATAGTAGTTGCAAAGTTGTCTTAGTCAGTATGTATCAAGTACATAAATTTATTATTTTTAATTGTTGTTGATATTTTTACAATGCTGTCTATGATATATGTTAACAAATTGCTTTTTGAGTTAGAGCAGGGCAACACCAATGAGCTTCACATCATGCAAATGAGAATATTAGTATTGCAGAGTATGCCGTCATAACCAGGCTGAAATGCACATGCAATTCTAATGATTTTAGATATGGTTGTTTGAAAGGCAAATGACATTTGGATCAACGATTTCGGATGGGCGGATGACATAACAACGAGATGCCGTTCAAAAGACTATTCTATACTTTATCCATGTTTTTGCAATTTCGTGATACATCGATATCTATTGATGATTTCATAATTGTTGAAGAGGCACAACTACCATGTTCCCTGGGCACAACTGGCATTCTTAAAGGCAAGAGTTCACATTGACTAAATAGATGTATCAATTAGTGGGCATATGCCCTATGTACTTCATGTATGAATTTATGAATGTGATTTTGAAATCAATGAGGAAATTGCGATCAAAGAGAAAAATTGTATTGCAAGGATGCAACTGGAGAGTCATGGTTGTCACGCCAACATTTGAGATATAGATATTTATGGCTGGCGTTTTTATGAAATGTAAGGTTGATATTCGTTGTTTTAAATTGGAATAAAGTCTTCATTTATGTTTTTTTAGTTCTACAATTTGCATGTTGCAAATTATTATGTTTTCAATAATCTATCATATTTCGTTCACTTGATGTTACATCATTATGTTTTTGTAACGACCTGTTTAGTCGTTTTGAGCAGCAGATTTTATTTCTGGAAAAACTGTGTGAGTCGACGGAACCCACGACGGACCGTCATGGACACGACGGGCCGTCGAGGGTGTCTCGTTCCAAAAGACTTAGACTTCTGAAATTTGGGTACTGAAATCGACTCTCTGAACTT